>NC_058132.1:652947922-652970955 GCF_016433145.1 Gracilinanus agilis
CTCTCTTTCTCTCTCTCTCTCTCTTTCTCTCTCTCTCTCTCTCTCTCTCTCTCTCTCTCTCTCTCTCTCTCTCTCTCTCTCCTCTGTTTCTCTCTCTCTGTCTCTGTCTGCCTTTCTTTATGTATTTATGCCTCTACCTGTCTCTATCTCGCTCTCCTACTTTGGAATAGGTTTTATGTTGAGCTATGTGTGTGCATGTTCCTTTCTTCTACTTGAATGTAAGTTCCCTGAGGGCAGGGCAGATTTCATTTTTTTTTCCCTTAAATTCTCAACACCTCATTTAATGCCGAACAAATAGTGTATGTTCAATAAATCGAACGCAATGAAACTGAAGTACATGAAAATCCAAGACTCGTACTTTTTAAACTTTTTTTTAATTCCCTCCATTCTTAATATAATGCTCTGCACTTAGTAGGTATGTAAGGAGAATGGCTTTTATTAGGTGTGTTATCTCTCATTTTAATCAAGTAGTCTTGGTTGCCCAATGGCCCATGGAAACACAGAATTTCTGAAGAGACCAGGGGAGGGCAGCACCATACCAGGAATACAGCATTTATACATTCTATTGATTAAGAACATCTGGGAAATCTGCACAGGTTTAGGTGTTGGTTCCACTGGGGCTCTTGGTACTAGGGAGTCATCCCCAAGGATGGAGAGGTCCAAGATCATAATCACAAAGATTAAAGCCTGAGGAACATCACATTGTGAGACTCCCATCTCGCTCACCATCTTGCTCCCCCCAATACCAGCTCATATTGGGATTTTTAATCCAGGTGAAACCAGACTGACATGAAAATCAAGGGCAGCCTTAAAGGTGGAAAGAGGGGGAAATGTGATTTTAAAATGTTAAAAAGAACGTGAGGAAGGACTGTGTGTTCACAAGAGGAGAGAATCAGTATTAACGGTTTTGTCTTTGGGACAATGGGGAAGGGAATTCAAAACTGACAGTGCTTTCAAAAGTATGTATCTGAAGTCCATAGAAATGTACATCTATACACACTTACACATGTGTGTATAAGCATGTATGTATATAAAGCCATACATATTATTCTTTGGTTTGGTCTAGACCTATGATTTTACGGATTTGGGGAACTTCCAAAATGGCAAATCAGGGGCAGCTGGGTAGCTCAGTGGATTGAGAGGCAGGCCTAGAGATGGGAGGTCCTAGGTTCAAATCTGGCCTCAGACACTTCCCAGCTGTGTGACCCTGGGCAAGTCACTTGACCCCCATTGCCTACCCTTACCACTCTTCCACCAAGGAGCCAATACACAGAAGTTAAGGGTTAAAAAAAAAATGTGGCAAATCAACGTCTAAGAGAGGCATTAGGGACCTGAGAAGTGACTTAGCCAAGATCACATGATGTGTCAGAGGCAGAGTTTGAACCCAAGCTTTCCTAATTGCAAAGTTTGCCCAAATCCCATTCTACCACAGTCCCTCTCACTTCTATACATCTACCTTAAGTCCATATGTACATAGGCAAGTGCAAATATAGATATAGTACTTGGATATCAGTTAGCCTACCAAAATCTCTTCAATATCTATCAACCAATTCATTTCAGTTGGCTTCTAGAGAGGGATGTTTACCGACAACGTCTGACTCAAGGACAGAATTCCAGCAACATCCCTCCTCTAGACATCTATTCATTTCTTGGGAGAGTGAGTTCAAACTTCAAGAAAGTTCCAACCATGCATTTCTCTCCACCAAGCTCACTTCTGGGTATACTATAACCGATGGACCCTCACCTGTAAGACACTGCCTCGGCTGCCAGGTTCATCCTTTGCCAGGCTCGGCGAAGCAGGCCATTCTTCAGAAGTTGGCATCTCACCATCGACAGCTGCTGCAGCTCCCAACTGACTGCCATGAAATCCAATTGTTAGCTGTCTCCGGCTTTTGTGCCTTTCAAATCTCCCAAGGAAGCACTCAGATCACAACTGAGACAAAAGAAACTGAGATGTCCATGAGTTCCAAGCCAGCTCCTGCTACCTCTCTCGACCCACAGGTTGAGAGTAGTTCTAGCTTCCTATACACCACCAGAGAAAAAGAAAGATTCCGTCTCCTTAAGTATTTTGTAGACACACTGAGTTTGGGTTTGTTGTTGTTCAGATGTTCCAATCATGTTATCCAATCTCTTTATGGCCCCTTGTGAGATTTTTTGTTTTTTGTTTTCTTTTGTTTTTTTAAGGCTAGAATAGTTTTCTATTTCCTTCTCCAGATCATTTTAGAGATAAGGAAACCGAGGCAAACAAGGTAGCCAATATATATCTGAAGACAGATTTGAACTCAAGAAGATGTGTGTTCCTGACTCCACATTTATGGATTAGCAACCAAAGACTGCTTTTCCTCACCGTGTAATAAGCTGCAAGCATGCCCGTTCACACTCTGAACTGGCTGCAGAGCCCTCCCATTATGTATCCCCAGAAAACTTCACCTGGAATAATGACAACCTGAGCATACTGGGATTGCCCAAAGGCTTTGCCACATTGCTCAGGCCCTCATTAGCCAAAGGCATTGACTCATGCATGGAAGAGCATAGATCCAGAGATGAAAGGAGCCTCAGAGGTCATCGAGGCCAGAGGAACCTGAGGCCCAGGAAGAGGGATTTGACCAAGGCTATGCAGATGTAGTGAATATCACAAGGAGGTCTGAGCATCAGCTATTAAGCCAGGGCCCCTGACTCCAGAGTATTTTCAGCAAAGAACCCCACTGCCTTCCATAAACGTTCACAAATCCACAACACGCACATACCTGTGCGTGTCTATATTTGTGTGGGTGGGTGGATGCATGGCCATAGACATACACATACCCTACATACATACATATATGTCGGGGGCAGTTGGGTAGCTTAGTGGATGGAGAGCCAGGCCTAGAGATGGGAGGTCCTAGGTTCAAATCTGGCCTCAGACACTTCCCAGCTGTGTGACCCTGGGCAAGTCACTTGACCCCCATTGCCCACCCTTACCACTCTTCCACCTAAGAGCCAATACACAGAAATTAAGGGTTTAAAATACACACACACACACACACACACACACACACACACACACACACACACACATATATATATATGTCACTGCTTTATGCTCCTCTATTCCACTGCCCAGCCAAGTTTTCACTAGGAATTTCCATACCCAGAACAATCCCATCCTGTTCCGTTTTCCTGATTTTTCACTTAAGCTCTAACAATCAGGTTGTTAACATTTGGAACAGAGGAAGTCAGAGTGATTCTTCCAGAGTGGTGTATCCTAGTCTTGTCACAGGAAAACAACTCAGCAAGGAGGAGGCCCTTTGGTGCTTCTAAATGTACCATCATTCCCAACCTCATTCAGCCTCTACCCCTTGTTCTTTCACTTGGTGAATTCATTATCTCCTAAAATTTTAATTATGATCTCTGTACAGACCTATATATCTCTAATTCTTTCTCAATGACACTCTTGAACCCTAGTCAACTGCCTATAGGGGGTCTCTGCCTGGAGGTTATAACTTCTCCCCAAATGGAAACTCAGGATTTCCAAAATGGAATTCATCATCTTCTCCCCTAAACCTAATTATCTCAAACATCCTTATTTGTTCAAGATATCATTCTCCCATTTACCTTGTTTCATAATCACGAAATCATGTCTGATTCCTCTTCACTTCTGAAACTCCACTTCTTCCCAATAGGCACTCCAACCTCCTGACGAAGCTATCTCCATGATATCTAGCCCTTCTTCTCAGTTTCAACGTGGTCACGATTTTAGTTCAGGCCCTCATACTCTGTTAGCCAGACTACTGTAATAGCCTCTTAATGGATCTCAATTTCTCTTCTCCAATCTATCCTCTCTACACAGCCACCAAAATGAATTTAGTAAGATATACGTTTGATCAAACCAAAAAGAGATTAAACTCTTCTATTGCTCTTTAGCCTGCCATGCAAGACTCTCCACCTTGTCTATTTTGAAAATATCCATGAGTATTAGGTTGTGTGCATCATGTAAAATCTATATTAGATTGCCTATTATCTCAGGGATAAGGTGGGAAGGAGGGATAAAATTTACTCAGAACTTTTAAAATGAAAGCTAAAAATTGTTTTTACGTGTAAATGAGGGAAAATGTTATTTTTATTATTTATTTATTTGTTTTGAATATTTTTCCATGGTTACATGTTTCATGTCCTTTCCCTCTCCTCCTCCCTCCCCTCTTCCAGAACTGATGAGTAATTCCACTAGGTTTTACATGTATCATTGTTCTAAACCTATTTCCATATTATTCATATTTGCAAAAGAGTGATCATTTAAAGGCAACATCCCCAATCATATCCCCATTGAACCATGTGATCAATCATATGTTTTTCTTCTGCGTTTCTACTCCCACAGTTCTTCCTCTGGATGTGGAGGGTATCTCTCTCATAATTCCCTAAGATTTGTACTGGATCATTGCATTGCTGCTAAGAGAGAAGTCCATTAGGTTTGATCATACTTCAGCGTATCTGTCTCTGTGTACAATGTTCTCCTGCTTCTGCTCCTTTCACTCTGCAACAATTTCTGGAGGTTGTTCCAATTCACATGGAATTCCTCCAGTTCATTATTTCTTTGAGCACAATAGTATTCCATCACCAGCATATACCACAATTTGTTCAGCCATTCCCCAAATGATGGACACCTCCTCTTTTTCCATTTTTTGCCACCACAAAGAGCACAGCTATGAACAATTTTGTACAAGTGAAAAATAAGATATTAAAAATAGATTGTGTGCATAGCAAAATGGCTAGTAAATCCAATAGACAGGAAATCAATTAAAACAATAATTTGGCATCATGTAGGCAAAAGCCCTTAGAAGCTTTGATTAATCAGTAAGTAAATACCAAGTTATTTCTATGTGCCAAGGTACAGTGATTACATTTTTTTATTGTTTACTTAGACACAATTATGAAGAGCTCACACAAACTATACATCTCAGGATACCTTACATGGTCATTAAGTTCAGATCGATGCATCTTCCTTAGATGCCAATGTGCAGACACATCCCCCAGATGTTATATGTAAATAAAGGCTCTTTGACGTTCTTTTTATTTTAAAAAAGGTCTTGGAAGTGCTTGATAAAAAGGAAAACGGTGAATAAAATAGTTTTATGGAGATGGATGAAGAAATTCACTGAGCCATAACATTAAAAGAACTGAGATAGCTTAACTCTATTGGAAAATTATTTATCTTTTAATTAGTTTTTTTCTCCAGTTAAAGAGACCAGAGAAGAAAATATTTTGCATTATGTTTTAAAAAATGTCATAATGGTATGGCATAATCATTATAAGGAAAAAGTACATGGTTAAAAAATACACTTAAAACAACTTTAAGAAAGTGGACAGAAGCCGAGGAAGAAACGAGGCAGCCCTTGGCATACATACAGCTGCTAGTGGCCTTACTCCCTGTTCAAATTCACTTAAATTGCTTTGATGTCCCTAATAAACTCTTTTGTACAGCAGCTACCTTCCTGGGACAGACTCAGGATCTTCAACAAGTTCAACTTTTAAAGAGGTTTGGCAACTTTATAAGCCACCCAAGACTCATCACTTCTTTTCCTAGAATAGAAATAAAGAGGATGCTTTTCCCCCAGCAGTTAACAGTCTCCAGCTATGTGAGAGGGTTCATTTCATTTCACAGGAGGTTTCAGATCACCTAGAAAACCCTTTCTATGAGCAAGGCACCACTTTGTTTTCTTATTTATTGTTCATGTGACTAGATTGGTGGAAAACAAATATTATACAAAGATTAACATCTTTTTCTATGATTTTGTGTCATGTAATCAGAAAGCAAAACAAGACACTTATTTCACTTAACAGAAAACATGTTATTTATAAAGAGATTTCATGGTTTGTCAATTCATTTTTCCCTTTGACACATCAAATTGAAGATTTATTTCCACGAGTATATGTTGGCCCTGACTGTCAATATAAATCATAAACCCATAAATTAGAACTGGAAGTAAGTATAAAGGTCATCGTATCCATTCTTCCTATTTTACAGGAAAGGAAACTGAGTCCCCACAAATTGAAGTGAAGGTCACATAGGAGGTAAAGTAGAAAAACCAACTAACCCTGGTCCTGTGATTCTAGATGCAATTCTTTCCAAGGTATCACACCCCTTTATTTCACATTTAAGAAGAAAAAAATTATTGAAAGAGAAAAAAGTATAAAAAACTTCATCCAAAGTAAATTACCCTAAAGCATGCTAATAGAGAAAATTCTCACCAAAGCAGATCATTTAACTGAATAGAAATTATCTGGGGGAAAAAACGGAGTCTTATTACTATTAAATGCATAAAAGTAAATTTAGCTTTTTGCTGGTAGAGATGGGTAAGGGAATAGATTTTCAAGTGATCTGTAAATTGCTCCTCGATTAAAACTAATGTGCAATGGGGGATTGGTCAATGGAGGTTCAGACCTGGGAAGATTTGCCTTTGGGGAGTCTAATTCTGGAAGTGCCTGATGATACAGAATGGAAAGCCCTAACTCTCCAATTAGAACCTCTGTTCATCTTCTCTAAATGTATTTTCTTACTAAATGGTGACAAAAATGGCTTTTCGTTGATTGTGAAGCCATAACTGAGTGTGTGCACAGAGCAGACACTGACCAGTTAAATCACTCTCTTTCTCTCTCTCTCAGTGATGAATCTGACCAACCCTGGGTTTAGAATAGTGCCTGACCCAGAGAAGGCACTTAAATGCTTAAGTGACTGGCTGCCTGCCTGCCCCACAAGCCTCTAGGTGGGGAGATCTGAAGTCCCAATGGTGGCAGCAACCTCCTGTTGCCAGCTGTCAGTCTCCACATCCAGGCCCACACACAGTCATGAATGTATGGCCATCCTGTTTGTTGTCTCTTTGGTTTTATTCTTTCCTGCTTGATGGGTGAAGAAAGATTGGCTGCAGAAGGAGACAGCCATCCCCAGAGGTTAGAAGGACTACAAATGGTTACCTTGAAAACATTTGGGAATAATTTGTTTCTTTAGTCATTGAAACATTCCATTAGCAATCTTACACCATTAGCTGACTCAGAAAACAATTTTTCCTTTTAAAGAACAAAAAAAAAAGCAATTTCACCTCTGTTGAATAATCACAAATTATGAGCTTGGGGGAACTAGAACTAATGAGACTCTAATATACTGGAAACTGGCCAGTAATGCCAGGAATATTGAAGAAGGAGATGACCCCTATGCAGTTTCCTGGCCATTTAAATTCAATCTTTCTATCTGGAAAAAAAAATAGAACTCTGTCCAATTAAAAATTCACTTTCAAATGTCAAGCTTTGAAACAAACAAAATGTTGTGTATCGCTTTCTTCTCTGTGTCATTAAGTGGGGCCATTAGTCCTTAAAAAGAGCTCGCTGGGTCAGTGTGCCCTTATTTGTATGGAAAAGGTCAATTGCTTTCATTTCAGCTCTGCTGAGGAACTAGACAAAACTGTTACTTCTGAATCATGAGTTATGGGTTGTGATTGGAATTTACAAGCCTTTGCTTCATCCCTGCTCTTCCAGACCATCAGCCCCATCTTCTGAGTCACCCATGAATGTTCTTCCACTCCTGATGTAATGATGAGGGAGCCACTGCCTCCCCAGTGTGCATAATCCATGTGATGATGCTATGGAGTCGGATCCAAAGGACCAGAGAAGGACCAGGCTAACGGGTAGAATCTGCAGCCTGATTATCAGCAGACTCCCATTTGTTCTGCCTTGAACTCCATTCTGACTGGTGGTCATTGCCAAAGGATCTTCTCTCTCCATTGACTGGAATCAGTACCACTAACCCAGATCCCCAAAATATGTGGAATTTACACAAATGGATAATTAGATATGGAGACCTATAAAATGTGGGGAAGGGACGATTCCCCCACATCCCTGTCTTAAAGTGAATACAACTTGTTAAGGGCACACAGCAAAGTCCTTTTGGACATAACAAAGTGGTCTTACTTCTCTCCAAGGGTCACCAGAGTATACCTCCCTCTGCTACTGCCTGGTAATTAAGATAAGTAGTAAATGAATGCTAGAAGCCTCACCTCCAAGTGCATTTCTACACACACACACACACACACACACACACACACACACACACACACGCAATCCTAATGCCCACTGTGTTATTGGAAATTTGGGGGTCTTTGAACTACATTTTCCAAGAGCCCACTGGCTTCCTGTCACTGTGTGCTGACATAGACGGGGGAAAAAATTAAAGGGCTGGCGTTCCCAGGTTCTCTTTTCCTTCCTATGGTGGCTTGGAGCTGGGAGTGGGCTGTTTGAATAGGTAATTAGCCATGGGTTTATTTTTGTTACTTATTTATTCCTTTATTTTCTAGTGATTATGAATAAAGTAAATAAATAAAGTGAATAAAGTAAATAAATAAAATAGATAAATCTTATAAAAAACATAATATTTTTAGAGTTATTATTATATATTCATTTTAATTCTTATACCACAAGTTCTCATGGCCCGTGCTGCTCTGTCACCTTTACTCTCTGCCTTATAGACTCCCTCTCCAAAGTCATTAAGTCACAAAATCACTTTGCTTGTGATCACTACCTATTCACACGATCTCTTTTGAGCCAGACCTCCAGTGTGATACAGCCATCCTCCGAGTCATATCTTGGTGACTTCTAATTGTATTGCACCAGAAGCTCCCTGTTATTGGATAGCCCATTCTATATAATATAAGGAATCACTGAGGGTTCAGAATCCTGCAGGTGGACCCAGAGCTATCATGTTCTGTAGCTCTGGGTTCTACTCCCCATGATGAGTGTATGGGATGTTCAGGGAAGATTAGTACCTTTGGTGGGAGGGTTTGCCTAACCCTTTTCAGGGCTGCTTTCCTTCTTTGGTATCTATCTGCCACCCAGCTCTCACCTGTGGCTGCAGCATGCATGGAGGCCACACCCCAGGAAACCATCTTGGCAGGTCAACTAAACTAAGTTGAGGCTAACCAAAAGGCCTCAAACCTGTTGGTGAGTTGAGGGGGGGGGGTGGATATCTACTCCAAGTATATGAAGAATTCCTCTGGTAAAAGGGGCAAATGAGAACCATTTGTTTCATGGCCATAAATGTAGCTGAAGGAGGTGCTGTGGAGTGGTTGGGAAGATACCAAATATGCAAAAGTTGTCTACTGCATCCCCAGCCATCACCAGTCAACTTGTCTTTTGCCTTGCCACTGGACTCCAATGACACTGGAAGAGACAAGGAGGATGATGACTTTTTGCAACTCTGCCTCACTTAAATCTGATATAGATGATATAGATATAGATATAGATATAGATAGACATAGACATAGACATAGATATAGATTTAGATTTAGATACAGATAGATATATATAGACATAGACAGACATAGACATAGACATAGACATAGACATAGACATAGACAAAGATATAGATATAGATATAGATATAGATATAGATATAGATATAGATATAGATATAGATATAGATATAGATATAGATATAGATATAGATGAGTCAAAAGGTAGCTCCAGTGATGTCATTTTGGTCCTCCTTCAAGTACAAAGGACAACAACTAACCAACCAACCAACTCCATAGATTGTACCAGACACTAGAGCGTATCTACCTCCCTGCTTATAAAGCTATTCCTACTTATCTTCCATTCCTTCCTTCTCACACCATCTTTCAACCTAACTCTACTTTCCTTCATGTCATTGTTTGTGTTATTAATTCCACTCAGAATGTCATGCTCTTCTTTTTCAGTCTAACTCAAATGCAACATAAGTAAATTCTCTTGAATCAATTTTTATTTAGTGCTTGATTTCTTCTGTCCTTTGGAATTTATATTCTGGTAGAATAACAAATAATAACAGCATCTTAAAACATACTAACTCTGGGAAGGGCATGTCACTTAACCACCATAATGTATCACTTACCATCTCTGTTAACTCAAACCATAACTCCCTTCTCTGGTCACTATAAAAGATAATCTAGTTAAGCCACTTCATTTTATATTTATTTTTTATGCCTCTGTAGAAATGCATATTCTCTGTGTGTAATCCTAGCAAATTATTAGTTTTTAATGATAAATAATAATTCCAATTATTAATTAATTAACTGTGTATGAGAATCAGTAATCAATAATTATACTGTGCTTAATATGAATAATAGAGTTTCTCATAGATATGTTTGCCAAGAGGAGTATGTGAATGCCTTCTGTTTCTTGGAATATATCCAGGAGTCTGAGACTGTAAGCTCATTTGCTCTGAAGCTACAGAATATTCTTGACTATATTCATTATCACCATATATGGAAAGAAGGGCTACATAACCTCCCCTAGAGAAAAGAGATATGACAAGGCTTGACATTTTTGCCAAAATAGGCCCAACCTGGCAGACTTTCTTGTCAAGAGGATGCCCTGCCTCCATGGGAACTTCACAAGGAAAACTCCACTAGGTAGACCCTCTATAAACTGAATGTGTATGATCTAACTCATTTATAAATATCATTTCAGCTCAAAGGCTCAGGATCTCAGGCTGCTGAGGAGTGTGAAGACCACAGATTTATGTGAGATGTACATTTGCAATAAATTCTGTTTTCTTCTGAAGTTTGCTCCCAGTATTGTTCTTTTACACAACATTCTCATGTTCTCCCCTCCTCAATTAAAGGAAATGCAACATCCAAACAAAGACTGTCAAATCAGAAACTGTCTCAATTTTGTACTTCTAACTTCAGTACTAGGCCCATAAGTTTGTTTAAAAAAACTCTTTCTTTCTGCCTTAGAATTGACATTTAGTTTTGATTTGAAGGCAGAAGAGAGATTTGGGATAGGCAACTAGAGTTAAGGAACTTGCACTGCTAGGAAGTGTCTGAGGTCAAATTTGGACCCAAGACCTTTTGTCTTCAGACTTGGCTCTCTCTCCCCTGAGCCATCTAACTGCCCCTTTACAGTAATGTGTTCTTTTAAAAGGCTGTTCATGGCTGGGTAGCTCAGTGGATTGAGAGTCAAGTCTAAAGACGGGAGGTCCTGGGTTCAAATCCGGCCTCAGACACTTCCCAGCTGTGTGACCCTGGGCAAGTCACTTGACCCCCATTGCCTACCCTTACCACTCTTCCACCTATAAGTCAATACACAGAAGTTAAGGGTTAAAAAAAAAAAAAAAGGCTGTTCATGGGGGCAGCTGGGTAGCTCAGTGGATTGAGAGTCAGGCCCAGAGACGGGAGGTCCTAGGTTCAAATCCGGCCTCAGACACTTCCTAGCTGTGTGACCCTGGGCAAGTCACTTGACCCCCACTGCCTACCCTTACCACTCTTCTGCCTTAGAATCAATACAACATATTAATTCTAAGATGGAAGGTAAGGGTTTAAAAAAGAAATCTTGGCATCTGATTGGTATGAGATCATGGCAAGGCAGTAAGAATAAAGAAAGATTTAAATAACGATCTGTTTGCATGTCTTGTCCTTCCTAAGAGATTGTGAGTTTCTTGAAAGGAGCCACCAAGATCATTCATCTTTACATCTACTGTAGCACCTGGCAGCCTGGGCAGAGTAGATGCTCAATAGATTTTTATTGTGCTAAATTATATTCCACGAACTTGTGTAATAAAGAATTTTCCAAATGAGTTTCCTTCATTTAACGGGTAGATTGCCAGGGTGGAGAACAAACCCTCGTTCCTTTCTTAAAGAGGCAAGCGCAATCTCCATGCTGACAACAGCAGCAGAAAACGCCATTGTCTCTAAGAGATTAAAATCTGCCTTTTATTTTTTAAAAAGACGTGTGATGCTTTTTATGGTCAGAATGAAGCTGACAACACTTTCAAGATCTGGGAAACTAATGAGGGAACATATTTTGAACTACATTTAGTGTCTGCTGAGCCAGCATCATTGTTTCTCTCAAATAGCCTTTGCTGTCAGACATGATGGTTATCTCTTAAAGAAAAAAAAATATTTCATAACTTAGCAAACCATATTTCTCAGCTTCAAATGGAAATGTATTGGATTTCTTTTTCAGAGCACAAACTGAATGAATGAACAAATAAATGTCTAGTATTTCTGTGGGGTTTGAACATGGTTTGCTGTTCAGATGTGTCCAACATTTTATGGCCCCATCTGAGATTTTCTTAGTAAAGATACTTTTTAACAAGTGAGGAAACTGAGGTAAATGAGGTTAAGTGACTTGCCCAAGGTCACACAGCTGTACGTGACTGAGGCCAGATTTCAACTCAGGAAAATGAGTCTTCCTGACTCCAGGTCCAGCACTTGATCCATACTAGCTAGCTGTCCCAGGCGAACATGATAAGTCATGTCTAAGGCAGTGATTCCCAAAGTGGGCCCTACTGCCCTCTGGTGGGTGCTGCAGCAATCTAGGAAAGCGGTGATGGCCACAGGTGCATTTATCTTTCCTATTAATTACTATTAAAATTTTTTAAAAATTCATTTCTGGGAGGTAAGTAATATTTTTTCTGGAAAGGGGGCGGGAGGCCAAAAAAGTTTGGGAACCACTGGGCTAAGGCAAAGACTGAACAAATAAAGCCACAAGGAAGGAAGCCTGAGATAGCATAGAAAGCACCAGAATTAGATAGAGTAAGGGAACTGGGGTTCAAATTGAAGTTCTGCTCTTTGCCAGATTGTGTCTTTAGATGAATCAATTAACACCTCAGTTTCAGTTTCTTCATCTGTAAAATGAGTGGACTGGGGCATATCAGTACATTGCTATGCAGGAACCAGCTTAATCTTCCTAAAAGGATCTGATTGTTAAATTTTCCTCAGTAAGAATTCATACCAAGGAAATTAATAAGCACTACAAATCAGCTCTTCATTTGTTGTCTTATTGAATTCCTGAGGGGAAGCAGAAAATATAAATAATACAGATTAAACCTAGAAATGTGTCCTGGATGCATCTCCTCCCCCTGCCCCCAGAAAGCCACTTGTTAAACCTTTACAACACACTCTTGAATCCAAATAACCATGTCAACATGATGCAGGAGGAAGAGATGGAGGGAACTGGTATCAGTGCAATCAGTGGCTTTACTGAAAAGATGCTGAGCTGAAGAAAAGAAGAATCTGAAGGCAAGGAATGTTTGCATTCCTCAAAAGCAGGGAGCATACTGGATGAAAGGGGACTACAATAGAAGAATGGGACCAAACAGCCAGAGCTAGAAGGAACATTTATAATTTTATAATTTATCATTATATTTATATCAGTTTATAATTGAGGAAACTGAGGCCCAGAGAGATAAATTAATTCATTTGAGATCACACTGGTAGTAACTGTTGGAGTTGTTCAGAGGATCTGAACTCAAGTGCTCTGACTTGAAAGCCAGCATTCTGTCCACTGTCCATGCTGGTTCCCAAGCTCATGTGTCCTCTACTCCATGAAATGAGTTCTTCTCCTATAGCTGATATCGACTTCCCTCCATGGAATTCTGCAAAACAGTTTCTCTGTGCACTTCTCACATTGATCCTAGCATCATACGGACAAACATTCACTGTTATTTTAAACTTTCACCTTCTGTTTTAGAATGAATACTGTGTATTGGTTCCAAGGCATAAGAGCGGTAAGAGCTAGGCAATAGGAGTTCAGGGACTTGCCCAGGGTCACACAGCTAAAAAGTGTCTAAAGTCAGATTTGAACTCAGTACCTCTCCTCTCCAGGCCTAGCTCTCTATTCTCTGAGCCACCTAGCTGGCCCTCATCCAGTCACTTTTGTGACCTCTCTCTGATATCCCCCTTCTCTCTTCTGACAATTTACTCCTACTCTGATGCAGGTCCTCATCACCTCATACTCAGACTACTGCAAAAGCGGCTGAGGGTTCTATCTGCCTCCCCACTCTAATCCAGCCTTCACCAGACACCAAAGGGACTTTGCTAAAGTGCAGAAGGTCCAGTCATGGCACTTGTTTATTCAGGAAACCTCACTAGCTCCCTACTACTTGTAATAATTTAAAAAGCCAGTAATTAATGTTATGATAGAGGGGAGATAGAGTCTATGAGGTGAGACTCTTCTAGCTCTCCCCTCTGGCTGAATATACTCTCAGGGAGACTTTGAAGGGGTATCACCCCAAAACTAGGTGACCTGGATGGTCGTGCCACCCCACAGGAGTTGGGGGCAAGGCTTTCCTGTAATATGAGGGTGGGGTTCACGCAAGCCTCTCCTGAGGTCAGCCAACTTCACAGCGGGTGGTCTGGCTTCAAGATGGAGGCAGCCAGACCAAGCTGTGATTCCCCTCCCCCTCATCTCTCAGGCACTCTGGAACTCTATCTGACTAATGAATGTCTTTTATTAATATCAATATAGGGACTGGGGAAAGGGGTGAAAGGCAGAGGGATTTTTTTTCTCTATTTCTCTATTTCTATTTCTATGGGATCCATCACTCGGGTGGGAACCTTTGTGGTTCCCACTCCTAAGCATCTCCCCTCACATCTTCTCCTTCAGTTTCTATTTCTATTTCCTATTTCTATCCTTTTCTATAATTGTAAGTCAGACTGGAAAGGGTCTCTCAGCAAGGTTGGGTAATGGGGGAAGGAGCCTAAGAGATGGCTCCCAAAATGGAGCCCCAAAACTTAGCTCACTCATTTGTTGAAAGTCTTGCTGGGTGAGAATGGATGGGATGCCTTTGAACAGGGAATCGGAGTTTCAATGTCCAAAGAAAGATCCTCAGAAAGCCCTCAGGCCTGGATATTAGCTGGGATGTTCTCCTCCTCCCTCTCTCACTCCTCTGCCAGAAGTACTCTCCTTCCTCCTCCTCCAGAGAGTTACCCAGAATCCTCTCTGGTTTTAGCTGTCACCAACTGTCAGCCACTCCTTCTCTGGCTCCTCCTGTCCCATCCACCTCGCACAAATCCCATCCTTACATACTTCCAGGATCACACACAAATACTTCAATTTGTCATTCAAATCCCTTCAGAGTCTATCCCTTCCCCTATCTTTCCTCCCTTCTTATACCTTATATCTCATTCCCCATGTATTCTTCAATTCAATGACATGGATCTCCTTGCTGTTCCTTGGTCAAGACACTGAGTCTCTTGACTCTGGACATTTTCCCTGTCTGGCTTCCCTCCATGGAATGCTCTCTCTCTTCATCTCTGTCTTCTGGTTTCCCCGCCTCCCTTCAAGTCTTAGCTAAAATAGCACCTTCTCCCAGAAGTCTTTCCTAGTCCATCTTTCTTTAACCCTTTCTGCTATTGCAGATATTAGTCTATCAGCTAATGATTATGTCCTATTTTTCATACATGTGCATGTGTAGAATACATACTTGTGAGTGCATGTGTGTATGATATATATATATGTAATTTATACATAACTGTTTGCATATTGCCTCCCTCATTAGATTATGAGGTCAAGAACTATCCTTTGTCTTTTTTTTATCTCAAGTGCTGGGCACATTGCCTGGCACCCAGACGCACAGTAGACATTTCATAAATCCATATTGACTGACAGATATAGATGTTTATATGCATACATTTATGTACATTTGAACAGCTTGGTGATGCAGAGGATAGAGTACCAGGACTGAAGTCTGGATGACTCATCTTCCTGAGTTCAAATCTGACCTCAGACACCTTACATTTGTATGACCCTGGGCAAGTCACTTAACCCTGTTTGCTTTAGTTACTTCAACTGTAAAAAGAGCTAGAGAAGGAAAAGGCAAACCCACTCTAGTAACTTTGCCAAGAAGACCCCAAATAGGGTCAGATGTGATTGAAAAGTGACTAAAAATGTACGTATGCATGTGTGGTGTGGACATTTGCCATGGACATAAACACACACATATTCTTATCCTCCTCCCCATTCAGTTGTCAATTTCTTGCAGGCAGAACTTTTGTTGTGTTTAATCTTCATAATTAACTCCATTCCCAGCTTGTTGCCTGCTCAATAAATTGTTGCTCAGTAAATTAGGAGACTGGACTTGTGGGCAGGTTGCATCACATAGTTTATTAGAGAAAAATGTTTGGGTGTTGTCTTCCCCATTGGACTGTAAGCTCCTTAGGACTAGAACTGTCTTTTCACTGGTTTTGGTTTTGGTTTTTTGGTTTCTCCAGCATTTAGCACATAGTAGGTAATTT
Organism: Gracilinanus agilis; assembly: GCF_016433145.1. Taxonomy (NCBI): domain Eukaryota; kingdom Metazoa; phylum Chordata; class Mammalia; order Didelphimorphia; family Didelphidae; genus Gracilinanus; species Gracilinanus agilis. Next base: position 652,963,945 of record NC_058132.1, read on the forward strand.
TTAAATGTTTTATTATTAGAATGAAATGGGGGCAGCTGGGTAGCTCAGTGGATTGAGAGTCAGGTCTAGAGTTGGGAGGTCCTAGGTTCAAATCTGGTCTCAGACGCTTCCCAGCTGTGTGACCCTGGGCAAGTCACTTGACCCCCATTGCCCACCCTTACCATTCTTCCACCTAGGAGCCAATACACAGAAGTTAAGGGTTTAAAAAAAAAAGAATGAAATGAAAGTAAGCTCCTTGAGGACAAGGACTGTCACCCTTGTGTATCTGTCTCCCCAGCACCTAAGACAGTGCCAAGCACATAGTTGTACTTAATAAATGTTTGTTCACTAATTTGTTAGTGCCGAAGTGGATCTAGTCTAATGATCTGGGAGTGTGGTATGAGTTTTGAGTGGGTCCTGGCTAGAATACTAAATTTAAACATAATTTCTATTGAAATTTAAGTTTTGTTTATGGGTTGTACACCTTTAGGAAAATCAGTCACACAGGTGGGCAGTCTATTCTCTACTGGAGACCTCTAGTCAAGTGGATGGACCTATCCAGGCAAACATATGGGGAAAGACAGACAAGAAAGATATGGGACATGCAAGGATCAATGGGTTGTGACAGATTATCAGACTGGTCCAGATTAATGAGATTTCAGAGCAAGGTGCATAGATGAGTATATTAATCAAAGAGATCTTCATTTTCTACTAGGTAGCATCACACTGAAATAAAAGCTAATCTATTTCCCATGTTATGTAATTAAATGCATTTTCCTTAATATTAGCCTTCTTTTCTAGTTCTATTTATTTCCAGGCACTTCTTAGGAGTATAGATTTAGAGTGAGAAGGTTCTTTAAAGGATATCTAGTGCAATGCATACAATTTAAAAGATAAGGAAACTGAGGCATGGAGAGATGAAGAAATTTTGCCCTAGGACACACAGATAAAGATTGGTAGGGTCAAGATTCCAACCTGCCTTCTCGGATTCCAAATCTAAAGTTCTTCACCATGCAGTCCACCATCTTCTTCCACATGGGTGACAAGATAAATATTTTTAAAAGACGATTCACCCCCCCCTCCCAGCCTTTTTCAATGTACCTGTTGATCTTCTTGCTATGATATATGTGAAAACCAGGCACATTTATTCAGTTCTATCAAAGATGTTTTGTAAAATCTTTATATTTCCTGTTTATCGCTTACAAGTATTTCCCTCCTCAAGCAATTCCCTTCTCACTCTTTTGTGATGGTCCCATGACATAAGTCACAAGGTCCTTGATTTGATCATCTGCTGGAATTAAGTACACGAGTTGTGTGTCTCTGTGTGTAAAAGACAACAAAAACAATTATGTTCCTATAGATAATCAAAAAGCTTATTTGAACAAGTCAAAGACAAAGTTAGAGCCTCCTGGCTGAATGAAGAAGAGTGATGTGGCATTTTGTTACATTGTTATAGGACATGTTTTCCTACAAGACCTGATACTGTCTTATCTTTTACACTCAGTAGAAATCGATACAGCTAAGATCTTTGTAGGAATCAATTAGCCTCCCTGAGCTTTCCTTTCCCTACTTCTAAATCCTTGTGTCATGTGAAGCTGTGGATGGAAGAACAAGACATTTTTCTTCCCCCTCCATAATGAGTTTCTCTCTGAGCCCAAATGTTATTTGTTTTGTTCCCCAACTCAGGATAAATGAAGACTGGAACCTCCCTCCCCCAGCCAGGATCTAAGACTCCCACCATATATACTATCTCTTAGACCAGGATGCCCTCTAGACATCCTGAATGAGTATAAGCTTCTCAGAAATTTAGTCCTTCAGCTCTGAAGACCACCAGCTTCCCTCCCCAACCTGGACTATCTGGAAAGCATCAGTCATCAAATCACTAATTTATCCATTATTAGAATCAAAAAGAATCCATGTGACATAATGAAAAGCCAGATAAAGACTCAACTCTGCCACTTTCTGGATGTGTGACTTTAGGTAATTCATCTTATCTCTGAAGTAGCTATAGAAGAGAGAAAGCCATGGCCTTAGAAGCGAAAATCTAAGATCCAAACACAGGACAAAATCTGGACAAGTCAACTTTTCAGTGCCCTCAGACAACTCTTCAAGGGGATAAATTACAGAGCAGGTGCCTATATCAGATCTCTGGAGAAGAGGTTTCCTTCCCAGAAATCCCTTACAGTCCAAAATTCCAGTCCAAAAAAAGAAAAAGGATTAGGAATATTCACCAATTTGTATCCCAGGCTGTTCCAAGGAATAGATGGGATAATGGAAATGTAAGTTAAGTGGTGAAATATTTGTTGACTGGTACTCAGTTTGAAAGAAATAGTCCTGGTCCATCAGTGCATGTCCCCTTAATGTAAATTGTGGCTAGTGTTATAAGTAAGGAGAGGATTTGAACATATTAGCAGGATCTGCATCTCAGCTGCATCTGCTCATATGATCAAATCCTCTCCTTCCTTATAACACTAGGTAGTGTCCCAGAGCCAGGAATGACAAAGAGGATGAACCTGGTCGGTGCAGTAGATAGAGGGGTAGATGGTCAGAGCTTAAATCCAGTCTCAGACATTTAGTAGCTGTATGACCCTTGAAAGTTAATGAAGTTATATCTGTTTCAGTTTCTTTATCTGTAAAATGGGGATAATAATAGCACTCCCTGAAAGTTATTGTCAGGATCAATATTTGCATAGTTGTAAAATGCTTTGCATTCTTTAAATTGCTAATAAATGCTACTATTATTTTTATTATTAAAAGACACAGGAGCAGCTAGGTAGCACAGTGATGGAGTGGTGGACCTGGAGTCTGGAAGACCTGGATTCAAATATGACCTCAGACATTTCCTAGCTATGTGGCTCTGGGCAAGTCACAACCCCAGTTGCCTACCCCTTGCTGCTCTTGGGTCTTAGAATTGATACTAAGACCGAAGGTAAGGTGTTTGTTTGTTTTTTAATGAAAATTAAAATAAATAAAAGACACAGTAGCAAGTACTGTGCTTAGAGTAAAAAACACGTGAATTCCAAATGTCACTTTAGACACTCATTAGCTGTGTAATATTGACCTAGTCATTTCCTCCTCTCAGCCTCAGTTTCCTTGTCTGTAAAATGAGGGAGATAGACCTGATGGCTATTAAAGTTCCTTCTATCTTCAAATTTCTGGTTCTATGAATATTCTAATTGCCTTTGACAAATTGGGTCATGATTTTAACAATCCTACCTTCTTCATTAAACAAAATTTCATCTTTTTGACTAATACTTCCAGTGATGCTACATGGGTTTAAGTTATGCCATAACACCTTCTCCAAAGTATTAAAGTTCAAAGTCACCCAGAGAGCAATGGAGAAGTACATGGTGACTTTGGCTATGATGCAACCCATTATCAATGAGAAATTACATAGAGGAAGCTGCATAAAGCAATATTTCTAAAGAAGATGGGTTCAGCACAGAGTAAGAACAATGGACAGCTCACCTGCCAAGAGACAGAGAAAATCCCCCAGAATATAGGTTGAATCTTCTTCTTACAGAAAAATACATGAAAGAGTATCAATAAGAGTCACACAGGTTAAAAAAGGAGCATAAAGGCTTTCAAGTGCAGCCTTGGAGGAAGAATTCATATTGATAAAGTCATAGGTTCATTCAAATACAGAGGGAGCCTCAAGGAAATTTAAGAGTTCAAATTCTAGCCAACTTTTTTATCTGTTTCTTCACTGATTTATTCATTAAAATAAAGTAGTAAGCATTTATGTTGTACTTTAAGTATTTTATAAATATTATCTCATTTGATCCTCATAGGCACTATGGGAGGCAGGTGCTACTGTTATCCACATTTAAAGAAGAGGAAACTGAAGGAAACAGGTTAAATGACTTACTCATGATCACGCAACTAGTCAGTTTCAGATGCTGGATTTGAATTCAGGTTTTCCTGACTCCCAGTCTAGTTGTCTTTTCATTCTGCTACCTAGCTGCTTTTTCAAAGACTATCTCTTCTTATCTCACTGACTGAAGTCTTGTCTGAATGACTCTTTGTCAAGAATTCCTCTTTGGGCACGGGATGCCAGACAGTTTGGGGATCTGAATTCCTCTCCTGCTAAAAGATGATTTTCTACCTTTCATTTTCAATAGAGAACCTAGCAGCAGCAGCAGCAGCAGCTAGATGATATAGTGGAGAGAGTGCCAGGCCTGAAGTTGGGAGGACCCAGGTTCAGATATGACCCCAGATACCTTATGACCCTGGACAAGTGAATTAACCCCATTTTCTTAGACCTTGCCCTTCTGTCTTAGAGTATAACTAAGAAAGAAAGTAAGGATTTTTTGAAAATAGAGAATCTAGCAGCTAGTGAGTCAAAAGTAGTAATTTAATTGATTTGTTTCATCTGGGAAGTGAACAAATCAGTACTAAACAAACAAAAAGTGGAGCATGGGGGCAGCTGGGTAGCTCAGCGGATTGAGAGTCAGGCCTAGAGACAGGAGGTCCTAGGTTCAAATCTGGCCTCAGACACTTCCCAGCTGTGTGACCCTGGGCAAGTCACTTGACCCCCATTGCCCGCCCTTACCAATCTTCCACCAAGGAGCCAATACACAGAAGTTAAGAGTTTAAAAAAAAAGTAAAGCATGTATACATATATATTATATATGAATGTATATATAAAATATAATATAAAATATTGCAATAGAATTCTACTTTTATGCATAATTTAGTTGTGCACAAATTTATAAATATGTGAGTTCTATATTTATATATCAGTTTTTAAAATTAAGGATTTATTATATTGCACGAGAACCCTCTTCTTTAAAATAACTTACTAAACATCTCTAATATAATCTCATTTTAATATGATTGCAGGTACAAATACTATTATTATCCATCCACATTCCATCAATCAATAGGCAAATACTCATAAGTGACAAATATATGCCAGGTACTCTGATAAGCACTAGAAATATAAATATGAATAATGAAACAAAACCTTCTCTTAAGGGACTTACTCTCTCATGAGGGAGAAAACAAGGATATGTAAAAATAATTTATAAAGCATTAAAATAATAAGTACAACAACAATACCAATAGCTACTATTTATGTAGTGTCTATCATGTGCCAGACAGTGCGAAGCATTTTACAATTATTGCATTTGATCCTCTCAACAATCCTGGGAAGTAGATACTCTAATAATCCCCATTTTACAGATGAGGAAACTGAGCAGATATGAGTTAAGTGCCTTTGGCTGGATTTGAATCCAGATCTTTCTGACTCCAGGCTCAGTGCTCTGTCCACAAGGTAGTTTGGAAGAAAAGGCACTGGCATTTGATTTGAGGGAGAGTCAGAAAAGTCTTCCTATAGAAAATGTTGCCTTAACCGCATCTTAAAGGGTAAAGGGGATTCAATGGGATGGAGGTAAGAAGGAATTCATGGCATCTAATGTTAAGTAATTCACAATTTTTTTCATGTAAATTCAAAACTGCATTTAGGATTTATTTCCACAGTTTACTTCACTATAGGTAAGCCAGTTACTTTGCTAATGGAAAGCAACTGGAGCCAAACTTCCTAAATTCTACTATTCTGTGTTCTTATGGTTCAATATGTCCCCCTAAGGAAAGAAACATGGTGGGCACAAGTATGCTACAGCATATTACTAACAAAAAATTACACATAATCGCTGCCTCACAGACATCATCAAAAAGATGTAATAGATCTCTCCCTCCTCAGATTTCCTGGATGAGCTTATGTGTCTCACTCCTTTTCTCCTCTCATATGTTGTACTAAAGATATTTGCATCCAGGTCTCCTGCTGAGATATAGTAAACTGCTTTAAGTAGGGCAGGGATCATCATTTCTTCTTTCTGTATTTCCAGCATCCAGCCCTTTGGCTAGTGTCTTGTAGATCCTCAATAAATTTTAGTTAAATTGCAGTGGATAAAAGCTGAACTTCAAGATGAGGGGAAATTAAAATAGTTAATGAAGGCAAGGACTAACCATATTGGTGCACGCAATTAACTTCAAAGTAGAAAACTTTCTGTGGCGATTTGTCCAGATCAGATAACCTTTAAGTTGTTTGGTCAAGGTGAGTTTGATACAATGCATTGTACATAATAGGTACTTAAAGAAAGTGACTGCTGGATGAATAACATTCATTTCTGTAATGCTTTCCTTCCAATTCTGTGAGGAAGATAAGATAAGTGTTATTATCCCCATTTTACAGATAAAGAATTGAGGTTTGGAGAGACTAGGTAACTTGCTATGGGTATCCAGCTAAAAAATGTTGAAGAAGGGAAGATCTTATCTTTAGAAGATTTATCAATATTAAACACTTATCTCAACATAATATGAATTTGATTAGAATGCTTAATTGCATTCCATTACTCATGTAATGGTTCAAGCTCCCATTACTTAAACAGTTTATAAATGTTTAATTTTCTTTGAAGTCAATTTTAAGTCAATAAAGTCCATGGCTAAATGGACTTGTATACAGGGCCTGATAATGAGAAAATGGAGGAAAAACAGAGCCATTCCTACAGTGCAACACTTTTAAGTGTATAATGCATTCACTGTTGGTTTTTTTTTTCTAATCTACACTAAAAGTTTACCTTATCTCCCAAGAAAAATGTTTCAGTAACAACATATTCCTTGCAAAATGTACTGATTGAAAAGTATATTTAAATCAGCTAGGGAAAAAAAAAAAAGATATGTTCCTTTTTATTAAACAAATACTCCTCAGGCTTTCAATTCTGTTAAACACACACACACACACATACAGAGAGAGAGAGAGAGAGAGAGAGAGAGAGAGAGTCAGTACCATATACTAGCTCAGACACAGTTAGGACTGTGAAACTGAGCAGGCCAATTAAGTATTCAGTTTTAGTTTCCCTATAGTCAAAATAAGGAAGTTGAAGTTAGCCTCTAAGGCCCCTTCCAGGTCTAAACTTATGGTCTTATGTTCCTAATTAAGAGACAGTGATATGAGTAAAGAGATGAGGAAGAGAAGAAAGTAAGAAAGAAAGAAAGAAAGAAAGAAAGAAAGAAAGAAAGAAAGAAAGA
>NC_058132.1:652971005-652985829 GCF_016433145.1 Gracilinanus agilis
GTATAGGAGAGACACAGCCAGAAAGAGAGGGTAAGTAAGATCTGAGCACACATTGCTGCAACATAAAAGGTTAATGGGGTCATACATGTAAGGTAGTAATGAAAATGACCACTTGGGAAGATGAGAACCAAGGGTACCAAAAAGATACAGAATGCTAGGTCCAAGGGAAAGGTTCAAAGATCATTAAAATTCATCTAAACCAGGGAGGTCTCTCTCTCTCTCTCTCTCTCTCTCTCTCTCTCTCTCTCTCTCTCTCTCTCTCTCTCTCTCTCTCTCTCTCTCACACACACACACACACACACACACACACACACACCAAGTAGTGACTAAAGAATCTTCAAAAGAAAAATTATAAACTATCAACAACCATTAGGAAAACACAAGCCCCAAATAACTATTGAATAGAGAAAAACAAAATAAAACTCTGAGGCTTCACCTTACACTTTGTAAATTAGTGAAGCTAACAACAACAAAAAGATAGTAACAATCAATGTTAGATGGGCTTATGTATGGGAAGTCATTGTTGGTAAGGTTGTGAATTGGTTCAATCATTCTGGATAATGATTTGTAATTGTGAGGGGAAAAAGAACTAAACTATTCTTAACAGCTGGCCTCATGATTATACTACTACATATTGGGCAGTTAACTCCTCAAGGAGATCAAGGACAAAAACAAACCCAATAAATACCAAAATATTCAGAACAGCCATTTTTATAGTAGCAAAGACCTGGAAACCAAGAGTGTACCCCACAAGTGGGAAATAACTGAATAAATTTTAGCATATAAATGAGAGGAAATATGATTATATAGTAAAAAATAATAAACATGAGGAAATCAAGAAAATAGAACAATATGTATGAATTGATGCAAAGTGAAATAAGAAACAGAGTCACAATATTTACTGCAACAATATAAATGAAGGATCCCTAAAAGGAAGTTGAATACTAACTAAAAAAAGGCCAATCTAATCATGCAGAGTAGAAAATGAAACATAGTTCCCTTGTTGCTGCAAAAAGGGTGAGTATATTGTCAGATGTGGTTATTTATTTGTATCAGCTATTTTTGGTCATCTGCTTTTCTTTGTAACAAAGGAAGGTTCCATCTGAGTGTAGAAGGTCCATAGGTAGAAAGGAGAAATTTCCAGAAATGATAATTATGTGACCATTTCTCTTACTATAAGTCATTATGTAACAGACTTTTATTATATGACATTATACAAACCATTATATAACAGTTTTCTGCTTGCTGCTTCTGAGCCTACATTTAGAAATGCATGAAAATGGATAGTGGAGGAGTTGCATCCCACTCCCCCAACTCAGAATATACACTGTTTCCCTAAGTGTTTTCTAACAGCTTAATGTATGGTGATAGGAGTCATTTTAATTGGCTGCTTAGACAGTACTAGCTGGGGATACAAAAGGCATTCATGGTTGAAACCTCTCTCTCCCTAATGACTGAGAAAAAAATAATCACAAGTTATAGGGAGCAGCTAAATGGCTCAGTGGATTGAGGGGCAGTCCTATAGATGGGAAGCCCTGGGTTCAAATGTGATCTCAGATACTTCCCATCTGTTTGATCCTGGGCAAGTCACTTCACTCCCATTACTTAGCCCTTACTGTAATCAATACACAGTATTGGTTATAAGATGAAAGGCAAAGGCTTTTTAAAAATTTTAAATGGAAGCAGCTGGGTGGCTTAGTGGATTGAGAGGCAGACCTAGAGATGGGAGGATTGATGAATCTTCTGAGTTTAGAAGTTAGGGGTGGCAAATGGACCTAAAAGTGCTTGGGCATCAACACTAAGTTTGACACTAATATAATGAGCCTCTGAGAACAGAGACCACCAGTCTGCCTCTTACAGAGGGACAATCTGACTGGAGAGTTGGGATTGGGGATTTTATATCATATATATGCATATATATATATACACACACTTATATTATATTATATTATATTATATTATATTATATTATATTATATTATACTATATTATATTAATTTATAGTGCTTATCAGGAGAGATGGGGCAGGTTAAAACTTCTCAGCTTATCAGTAGGAAGAAAGGTCTCCATGAGTAACAACTCTACTTATGGTCTAAACTAGATAGAATAACCCAATTTCCAAAACAGAAAAGAAAGTTAGAGTAGCAAGTAAATATTTTCAAGATATTCCCAGACTTTTAGAATATCAGGATGAGGGGGCAGCTGGGTGGCTCAGTGGATTGACTGCCAGGCCCAGAGATGGGAGGTCCTGAGTTCAAATTTGACCTCTGACATGCCCCAGTTATGTGACCCTGGGCAAGTCACTTAACCCCCATTGCCTAGCTTTTACCACTCTTCTGCCTTAGAACCAATACCCAGTATTAATTCTAAGAGGGGGGGAGGCATCTGGGTAGCTCAGTGGATTGAGAGTCAGGCCTAGAGACAGGAGGTCCTAGGTTCAAATCTGGCCTCAGACACTTCCTAGCCGTGTGACCCTGGGCAAGTCACTTGACCCCCATTGCCTACCCTTACCACTCTTCTGCCTTGGAGCCAATACACAGTATTGACTCCAAGAAGGAAGGTAAGTGTTAAAAAAAAAAAAAAAGAAGAAGAAGAATATCAGGATGACAGTAATATCATTACCAGGTCTATATCCAAAAGAGATTTTTTAAAATGTGAAAGGAACCTGCTTGTACAAAAATATTTATAGCTGTTCTTTTTGTGGTGAAAAAGAATTGGAAATTGAAGGGGTGTCCATCAATTGGGGAATGGCTGAACAAATTGTAGTATATGATGTTGATGGAATACTATTATGCTATAAGGAAAGAAGAACAAAATTATTTCAGAAAGAGCTGAAAAGATCTTCATGGACTGATGTAGAATGAATAAGCAGAACCAGAAAAACATTGTACGAAGTCACAGCAATATTTTGGAATGGTCAACTATGATAGACTTAGCTATTATCAGCACTGCACTGATCCAGGACAATTCTGAGGGACTTAGGACAAAGAATGCTCTCCGCCTCCAAAGAAAGAACTGTTGGAATCAGAATGCAGATGAAAGTGTATGATTTTTCCTTTTAGTTTATTTGGATTCATATTTTGGGAGGTTATAAGATTTTTATAAGATTATTTATAATGTATAAGATTTTATTAATATAACATATTTATTATATTTATATATAAGATTATATATTATATTCTTATATAAAATATAAGAAATGTATAAAATTATTTATAATGTATAAGATTTTATAAATATATCTATTATATTTATATATAAATATAAGATTATATATTATATTCTTATATAAAATATAAGAAATGTATAAGATTATTTATTATGTATAAGATTTTATAAATATATCCATTATATTTATATATAATATAAGATTATATATTATATTCTTATATAAAATATAAGAAATGTATAAGATTACTCACAAAAATGAACAATATGGAAATATGTTTTGCATGATAATCCATGTATAACCCAGATTGAATCACCCAGCAGCACTGGGAAGGGAAAGGGAAGGGAGGGAAGGAGATAAGTTCCATCATATAACTTGGGAAAACTTGTGTGGAAATTTGTTATTATGTGTAATCGGTAAAATAAATAAATAAAGACTATCAGGATGAGATAATCACTAGAGGGCAGAGCTGACTTATTCTTGGCTGTGTTTATACAAAGAGACTTTTCTGATGTTAATGTCTGAAATCAATTCAGTTGAAAAATGATTTCATGTTGGAAACCACATACTCTGTGTTGATTCCCAAGAAGGCTCAACGCTTTGTTCTAATAGAGGGTACTGAGGCCGGTAGCTGTCAACACTCAGACAACTTTATCGTTCGGGGATTTAGATATTATCTCAACTTTCCAATTTCCCACACTACACAAATTAAGACTCTATTTAAAACATGACAATTTCTTTAAGGAAGAAAATTCGATGTGTCTGGTCTGCTTGGGGGCCCCACTTGTTTTAAGGCTACATCTCGGGATGGAAAACTGTGCCTTTGTTTCTTATGACAGCCATCCGTCATCAGCACAGAGATTTCCTTCCTGATACCTTTTTACGTTCTTTTTCATTGTCATCAACCTTGAAGAATTTCACTTCTTTTGACAAGCTGTCCACTGTTACCCATGAAGCTATAAAGTATTTATTATCCGCAAAATGATGCTTCTTGAGCTTTTCTCACCCAGATATTTTATTCTATTTCTTCTTGATGTTGATGACCCAGGATGGATTTAAGTGCCTTTGGGAGAAGGGAGAGCAACAGATCATCAGCCGGTTAACAATCACAAATGAACTCACTGGGTGCCTTTCAGAAGGTTTGGTGTGCTATAAGAAATGATGAGCAGGTTAATTAAAAACAAAAAGTAAATGACAAATGAAATGAGTAGAAGTAGGAGAATATTATACCAGCTACAGAAAGAATGTCTTGGGAAGGACTTGTGAATGTCTACCTTCAGAGAAAGAACTGAGAGAAACACACAAGACCAAGTTTTATATATACTTTTCATCTTTGTCAGATGATGCCTTCTCTAGTTCAAGGAGGGGAGAGGGAGGAGGAAGGGAGGGAGATACCTTCGAATTTTGGTGTAAACAACAAAAATATTTTTTTTAATTAAATGAACATTTTTTAAAGATTGGAAAATCATAAAAATGTATATTCAAGGTTACACCCAAGAATAGTTGTCACTGACGATTAAAGTCCTTGATATCACAATATAGGCTCAGTGTTGGCAAAGATGTGGCACACATGCAGAGTCTACACTCAGGGAGCTGCTGTGTTCCCCTTATTCCCAGCACCCTAAGACATTTTTTCCATGCCCCACCGCTCTGTCCAGTTGCCCAAAGCAAGCACTTTCTCCTTCAACTCTATATAGTAATCAAGGGCTCACAGACAGCTTGAATTTGCCCTCTGGGTGTATCTTGAGTTTGATGTGCCTTTAGAGCAGTGATTCCCAAAGTGGGTGCCACCACCCCCTGGTGGGTGCTGCAGTGATCCAGGGGGAGGGCAGTGATGGCCACAGGTGCATTTATCTTCCCTATTAATTGCTATTAAAATTTTAAAATATTAATTTCCAGGGGGCTAAGTAATATTTTTTCTGGAAAGGGGGCGGGAGGCCAAAAAAGTTTGGGAACCACTGCTCTAGAGCATTCAGATGGAGATGTCCTTGACTGATCTAAAGATGTGAGTCTAGAGCAGTGATGGCAAATCTATGACACACGACATGCATAGCCATTTTCGATGACACACAGCCTCATGCAGCTGCATACAGAGAAGTATGGGGCTGCATGCTGAGGATGAAACATTTGCTGTAGTGTAGTGTAGACACTCTGTGCACTATAGATGACAATTCTACCTTTATTAATTTACCTATTTTGCTTTCTTAATTACAGTTATATATTGCAATTATACATTTTTGTTATTTAAACTATAAATATCGTGAAATTATGTTTTTTTTTCTTGAAGTGACACGCCACCCGAGTTATGCTCATTTTTTTGGTGAATTTTGACACACCAAGCTCAAAAGGTTGCCCATCAATGGTCTAGAGGTAGAGAATCAGGAGTCCTCTTCATGGATGTGACTGAAACTGTAGGAATGAAAGACCTTGCTAAGTGATAAAGAAAAAAGAGAGAAAATAGTACCTAAGAAAACCCCTAAGGTATCAGAAAGAAGATGATTAACCAATGAGGGAAAAAGAGAAGGAACAATTGGGTAAAAGGAAAATGGAGAGAGTATTGTATGATGGAAAGTGAGGGATGGAAGAATATCAACTGGGAGGGAATTGAAAAGTGCAAGAGATAGCTATCAGAGAACTTCTAAAATCCAATTTTTTAAAAATCAATTAATTAAGAATATTTTTCCATGGTTACATGATTCATGTTCTTTCCCTCTTCTCCTTCCTCTCCCTTCCCATAGTCAACGTGCAATTCCACTGGGTTTTATATCTGTCACTGATCAAGACCTATTTCCATATTATTGATATTTGCATTAGGGTGATCATTTAGAGTCTACTTCTCCGATTATATCTCCATCAAAACATGTGATCAAGCAAACGTTTTTCTTCTGTGTTTCTACTCCCACAGTTCTTTCTCTGGATGTGGATAGTGTTCTTTCTCATAAGTTCCTCAGAGTTGTCCTGGATTATTGCTTTGCTGCTAGTAGAGAAGTCCATTACATTCAATTGTGCCACAGTATATCAGTCTCTGTGTATAATGTTCTCCTGGTTCTGCTCCTTTCACTCTGCATCAGTTCCTGGAGGTCATTCCAATTCACATGTAGTTCCTCCAGTTCATCGTTCCTTTCAGCACAATAGTATTCCATCACCATCAGATACCACAATTTTTTTCAGTCATTCCCCAATCAAAGCCAACCCCTTGTTTTCCAATTTTTTGCCACCACAAAGAGTGCAGCTATAAATATTTTTGTACAAGTCTTTTTTCCTTATTATCTCTGTAGGGTACAAACTCAGCAGTGGTATGGCTGGGTCAAAGGGCAGGTAGTCATTTAAAGCACTTTGGGCATAGATCCAAATTGCCTTCCAGAATGGTTGGATCAATTCACAACTCTACCAGTAATATATTAGTGTACCAATTTTGTCACATCCCCTCTAACACTGATTACTTTGCTTAAAATCCAAATGTTGGAGAAAGTTCAATTCCACAAAACAGGAGAGGATAATATACATCCAAGCTAATTTATGATTTAAAGGAAGTGAAAAAGGCCATTAGAGTTGAGAAGATTAAGGGTGATTAAGAGAGTAAATTCTTAGGAAGTTAATCAATATGACTAATCATGTCTCTATGGTTGAGAACAATGAAAGAGACATGATGGACCATGAAACAGCTCCTATTCTTAACTACTAACCTTGATTCTTTTATCTCTTTAAATAAACCCTTACTTTCTGCCTTAGAATCAATACTGTGAATTGGTCCCAACAAAGAAGAGTAGTAAGGAATAGGTAAGTAATGGAGATTAATTGATTTGCCCAGTGTCACTCATGTAGGAAGTGTCTGAGACCAGATTTGAAACTGGGACTTATCATTTCTAGGCCTGACTCTCAATCCACTGAGCCCACTAGCAACTCCCTCCCAATGATTCTTTAAAACAAAAACAAAACAAACAAACAAAAAAAACCCCTCACCTTTCATCTTAGAATCAACACTATGTATTGGATTCAAGGCAGAAGAGTGGTAAGGGCTAGGCAATGTGGGTTAAGTGACTTGCCCAGGGTCACACAGCTAGGAAGTGTCTAACATCAGATTTTTAACCTAGGACCTCCATTTCTAGACCTGGTTCTCAATTCACTGAGTCCCCCAGATGCCCCTTCCTATCAACTCTTAATAAATCTCTCTCTTTTTCTGTCTCTGTCTGTCTGTCTGTCTGTCTGTCTTTCTCTCCCAACAATTAGACCAGAAGGTAATAGTAACAAAGATAAAGAATGCATGCCTCTCAAAAGAGAAAAGATCCCTGAAAGATGATTGATGGTAGCAAGCAAAATGGCGGCCTCTGATAATGTCAGAGCAGCAGGTTTGGGGAGTATAATGCATTGGAAGCATCAATGACTGAAAACTTTGAAGGGTTTGGAGAGTTTGTTGATAATAAAATAAGAATCCCAGAAAGAACAATAAAATGGGATGGGAAATAAGGACAGGGGGAGTGAACAATCATTTATTAAGCCCCTACTATGTGTCAAACAAAATGGGTGCCAATTAATGAGATATGCAGAAAAAAAAGACTATGATATACCGATATAAAAGAATATTGTTGAATAAAGAGAAACAATGAACTTTAAGAACTTGGAAAATAGTAGGAAGAAAGGAATCTGGAAAACGATATACACAAAGACTTCAATAATGTAAATGAAAATAGCACTAAAAGGCAGTTGAATTCAGATTACATGCCATGATAGGTATGTGCTCCAAAGCACAGATGATGAACCATACCACCTCCTCTTAACAGAAAGGCAGTAGACCAGCAGTTCGGAATGTTGCATACATATCATTAGACATGATGACTTTAGAGTTGGCTTGGTCTTTTAAATTTTCATTATTGAAAGGGAGGGTTCTATCCTTCATTGTATGGGTGAATAACTAGTATAAAGGGCCAGGGCATCTATAACACTTTTTTTAATGGGGGGGGGGGTGAGTATTAGGGAGGAGATAATATAGACATGCCACTGATACATAAGGTGGAGCAACTGGATGATCAAGCTTGAGGAGCTAGTGAAATAGGAGGCAGCCTCCCATGACGGGCTGGGCAGGCAGAAATTCACCAGGAAAGAATTTGGCTAATTCATTTGGCCCAGAAAATAGAATTTAGAATATTGGTGCTTAGATAGTGCTTCCTCTTCTTACTGAAAGACAAGAGTTTTTTGGTCTTAAGTAAGAATGGTAGGAGAGCTGGGATAGACATAAGGGGGTCTCCCCAGGTAGACAAGTCCCAAGATATCATCTGGCCACTGCTTTGATTTTTGTTCCTTTTGCCCAGTTGCAGGGCACACTGTGTGGAAGCTCTGGCATAGCAGGAATATGGACCTTAATCTGACAGATACCCACCAATTCCCCACCCACTCTAATGAAAACCAAGCATCATGATTTCCATATATCTCCCAACCTCAACTGTCCTCTTCCCATTGCTCTTTTTTTTTTAACTTTTACCTTCCATAATCAATACTGTGTATTGGATCCAAGTCAGAAGAGCAGTAAAGGCTTGGCAATGGGATCATTGCCCAGGGTCATACAACTAAGAAGAGTCTGAAGCCAGATTGAAAGTCAAGACCTTCCATCTCTGGGCCTGGCTCTAGATCTAATGAGCCACCTTGCTGCCCTTTCTGAGCTCTTTTGACACATGCTCTGTGCACTGACAATGTCCAGAATAAGCATTAGGATTTTCCATATATATCAGAGCCCTTCCTATTATCTGGTACTCTTAGATAAATCCAATGGTAATGCCAACACTCGCCATTTCCAACCATTTCAGCTGTCTCCTGTCCCTATACTACCATGCTATTTACATGTTGAAAAATATTTTGTATTATCTAAAGGGAAAAGCAAGAGATATATAAGACAGATTCAAATTTTCATTTATAAGAAAAATGTCCAAGAAGATCCACTCTATCCCTGCCTCACCACAACCCCTTCTTCCCCCATAAATAACAAACAATATCGGGCACTTGAAGCAATCCTGTCTACCTTCAAATTGTGTAGGAGTCCTCTTGTTCCAGTGATACTAACTTAGTATCTTTTATTAAAGAAATTAAGACCTGGAAAGTTGAAATGACTTTTCCAAAGACATAGAGTGGCAGGATTAGATGGAGAATACAGTTTTTGTGATCCCTAATCCTCTTCTAGATATGTTCCTAGAATTCAAAAGCCTGATTCCATGGAAAGAGCTCTGAGCTTCAAGTAGCAATGAAACAACTTAGCCATAGCATCCCCTGTCTATCATGGAAATGGGGGGGGGGGGGTCGTGCCTCATTAGATAAAGGTAGGAAAAAATATTCAGAGATATTTCTCTGAATGGAACAATGGACTACCAGTTATTTCTTGATCTATAGGGCCTTGTCAAATAGTTGGGAAGAAAAAAATAATATTAATCCATTAATAGTAATACTAATTGATATTTTATATTATGGGAATACTACTAATGCAAATGAGATATAAGTGATATGTTTTGCATTTTGTAATATAACTTGAAGCAACAGTAAATGCAATATTACATGTATAATATAATAGAAATTTAATTCTATACAGCATCATGAAATGACTATAGTTACATGTATATTATAAGTAATATTGGTTAATACTTTATTTGATAGAAGCAATGCTGCATAATGGTTAGAGAATTGGTCTCACAGCACTGGGTTTGAGTTTATCTCAGGCACATATCGGTTGGATGACCCTAGACAAGTAATCTCAGTGCTCTAGAAAAACCTCAAAGATTATAATTGTAGAGAAAGTGCCAACCTGAAGTGGTAGAGGGAGTTTCCTCATTGACAAGTCCCCTCTGTCAGTGACAACCAAGGACTATTTCCTGTCTCTTTAATGTTTATGAATTTCTAATTTCACAAAAACCCTATGAGGTAGTAATTAAGTATCATCATGTCCATTTTACACATTAGGAACTGAGGCTCAGACAGGTGAAGTGAATTGTCCATATTAATCAGAGGGCTAGCAAATTGTAATGAGTTAGGAATAAAATTCAGGTGTCCACTTTAAGTGTATCTACCAAGATTCACCAAAAACTATATGATACTATTTCCAGAAATAGATGGACATAATTGGAAAAAATACTTGCTTAGTGCTAGATAAAGCAAATATAATAAAAATGACATTACTAAATAAATTAATTTACTTAATGATATTCCAAGCCCCAAAGGAATATTTTATGGAGGTAGAAAAAAAATAATTAAGTTTGTATAGAGTAATGACTATATTACAGAGCAATAACCATTAAAATGATTGGTTGGTATTAGAGGTAGAAGAAGCAGAGAGAGAGAGAGTCAGAGATAGAGACGAAGAGAAAGGTAGACAGAGAGTGAGGTATAGAGGAAGAAAGGGAGAAAGAGAGAGAGAGAGAGAGAGAGAGAGAGAGAGAGAGAGAGAGAGAGAGAGAGAGAGAATAAATTAGGTGCACAGCATTCAGAAGCAAACACTAGCATAGTGTTCAAAAAACTTGAAGACTCCAGTAACCATGGAACAAAGTCACTGAGAAAAATTGCTACGAAAAATGAAAAGCAGTTTGGCAAAAATTAGGTTCTAACCATCTCGTGCAACATACCAAACTCCAGATGGATACATGGCCTAGAAATAAAAAGTCACTAGAAAATCACACAAAATAAACTGAACAATTGTGATCCCATAACATTTAAAAGGTTTTATAAAACAAATCAAGTATAGTCAAAATTAGAAGGGAAAAGGATAAGTTAGAAAAAAATCTTTTCTGCAAATTTCTTTGATAAAGACTTCATATTAAAAAATTAAATCTCATATGTAAGACATATGAGAAAACTATTTAAATTTCTAAAACTAAGAGCCATTTTTTCCAGTGGATAATCAAAGGTTATGAGCAGGTTATTTTCAAAGGAAGAAATTCAAGCTATTAATAACCATATAACAATGCTATCAACTCTTACTGATTAAACTCAACCATTTATCCTGAATTAATCTTGGTGTTAATCATCACCCTCCTCAGGGGGGATTATGTAATTTTCATAAAATCCAAGACAAAATTTTTTGAGAAAAATTTCAGGAAAAGAAGCTTGCTAACTCTTTGAATCAAGAAAATGAACTGTTTGGAGAAAAGGCCATAAAGAAACTTCCACTGCATCAAGAAGATCCAGAATAAACTTTGGGGTATAATTGATTGAACTGAAGGGAGTTCAACACATTTACTCTGAATGTAAACTCTTATGACAAAGGGGATTGCCCCCAATTGGCTTTTTGTCACTGCTTCTAGCAAACATTGGTTTTGTGCTCTCTCTTCTCTCTCTCTCTCTCTCTCTCTCTCACTCTCTCTTTATTTTCCTCTTATCTATAACTTTTTAGTTTCTTCTTAGAAAGTGCAATATGGTATGCACCTTTAGTTAGAAGATCTTTAGAGTTGTAAGCTGTTTACATTAAATGATTCACTGGGGAGAATAGTCTCCCAAAGAATCAGAGGGGAGAATGCAAAAGGGAATTATTTATTCTCTTTGTCTATTTTGAGTTAACATTTACTTAACCCCTACTTAACCTCTACTTAACACTTTGTTATCAAGTAAGAGAATTCTCAAATCACTTACTTAGAGAGCTCCACCCTTTTAACACAATCAGAAACTTGTGAATCCTTTGATAAGATTTGACACCTTCAGATGATGCAGTGTGGATCCTATATACACTGCCCCTCTGGGCAATGCTAGGCAATTTGGAAGCTGTGAAGAGGGGAAGTGAGAGGAAAGGAATATAAAAATGCTTGAACTTCTTTGGCTGAGGTTGTCTTTGGCTTGAATCTTCAGCTTGGAGAATGGTGGACTGGGACCTCAGCTTCAACTTGAGACTTTGGCTCTTGGACTGAGCACCAGAGCAATATTTAGTGTGATAGGCTAGACATCTTCTCTACTCTCTTTTTGTATTTCTCTTTCACTCTTTCTACCACTTTGTAAATAAAAGCCATTAAAAGTCATTTTGACTTGAACTATAATATTTTAAATCAGCAACCACCATATTATTTTAGAATTCTATGTATTTAGTCAAACCCTTAATTTAACTCCTTACAAAAGAGATGCAAATTAAAACAAATTTGAGGTTCCATTAAAACAACTTTGAGGTTTCACTTTACAACTGCCTATTAGACTTGCATACATGACAAAAGAGGAAAATTGCAAATATTAGAGGGGCTAAAGGGAGAAAAAGGTAACTGGTGCACTTTTGGTGGGGCTATGAATTGGTCTAGTCATTCTGAAAAACTCTTTGGAAATATGTCCAGAAAGTTACTAAAATGTATGTACCCATTGACCTAGTTATGCCACTTCTAGGGTTATATACCCAAAGAAATAGATAAGAGAGGGAAGGTTACATGCTCAAAAATATTTATAGTGGGGAAAGTATGGGCATTCAACAAAATTGAAGAATTCCAGGTATTTGCACAGAAAAGACCAGGGCTAAATGGAAAGTTTGATATCCAACCACAAAAATCGAGAGAAACATGAAAAGGTAAATAAGATACAGAGGGGAAAGAAAGAAAACTTATAATTTTTAAATTTGCCTTTTTAAGGGCCTCAGTGAGATCTAATTATCTGTATTCCTATTTAGAGAAATTTTATGCATAATTCTCTGTAGTGAACTCTATTCACTATTATAGTATTTACTATTATAGTAATCAGAAGAATAATTCACAGGGTGAGGGTGGAACACTAAATAATCTAAGATGACATGGGGGATGGGAAAGAGGGGGTGAATAGCAGGGGACACCAAGAGAAACTTGAGTGAATAATAAAAATAGGATATTCTATACACACAAAGAGGGCATGGGAAGGAGAGAGGACAAATACTATTATAAGAAGGAGAGGAAGAGAGCATTAAGAGGTAATAATCAAACCTTGTTCTCAGTGTAATCAACCCAGAGAGGGAAGAGTAGCTATACTATCCATTGGGACATAAAACTCTTATCTAACCCGTCTGAGAAAGTCAGAAAGGATAAACCAAGGGAAGCAGGGGAGTGGGGAGGTCAAAAAAAGGGAGGGGAGAAGAAGGGGGAGGGAATTCAAAAGGCCTTTAAAAACAAAAAGAGGGGGAAAAATAAGGGAGGGGGTAGAAAGGGAAGTTAATCAAGGGAGGGGATAAGGGACAGCAGCTCAATAGCAAACCACTGGTTTAAAAGGAAATAGTATAAGAAAAAGGGGGTAGGAATAGGGGAGGATACGAAAATGTCAGCAAATGCACAACTGATGATTATAACTCTGAATGTGAATGCGATGAACTCGCTCATAAAACGGAAGCAAATAGCAGAGTGGATTAGAAACCAAAATCCTACCATATGTTGTCTACAAGAAACACATATGAGGCGGGTGGACATACACAAGTTTAAGGTTCAGGGTTTGAGCAAAATCTTTTGGGCGTCAAATGAGAAAAAGAAGGCAGGAGTGGCTATTATGATTTCTGACAAAGCCAAAGTAAAAATAGATATGATTAAAAAAGACAGGGAAGGTCATTACATCCTGATTAAAGGCAGTATAAACAATGAGGACATAACACTGCTCAATATGTATGCACCAAGTGGCATAGCACCCAAATTCATAAAGGAGAAACTGGCAGAGCTCAAGAAGGAAATAGATAGTAAAACCATACTAGTGGGAGATCTAAATATTCCTCTGTCAGATCTAGATAAATCAAACCGAAAAATAAATAAGAAAGAGGTAAGAGAGGTGAATGAAGTCCTAGAAAAATTAGATTTAATTGATATGTGAAGAAAAATAAATAGGGACAAAAAGGAATACACCTTCTTTTCAGCTGCACATGGCACATTCACAAAGATTGACCATGTTATAGGGCATAGAATCATTGCAAACAAATGCAAAAGAGCAGAAATAATAAATGTAACCTTCTCAGATCATAATGCAATAAAAATAATAATTAGTAAGGGCACCTGGACAGGAAAATCAAAAACTAATTGGAAATTAAATAATATGATTCTCCAAAACCAATTTGTCAAAGAAGGAATCATAGAAACAATCAACAATTTCATTGAAGAGAATGACAAAGATGAGACAACCTATCAAACTCTGTGGGATACAGCCAAGGCAGTACTCAGGGGGAAATTTATATCCTTGAGTGCATATATTAACAAATTAAGGAGGGCAGAGATCAATGAATTGGGCATGCAACTCAAAAAATTAGTAAGCGAGCATATTAAAAATCCCCAGATGAAAACTAAATTAGAAATACTAAAAACCAAGGGAGAAATTAATAAAATCGAAAGTAAAAGAACTATTGAATTAATAAACAAGACTGGAAGCTGGTACTTTGAAAAAACAGATAAAATAGACAAAGTACTGGTCAATCTAATAAAAAAAAGGAAAGAAGAAAACCAAATTGATAGTATCAAAGATGAAAAGGGAGACCTCACCTCTAATGAAGGGGAAATTAAGGCAATCATTAAAAACTATTTTGCCCAATTATATGGCAATAAATATAACAATTTAGGAGATATGGACGAATATTTACAAAAATATAAACTGCCTAGATTAACAGCAGAAGAAATAGAATACCTAAATAATCACATATCAGAAAAAGAAATTGAACAAGCCATCAAAGAACTCCCTAAGAAAAATCGCCAGGGCCTGATGGATTCACAA
>NC_058132.1:653029945-653081753 GCF_016433145.1 Gracilinanus agilis
CCAAATGCCATCTGTCTATTATTTTATTTGATCTTTTAATACCAACCTGCTTATCCACATAGGCTCCATAGAATAAAACAAAGCCAACCGTAACCTTGTTGTCAGTTGTCTTAGCAGGTGCATTTCTCTTGGGCAATCTTGGAGCTGTCTCGTTTTCGGAGCCTGTTCTTGACTCATGCCTTTGGTTTCTGTGAATGACGTCATGGTGACCCTGATTTTCTTCTCCTCCTCCCTTATCTCGCATGAATGCAAATCTTCCTGTCATCACCTCCTACTCAGCCATACCTTAGGAAACCTAAATGTGCCTCCACTGAGGCTCGCCTGAAATTCTCATCACCTTCCACTCTAGCTCATGGTTCCTGGAATGTAGTGGGCACTTGCTGTGCCCGGGCTGGAGGGGGCACTTAAAGATGCTTATTCTCTTCATTTTTACCTTAACTTGCGTGTCTTTTCTCAACTGTGGCCAAACTGGCCTTCTCAAATGTGTCCTCTTGTAATGTGTCAACCCTGCCTTGGAGCAACTGTAATGGCCCATTTAAAAAAAACTACACTTCAGGAGGTAGCTAAGTAGCACGGGTCTGGAGATCTGGGTTCAAATCTGACCCTCGAAAAGGCGCTTAACTCTATTGCCTAGCCCTTATCATTCTTCTGTCTTGGAACCAATATAGAATATCGATTATAAAATGGAAGGTAAGGTTTGAAAAATAATAATGCTGTGCTTTATCTGATCTTATTAAATAATTTTATAACCCTTGTTTTAGGCTTTTGCCTAGAACATTTTAATTTCAATTTTATTTAATTATAATTATTATTACATTAAATATAATTATAATTATAATAAAATTATAATCTTAATTATAATTTTAACTTTCTTCCCATTCTCAACTTTTGAATCAGAGTTTTAAAAATTCAAATGGAAAGACATGTCTTCTCTTCAATTCACAAAGATAAATGAAAGAAATGGCTCTGGCTCATCTAAAAAGAAATAGAATGGTTTCGAGCTACCAAGAATCCAGGCCCTCAAGCCAAGAGACCTTTAGAGCAAGAGTCTCCAAATTCTTTTCTTTTTTAAAACTTTTATCTTCGGTCTTAGAATCAATACTGTGTGCATTGATTCCAAGGCAGAAGAGCAGTGAGGGTTAGGCAAAGGAGGTTAAGTGACTTGCCCAGGGTCACACAATCAGGAAGTGTTTGAGGTCAGATTTGAACACAGGACCTCCTTCCTGTCTCTGGGCCTGGCTCTCTGTCCACTGAACCTCCCAACTGCCTCTTTAAATTCTTTGCATCCTATACCCTAGTCTTCAAAAATGTTTTGGCATGAACCACCAATACATTTGTTTATTTTTACATTTGTAAATCATATACATATGCTTTAGGAATAATCATGATCATTTAAAAACTTTCACTAAAAACAAACATTTGAAAAAAGATGAAATAACATTTTGAATTTGTCAGTAGGGAACCACTGCGGTTTATTAAATGTAGTTGTGATATGGTTAGATATGAGCTGTAGGAAAATCACTTTTTTAGCTGAAAGGAAGATGGATTTGAGGGAATGGGGAGGGCTTTGCCGGGGAAACCAATTAGGATGGCACCATAATTGTCCTGGGGAGAACTGAGGACCTGAACTAGGGAGCTACCTCTGTGAGAGGAGAGAAGAGGATGTATGTGAGACACGTATATGAGAAATTTAATTAGACAATTGTTTAAATGTTCACTTGAGTGAAAAGAGAAGAGCTGAGGACAACACTAAATTTCTGGACTTGACAGCATTTGTCCTGGAAATTTGGGAGAGGAATGTAATGGTATTTCAATTCAGTTCTTGGTCTCCTTCCACTGGTAATGGGATTTTTCCAAGTCTCTATATTCTGTCCCCTGACTTGGGATATAAATCAATACAAATCCCAAAATTCACTGAGTGAGATTTTTTTTAAGCTTAAAAAAGAGCTATAGATTGAGACATTTGTGTTGTTATATTTTATCGTTCCATTCGCTTCTCAAGCTGCTTTAAAAATTTATAGTGCTGGGGGCAGCTGGGTAGCTCAGTGGATTGAGAGCCAGGCCTAGAGATGGGAGGTCCTAGGTTCAAATCTGGCCTCAGTCACTTCCTAGCTGTGTGACCCTGGGCAAGTCACTTGACCCCCATTGCCTACCCTTACCACTCTTCTGCCTTGGAGCCAATATACAGTATTGACTCCAGGATAGAAGGTAAGGGTTTAAAAAAATTTTTTTTTTATAGTGCTCTCCTTGGTTTTTAAATCACCTTTGTTTCTGACCACCTTCTCCCTACTTTACCCAATGGACTATCCTTTGGAATAAGAAATCAAGAAGAAAGAAGAGAAAGAAGCATATCAGTAATGTCAGACATATATGTAGCTTTCCACGCCTGTAGTTTTCCACCTGTGCAAAGAAAAGAGCTTCTTTCTTTTCTTCTCTGTTCTTCTCTGGGATTAACTTTGGTCATAATAATTACACATCATTAAACTATTTTTTAATTGGTTGTTTAACTTTTAATTGAATGAATTTAATTATTTTAAAAATCAACTACAAAGATAAAACAATAGATGTTTATGCTATTTAGATTAAATCTAGTTTCAGGGATAGGAGGAGGAGGACCAGGAAATCTCCCAGGGCTTTTGGCGATTACCTTTTTTTCCTTTTTTATAATGAACTTACCAATCGTCAATAAAACCAAGAATTTCCATATGGAAAGGACAAGAAAGAGGATTGTGAAAACCATTAGGAAGTTGTATTTTGGAATTTGTTATCAATATATTAATCACATACAATTATTATATTAAATGATTATCTAATATACCTAATTATATAATGTAGTACTGTTATAATAATTAACTTCAAGTATGATAATTAATATTGGTCAACTGAGGATTAAATGCAATTATTTGTTAAGCTTTTTGTTAACCTTAAAGCATGATATAATTGTAAGTTATTATATGTAAGAAGTTAGGAACAAATTTACTTCATTGATGCCCTCTTTTGTACTTTTTGTTGTCTTTTGGGCATTTAAAAATATTTTATTGATGATCTTTTAAAGATATCTGTCACAGCTGACCAGTTCACCAACTCCCCCCCTGGATCCTAAGTAGAGAACTTTACTTTGTATTACACACACACACACACACACACACACACACACACACACACACACCCTACATTGGTCATGTCTGAGAATGTTTGGCTTTTTCTATTAAGAAGTATAGATGAGAAGGCAGCTAGGTGGTTCATTGAGAGCCAGGATCAGAGGTAGGAGTCACGGGTTCAAATCTAACCTCAGATACTTCCTACAAGTCACTTAATCCCCATTGCCTAGCTATAGAGCTTATCTTTCTTTAGCTCTCACACACATATGTATAAAATATATTCAATAAAAACCCTTACCACTGTTCTGCCTTGAAACTATATACAGTATTGATTCTAAGACAGAAGGTGAGGGTTTTTATTGAATATATTTTATACATATGTGTGTGAGAGCTAAAGAAAGTCAATTTCATGGGTTTTTGAGGGTTTAGTTTAATTTTTTCTCTGAAAAAAATAAACAGCTCATTTCCTCGCTGTCAAGAGGTAGGAGGTAAGTTTCATTATAAGGATCAGAGTTTTAGAGCTGGAAGAGACCTCAGGGCCATCGGCTCCAACCCCTTCTCTCAGGATCACGTGGCCAATAAGTATTGGAGGCTGTATTTAAGGCCAGGCTCTCCTCCCTCCAAACCCACCATCAGTCTTTTGAAGTTGTGCTTGATTGCAGCTTTACTTTGAGTCCTGAGGCTTTTAGGAGTTGTTTCTGAGGTTATCATATAAACTTTTCTCCTCATTCTATTCATTTCCCTTTGCATCTGTTCTGGTAATCAGCCCTCTTTGCAGTTTCCTCTGGCTCTAGTTTCCAGAAGCATTAACGCTGGTTCTGTCCAACTCTTGGTATTTGTGTCTGAGAACCTTCTGCAGGTCAGTCGGCTGATGAAATCTGCAATCATGTCATAATGTAAACACACACAGGCTAAGGAAGTGTCTGCAGGCTCAGAGCAGGGAGTTCCACGACTGTTTCAAAGTTCAGTTTGGTTTTCTCTTTGCCAGAGTAGAGTCTGTACGCTCCCAGGGTTTCCCATGCTCAATAGTGTGGCCATCGTTCTTCCCGTCAAAAGAAAGACATCGTCCCTCTTCATTTCCTTTATTCCTAGAGAGAAAAGTGGTCCACTTAGAGGTTTCTGAACTTCCATTCATTCGGAGAGAAAGGGTTGGGGTCACTAACTGTAACTGATCTACTGTCTTCCTTTTTAGTTCTTCCCAAGAAATATGTACACAAGAACCCCTCTCCCTCCCCCAGCATGACGATGAGCACGAGTCCATGTGTGTGGGCTGGTTACTTGTTAACTGAGGGTTCAGGGATGCTTTGAGGACAAGACATCGTTTTGTTTAGGTTTATTGGTCACTTGATTAATTTTAAAATGGAAAATTCTGAAGGCTTTCTGTCCACAGGTACTGTTCAAGGTTACCATAAACTCTCCTATGATACCCACTAGTCCTTTCTATTTGATTTCTTGCATGCCTTCAATTTTATTCTCTCTCTCTCTCTCTCTCTCTCTCTCTCTCTCTCTCTCTCTCTCTCTCTCTCTCTCTCTGTCTCTCTGTCTCTCTGTCTCTCTTTCTTTCTCTGTCTCTCTGTCTCTGTCTCTGTCTCTGTCTCTGTCTCTCTCTCTCTCTCTCTCTTTCTCTGACCCTCTGTGTCTCTCTCTCTCTCTCTGTCGCTCTGTCTCTCTCGCTCTGTCTCTCTGTCTCTCTCTCTCTGTCTCTTTTTCTCTGACCCTCTCTGTCTCTCTCTGTCTCTCTCTCTCTTTTTCTCTGACCCTCTCTGTCTCTCTCTCTCTCTCTGTCTCTTTTTCTCTGACTCTCTCTGTCTCTTTCTCTCACTCTCTGACTTTTCATTTCATTTCTGGCTCCTGTATTTCAACCAACTTCTTTCCTTCTCTGGTTTTTATTTCTGGGACTCTTGAAATGATTACTTTTTTATCTCTTCCTGATCCCGACTCATAGGGTCAGAGCTGTTAAGAGCTGAAAGGGTCCTAAGAGGTCATCTAGTACAATCTCTTCATTTTACACATGAGGAAAGTAAGATCACAGGAAGTTAAGATATTGGCAAAGAGTCTCCCACATCCAGTTCTAACTTTGCTGGTAGAGCTTCAGTGTGGCCATCTGATACAGACTTTGAGAGACTTAAGAGACCTCAGAGGCCGTCTAGAATGACCCTTAGTAGCTGACCTACAGTCCTTACTGTAACATCTCCAAGACGTCCTCCTCCAGTCAGTCTGTTTGAAGACTTCTAGGGAGCAACAACTTCTTCTCTTCCCAGGCAAGTCCTCCCCATTTTGTATAGCTTCAAGTTGCCAGGGAATTTTTCCTTACCTTAAATCTAAATCTGCCTCTGGGGGCAGCTGGGTAGCTCAGTGGATTGAGAGTCAGGCCTAGAGATGGGAGGTCCTGGGTTCAAATCCGGCCTCAGACACTTCCCAGCTGTGTGACCCTGGGCAAGTCACTTGACCCCCATTGCCCACCCTTACCACTCTTCCACCTAGGAGCCAATACACAGAAGTTAAGGGCTTAAATAAATAAATGAATTAATTAATCTGCCTCTGTACCATCCACCCATCACGCTTAGTTCCACTCTCTGAGTCCAAGCAGAATAAATCTATTCCCTCTTCCACATTTCCATTCCACCCAGTACATGAGGATGGCTATCGGGTTCTCCCTGCCAAGTCTCCACTTCCTGGTGGATCTCACTGGAGAAAATAGCAGTTGCTGATTCTCT
The DNA here is from genome assembly GCF_016433145.1 of Gracilinanus agilis. Classification (NCBI taxonomy): domain Eukaryota; kingdom Metazoa; phylum Chordata; class Mammalia; order Didelphimorphia; family Didelphidae; genus Gracilinanus; species Gracilinanus agilis. The sequence continues at coordinate 653,035,764 of NC_058132.1, forward strand.
CATTCCTTCCTTCCTTAGCCAGGAGTAAAAGTCCTTCTCACTCAGGGAGGGTGTGGCAGAGCTGAGGTATGAGGTATGCAGGGAAGAAGGAGAACAGCAAGTGGGAGGACAGGACTGGAGGAAAGCCGGGGCTTGGCAGCCAGCCAAGATGAACTTGTTTGCCTTACCTCTCATGGCTGGGCTTTTAAGATCCCCTCTGCCCTATATTTTAAGTTTTTATAATAATTATCCAAGTGCGTTTCCTGGAATTATTTAAAAGTCAGGAAAGCCTGTGTGGGCTGCTGCACAGGACTTTATTTCTTACTGATAGGGTTATTTGGGCATTTTTAAATATATCACTATTTCGTGTATGTGCGTGTGTGCGTGTGCGTGTGTGTGTGTGTGTGTGTGTGTGTGTGTGTGTAAAACCTTCGTTCCTCATTCCTTCCCCTTTGCCCACCCAGAAGGTCATTCCTTATGAAAACGAGTAAATACGAAAGTAAAAATGCAATTCAGCAATACTAACCACTATATCAATTGTCAGCTAGCATATGCTGTGCTCTACATCCATAGCTCCCACCTCTGGGACAGAGAGGGAGAGGGAGGAGAAAAAGAGGGAGAAGGAAATCCATTCTCATATGTCTTTCAGGCCAAACTTGGGGTGACATTTTTAAAGGAGTATTTTATTTTATTTTATTTTATTTTATTTTATTTTATTTTATTTTTAAACTCTTGCCTTCAGTTTTAGAATCAATACTATGTATTGGTAACAAGGCAGAAGAATGATAAGGGCTAGGCAATGGGGGTTAAGTGACTTGCCCAGGGTCACATAGCTAGGGAGTGTCTGAGGCCAAATTTGAACCCAGGACTTCCCATCTATGGGCCTGACTCTCCATCCACTGAGCCACCTCGCTGCCCCCAGGGGTATTTTAAATAAAGTTATGATGAGCCTACTTTTTCCTGCTGATGGACTCTCTATTCATTGTCCCCCTTCTCCATTATCACCATCAACAGTTACTGACTAAATGCCACCAACAGGCAGAAAGGCCCAAGAATTCTGGAGTGGGGGTGGGAAGGCATCCCTCAGACTTAGTCTTATTTCCAATCTAGCTCCCACAGCTATCCTGTAGAAGAGTAACTCCCTTGGAGAAGGGGCCAACTGTCTTCACCATCTGCCAACCAATGCCCCTCACAGGGCAGACAGGCTAGACTAATTTAAGCAGCAAGGCAATCTTACACAGAAGATAGTATTTGCCCACCAGGTCAAGCACCTGCCACCACTCAGACCCTGATGGAGACAGCCTAAGACCATGTTGACAAACACATGGCACGTGTGCCAGAGGGGGCTGCTCCTCTCCCCCTCTCCACTGTGCATGAGGACATTTCTCATATCACTCACCCCTCTGCCTAGCAACCCAATGGGAGTGCTTCCTCCCTCCCCTGTCTGGAGGAAGGGGGTGGCTCACATGTGGTGTGAGGGTTGCACTTTGGGCACTCGGTCTCTAAAAGGTTTGCCATCACTGCCTAGGATCGGAACCTATGAGCCTTGGCAACAGCACTACTTCTTGGCCATCACCCTGGGAAGTAACTCCTATCTACAGAGACATAGCCTGGTCACTGACCCTGTAGGTGCTATCATCATAACCACTAAAAGACCCAGAAAAGAAAGTTCTCCCAAAGTCCTTGGCACTGTCAAATAGTTTTACATCAGAAGTTGACATGATTTATTATCAGTGGAAAGAACCCAGAAGAAGCATTAAGATCTCCTTTGACCCTGCATTCTAAAGACCATCTGGCTCAATGCTGACCCCTTCCCTATCTGTTGTAGAACATGAGCCGCTTGAGAACAAGGGCTGTCTGATTCTTCTTTTTATATCTCTAGTACTTTGCCCAGGATAAGAGTTTAATAAGCACTTTATTCCTATTTAGATACCTTCTGCCCTCCCAACTGAGAGTAACTTTTTTTTTCATAACCCTCTCCTTCCATCCTATGATGAATACTGTGTATTGGTCCCAAGCAGAAAAGCAGTAAGGACTAGGCAATGGAGGGTAAGTGACTTGCCCAAGGTCATAAAGCTATAAAGACTCTGGGATCAGATTTGAACCTAGTACCTTCTATCTCTAGGCTTAGTTCTCCATCCACTGAGTCACCTAGCAGCCTCAATAGTAACTACTCTTGATGAAAGTTATTGTATATTCATAGTAAAAGATTAATGGTTCTTGAGTGGCAGTGGACTACACTAGAAAGTCTACTAGATCTGAGGTAAGGGTTCTGTCCTAGGCCCTTTCTCCTCTCCCTATATCCTTTTTCCCTTGGTGATCTCATTACCTCCCATGGATTTAATGACCATATCTCTACTGACAATTCTCCAATCTTCCTGTCCTTGCCTAAAACTGCCACCCCTCTAGTGCAGTCCTCCTCACTTCACGTGTGGACCAGTGCAGTAGCCGCTAATAGGTCTGCCTGCCTCAAGTCTCTTCCCACTCCAATCCATCCTCCATTCATCCATAAAAGGAATTTTCCAGAACTTCTGGTCTAAGTATGCCACTTCCTACTCAATAAAACTGCAGTGCCTCAAGGATCAAATACAAAATGCTTTGGTTGGCCTTCAAAGCCCTTCATAACCTAGCTTCTTCCTACCTTTCCAGTCTTCTTATACCTTACCTCCACTCTGTATGCTCTTTGATCCAGTGATCTTGGCCTGCTCACAGTTCCACGAACAATACACTCCATGTCTTGACTCCAGGTGTTTTCCCTGGCTACCTGCCATTCCTGAAAGGTTCCCTTTCCTCCTGTCCACCTACAATTTCTTTAATTCCCAATTAAATCTCTTCTTTTATGGGAAGCCTTCCCCGTCTTCTCTTCATTCTAGTGCTTTCCCTCTCTTAATTGTTCAGTCATTTCAGTGCTGTCTGACTCTTCATGACTCCATTTGGGGTTTTCTTGGCATTGATTCTAGAGTCGTTTGTCATTTCCTTCTCCAGTTCATTTTACAGATTAGAAAATTCTGGCAAAAAAGGGTTAAATGACTTAATCAGAGTCACGCAGCTAGAAAGTATCTGAGGCCATATTTGAACCCAGTACCTCCTATCTCCAGGCTTGGCTCTCAAACCACTGAGCCACCTTGGTGCCTTCCAGCTGCTCTCTTAATTATTTTTTATTTATCCTGTATATACTTTGTATATATTTGTTTATATATTGTTTCTTCCAGTAGGGACTGTCTTTTACCTCTTTCTGTGTATTTTCTACAAGGACTATATTTTTATTTCTTTATTGTTGGGGGGAGAATGAGGCTAGAGTAGGGGGTGAAGAGAGGAAAGAGAGGAGTTCATGATAACTTTTCCCAGAAGAAAAGAAGAAAGAAAAAGAAAGAGGGAAATTGCTGGGTATCGTGTCCACACATCATCTTCTCATCCATCGAAAAGGATTCTGCATGGGTTTGTTTGAGGGAATTTTTTTTGTTCTGTGTAACATTCAAAGAGATCTCTAATATTTTTATTGAACATTTCTTACAGAATTCACATTTAAAAGTTCTTTTTACAGCTTTGGGGATAACATGAACCTGAAAAGTAAAGTTAACACCATTGTGGCTTTTTCCCCTTTTTAGTCTTGTAGATGATTTTATCTATTACCAACTTTTTTTTAATTTCCAATTTGAGAAATTAAGTTACTCTATTAATAATAATTTGAACCTAAAATGGAACAGGGAATCAGGACTACTTCCATTTCAGATCAAATCAGCAAGGATTTATCAGTATATACAACGGACATTTTTGTAATAGCTCTCCATAGAACTGTTTTATATTTTATCAGATTTGCTGAACTTTGGACTCATTTTCTGTTGGGATCATATCTCCTTTCAGGCCTCTGTTAAATAGGAGGTACATGGAGGTCAGTGCTTTTCATGATTTTCTTTCATTCATTTCTTGCTAGAAGGACTTGCAGTCATACATCTTCCTGAATAAAGATATTGTTATCCAAAGAATGGATGTACTAAACTTCATTTTTCATTTTCCATTTAGGTGAAAAGAAATGGATTATCTCAATCTATTAGCCAAGAAGAAAGAAAGAGGCAAGAGGTATGCTTTTGACAAAAGGATTGTTGTTTCATGACTATAAATTATCTGTATGTATATTGCTTATTTCCTCTTTTTTTAACTTTGCCCCAGTTAAGTGATATTCAACCAATGGCATCTCTAGCCATCTACCAGGCCACCATCACATCCTGAGAATTCCAAAACAAAATTAATTTAACTCAATTAAATAATGATAGAGTGTTGTAACTCATAAAGGTTAGTAATTTCTTTCTTTGCAAACCCTTAAGCACTATATAGACATTAACTATTAATATTTACTTTAAAGATCTTGAAGATATCAAATCAATTATTTATTGTTTCATTTTATTAATGAAAAAATTTTCAAAATTGTTGATTCTCTAGCAAGTTTTCAAATTTCTAATGCTATAAACTGGATTCTTATTTCAGATAGATATTTTTCTTTTAATAAAAATGAATTTAAACAGATTATATTCCATTTATTTCTCCTGAGTAGTAACTTTCAGAATTTGAATCTATAATGCTAAAAAATAGGACTGTGGGGCAACAAGGTAGCTTGGTGGATAGAGAGCAAGACCTGGAGACGTGAGACCCTGGGCTCAAATATGGACTCACAACTTCCTAGCTGTGACCGTGGACAAATTATTTAACTCCCATTGCCTAGCCCTTACTTCTCTTCTACCTTGGAACCAGCTGGAACATGAGTATACAAAAAAAATAGGCCTGGATCTTTTTTTTTTTCTTTCCATGTAGTCTTTTTTAAATTTTTTATTTAATTAATTAACTTAGAATATTTTTCCATGATGATATGATTCATGTTTTCCTTTCTTCCTCCCACCCCCTCCCAGAGCTGACAAGCAATTTCACTGGGCTTTACATATATCATTTATCAAAACCTATTTCCATATAATCAATATTTGCAGTAGAGTGGATATTCAAAGTCAACATCCCCAATCCTATCCTGAACAAACTATGTGATCGATCCTGTGTTTTTCTTCTGCATTTCTGCTCCCACAGTTCTTTCTCTGGATGTGAAGAGCATCTAGTAGCAAAGTCAGTTACATTCGATTGTGCTACAATGTATCCGTCTCTGTGTACAATGTTCTTCTGGTTCTGCTCCTTTCACACTGCATCAATTCCTGGAGGTCTTTCCAGTTCACATGGAATTGCTGTTCCTGGATCTTCTTAAGTTCTCCTGTATCTCATTTTTCTTCCCTTTGAAGACAATGTCTTTCTCCTTTTGATGCTTATATATTTAACCTTCTTAGCAAGTTTCCAAGTCTTTTATCTTGCTTTCTAATATTTGGAGGTATTTTCATGACTTCTGAACTTTTCACTGATTATTCAGGTCTTTGTATGGTATTTATTCTTTTTATTAATTTATATGTTCAAAGTTGCGCAGTATTCCTAAAAAAATGGAGTCAGAGTCAGAGGAAGAGTGGCTTCCAATCCTAGTTCTGTCATTTATTGACTTGAACCTTCTCTCTTAATTTTTTTTTTTCCCTTTGTAAAATAAAGGGTCAGGGAAGGTGGTTACTAAGTCCTTTCATGTTCCAAAACTACAATCCTATACAATATTCATTTAGGGAATTTTAGTTACAAAGAGCTTTGATTCTTGCCTTTTGAAAATCATTTGAAGGGTTGTACTTAAAGACCAGTACCCACAAGTAATATTCAATAAGATTTTGGAAAAAAGAAGGACCTTTTTCCCCAAGTTTAAATTTTCTGGGTATATTTTCTATTGGTAAAATATATTTTTTGACGTTAGGTTTTTTCTTTTCTTTCTTTTTCTTTTTTTTTTAATAACCCTTACCTTTTGTCTTTGAATCAATACAAGTATTGTCTCCAAGGCAGAAGATTGGTAAGGGCTAGGCAGTTGGGATTAAATGACTTGTCCAGGGTCACACAGCTAGGAAGTATCTGAGACCAGATTTGAATCCACATCTTCCTGATTCCAAGCCCATCACCCTATCCACTGAGCCATCTAGTTGCCCCCATGTATTTTCTTTATTGCTGTGAAATGTTACTTCAGATAAGCACTGGAGGTTAGACTAGTCATTTCTTGGCTATGTGGTAGTATGTGGCCATATGCCCATAAAAGAAGTTTGTCAACATATTTATTGAAGAATCTCTGTGTTGTTGTGTGTGTGTGTGTACATACATATGAACTGACTATCAGTGGACATTTATTGCCTGCCAAGTGCCAGGCACTATTCTAAGGATAAGGGATACAAAATAAAGGGAATGAAAGTCCCTGCATTCGAGGAGCTCCCAGTCCCATGGGCTTATGTATTCCTCTGTGTATGCAGCATCCCTGGGACTTACCAGAATATCCTAAATAATCTTTTTGAAGCCTTGAAATGAGGAATGAAAGTTGCTCATGGATTGGGTGGAATTACCTACTTCCCCACGGGCTTGACAGGGAGATCTGTTTCCCTGTTAGAATGTAAGCTCCTCGAAGACAGAGTTGTGTCTTGGCTAGTGTCTAGCAGAGTACCTAGCATAAAGTCAATGCCTGAGAAAACTCTCATTGACTTCCCATAAAATGGGATATGACTTTAATGACATATAGCTAGCTGAATGAATCAGCCCAAATCAGGGAGAAAGTTATTGTTGCTTATGAAGAAACAGGGGCACTGGTGGTCTAGGACAGTGATAGCGAACCTTTGAGAGACTGAGTGCCCAAACTGCAACCCTCACACTGCATGTGAGCCCCAAACCCCTAACCCCAGAGAGGGGAGGGAGGAAATGCTCCCATTGGGTGCTAGGGCAGAGGGGCAAGTCATGTGAGAAATCTTCTCAGGTGCTGGGGAGAGGGGGAGGATAGCAGTCCCCTCTGGCACACGTGTTATAGGTTTGACAACATGGGTCTAAGAGAAGGAAAGGCATTTATCTAGAGGTGGGGAATTATTTCCTTTTGAAACCTGAAATCACTGCTAAGAACACATTTAAGGTTCTGAAAGAATATGCTACCAGTCAGAGGATTTAGCACTAGTTAAAGCTTTTGAAATCTCAGCCCTCCTCTTCATTTTACAGATAAGGAGCCTGAAGGGCAGAGAATAGGAAATGGTTTGTTCCAGATCACCCCAGCGTTAAGAAGCTAGATTTGAATCCGATCCTCTGACTGCTACCTTCTTTTCTTCTTATATCAAGCTGCTTTCATACTATCCCAGCATCTCTCTAGGTGTCCTCCCAATTTCCAAGGAATCTATAGACATTGTTAGACTAAATCACCATTACATTACCGTGTCAATCAGTCAGTGAGCATTTATTAATCCCCTCATACCCATCAGGCACTGGGCTAGGCACTGTGGATACAAAGACAAAGAACTTGTTCCAGTTCTGTTCTTCTGAGCATGATTCTTGGTATTTTCTTGGAGACTCTAGCCCAGTGGTTCCCAAACTTTTTTGGCCTACAGCCCCCTTTCCAGAAAAAAAATTACTTAGCACCCCTGGAAGTTATGAAACTATTTATTGAACTCAGAATGTAATATAAAAAAAAGTGTGGCCATCACTGCCTCCCTGGATCACTGCAGCACCCACCAGGGGGCGGTGGCGCCCACTTTGGGAATCACTGCTCTAGTCTATGGGCCCCAGACAAGATGACATTAAAGTTTTCCCCCATTTCAGGACGTGCATTTGGTGTTGGACATTATGCGGAAGGGTTAACAACCTCTCTTCCCTTCTTCCAGGCTATGTTTGAAGTTATATCCTCTGAACACTCGTACCTGCTCAGCTTGGAGATCCTGATCCGAATGTTTAAAAATTCAAAAGAACTGAGTGACACAATGACCAAGACGGAGAGCCACCATCTTTTCTCCAACATCGCCGATGTCTGTGAGGCCAGCAAAAAGTGAGTTGTGGAGCCCAGCAGGTGGGGTTGGGCCCAACCAAGAGGTTGATTGTACCCGCCATCTTGGTTAATTCTCGGCATTGTCTTGAGAAAAAAATGAATGATGATGAAATTGTGTGATCCGTCATTCCAACGTTTCCCTGCTAATAGGATTGGAATGTAAAGCTTCTTAAAGTCTTCAGAAATCCTTCGGGGTCTTCTTATATGGCTTTGTATTGAGCGGCAAATGCTCATTGGTGTCTGGCTGGGTTATGACTCAATGAGAAGGGGCTGGGACAGCAGAAACTATTCTCTTCCTTATGTTTCTACCACTGCGTCAGGACATCCCAAAGCCCTGTAGCAGGACAAATCGGGCTACAGCTTGGGAGTCCTCCAGTGATTCCTGGGAGTGTTCAGTTCAGGTTCACTGTCTTTCTTCAGGTTTTGAGATCTTCCAGGGGCACGACCAGAGGCGATGAGTCTATTAATCTGTCTTTCCAACTCCGCTTTGTTATTCCTGCCTACTTCTGCTGCCATGAAGCAGGGAGTAGAGCAGAGGTGACAAAGGCGCCTCTTCCTGCCCCCAGCATTGGCAGCCTTCCCAAATGCCCTCCAAACCAGATTAAAATGTAACTGGGAAAGGGGGCAGCTGGGTAGCTCAGTGGAGTGAGAGTCAGGCCTAGAGACGGGAGGTCCTAGGTTCAAACCTGGCCTCAGCCACTTCCCAGCTGTGTGACCCTGGGCAAGTCACTTGACCCCCATTGCCCACCCTTACCAATTTTCCACCTATGAGACAATACACCGAAGTACAAGGGTTTAAAAAAAAATGTAACTGGGAAAGAGAGAACAAAATAACCAAAAATACAATATAACATAGATAATGTTGATAGCTTGGTTTTCTACGTCAATATGCAGGTGGGGTGGGGGGTGCCGGGAGTGGATCTTTTTACAAGGCTTAATGTTGCCCCCGCCAATTTCTATTTGAGTTCAACACCACTGGAGTAGATGTCTTGGGGAGCGGATACATTTTTTTGTTATTTTGTTTTAAAGGCAAGACTGGGTTTTTCTGTAGGTATCGGGTAGTACGTGACACGCGGAATCAGACAGATGGCACTGCGGTCATTCGTAGCCTCTCCGGGGTGATGTGGCTTTCAGACTTGAGGGTTTTCTGGCTGCAGCGGATCCTTCTGGGCTGTTTATACTTTATGCCCTTTTCTACCTCTATTTCAGGCAAGCTGGTCTGCTCCATGTTCTCTGTCCATGACATTTGATTTCCTGACTCTGAGCCTTTGTCCGTACCTAGAATGCTCTCTTTCTCATCTCCTCTTCTTAGAACTCCTCACTGTCCCAGCTCCCTTGGTGGCTCAGCTCATCCCATCTTTCCTCCTCATTCAAGAAGACTTTTCTAATTGTCCCCAGCTATTTGTCCCGCCCCCCAACTTCAGTCACCTTTTATTTCTTTGGCCCTTGCAGGTAACCACATTGCATGCCCTTCCCTCCCCTCCCCACCTCCAAGACACGCTTTTTGAAGCCTGAGCCTGGTAAACTTTGGTCTTTGTATTCCCAGGTCTAGTACAGGGTTTAGCATAGATTAAACTTTTTTTTTTTTAAACCCTTGTACTTTGGTGTATTTTTCTCATAGGTGGAAGATTGGTAAGAGTGGGCAATGGGGGTCAAGTGACTTGCCCAGGGTCACACAGCTGGAAGTGGCTGAGGCCGGGTTTGAACCTAGGACCTCCCGTCTCTAGGCCTGACTCTCACTCCACTGAGCTACCCAGCTGCCCCAGATTAAACTCTAAATAAAGGCTTCCTGGTTCAGTGCTGCTTCTCTAAGGAGTAAAGGCTGGGAGCCCAGCTGAAAGATCCTGATTCGGGGCAGCTACAAAAGGAGAGAAGTCTTCTGCCCTTTGATAGCTCTCACACCCATGTTATCCCATAAGCCATCACAGCAGGCCCACCTCCAGAGATAACTGATCAATAGTCCTTTGCATGTTGACATCAATGAAGTGTCACCCGGGGAGATGGGTGTTTACTGAAGGTATTTACTGAAGGGTCAAGGAAAATTGCCTGTGTAAAGTCCAAACAAAAGGAGGATTTCCTTTTCATGGTGAGCTTTGGCTTCTGTTTGCCATTGGTGCTGTCCCAGTTTCATTCATTAAGCTCCGGAATTCTGCAGGATCTTCTTAGCAAGGTTCACTGTAACACCAGCCATCACTTAAACCTTCCCCACTTCCAGATTTTCCAATTTCTGTCCAAGGCACAGCTTTCCTTCCAGGGTCCCAGGGCTGTAGCCTCGACTCCTCCCTCTCAGCCTTAATTCTAGAACATCGTTGGTTCTAAGGCAGAAGACTAGTAAGGTCTTCCGAATCCAAGCCCAGCTCTCTGTCCGTTCAGCCACCCATCTGCCTCCTCATTTGTCCAACTTTCACAAGATTCCATACTTGGATGCGATGCATCAGTAGCAAATCTTACCATTGGTACCTTTAAGATGGGACTCAGCTCTGACCCCTTCTCTCTCCTCACACCACTCCCAACTTAGTTCAGGCTCCCCATCACCCATTTCCTAGATTATTGCTCCCCTCTCCAGACACCACAGATTTGAACCTGGAACTCCTCTATTCAGTCAACTCCAGCGATTTCCTATTTCCTCAAGGATAAAATAGAAACTTCTGGATTTAGTTTTTTTTTTTTTTTACACCCTTAACTTCTGTGTATTAGTTCCTTGGTAGAAGACCGGTAAGGGTAGGCAATGGGGGTCAAGTGACTTGCCCAGGGTCACACAGCTGGGAAGTGTCTGAGGCCAGATTTGGATTTAGTTGTTTTTTTTTTTAAACCCTTACCTCTTTTTTTTAACTCTTAACTTCTGTGTATTGGCTCCTTGGTGGAAGAGTGGTAAGGGTGGACAATGAGGGTCAAGTGACTTGCCCAAGGTCACACAGCTGGGAAGTGTCTGAGGCCAGATTTGAACCTAGGACCTCCCATCTCTAGGCCTGATTCTCACTCCACTGATCTACCTAACTGCCCCTGGATTTAGTTTTAAAGCCCTTCATAACTTGGCCCCAGCCTATCACTCCAGCCTAATCAGACATCATTCCGCATCAGGAACTCTGTGATTCTACCAAGCTGACCTTCTCTCTGTCCCCAAGTCATGACATTCCAACTCCTGCCACCATATATTTGTATTAACATTCGCCCTGCCTGGTGCCATGTCTGCACTCTCACTTTCCTGCCACCTCATAAAATCCCTGGATTCCTTCAATGCTCAACTCAGATACCACTTTCTGTTCAGATTTCTTTAATGCTCTGCTCCCTTCCCTCAACCCTTTCTGCTTCAGGAACTACTTTGCATGTTTCTGCATAGAGTTTTCTGGGAAGGCTTTTCTCTCAGTAGAATATTCCTTGAGTGTAGGGGATGTTTTGTTTTTGTCATCGTATCCCCAAACCCCAAATCAGTACCCGGCACATACTAAGTATTTAATAAATGTTTGTTGTTGGAAAGAGGGTCCGTTTTGATGAAATTAAAAAGTCATCAAAATGTAAACCAACCTTATATCAAACGAAAAGGTCACAGACTATTTCATTAGTCCAATCTTTTTTTCCAACCCTCATCTTCCATCTTAGCACCAATATTGTGTCTCGGTTCTAAGGCAGAAGAGTAATAAGGCCTCCCAAATCCAGACCTAGCTCTTCATCCACTGATTTGTCCAACATGATGTAATTCCATTCTTGGAGCAAAAAAATTCTTTAAGCGCCCTTCCTTTTTGAAATCAATGATCCTCTGCTTAAGGGTGGAAGTAAAAGAAAGCAAACAAACAAAAAATCAAAACTTCAGCTTTGGAAGGTAGAGGGGAAATGATCAGAGATTATAAATAGGGAAGTGTGTGGTGAGGGTGAAATATGGTCTTAGTCACCAAGTCTTGGGCTCATGGAATTAAAGGCAGCAGTGTTAGTTAAGACAAAAGGAAGCCCTGTTACCCAAAGTGGCCTGTCTACATGTTGAACTCATGAACCTGATAATTGCTTCAGGGTAAAAATATAGATAAAGAATTCCAAGAAGGTATTAGATGAATTTATAGATGAAGCCTAAGCTTACTTCTTTCTTTTTCTTTCTTCCTTTCTTCCTTCCTTCCTTTCTTCCTTCCTTCCTTCCTTTCTTTCTTTCTTTCTTTCTTTCTTTCTTTCTTTCTTTCTTTCTTTCTTTCTTTCTTTCTTTCTTTCTTTCTTTCTTTCTTTCTTTCTTTCTTTCTTTCTTTCCTTGCTTCCTTCCTTCCTTTTCTCTCTCCCTCCTCTCCTTCTCCCTCTCTCTGTCTCCTAATATGGAAATGTTCTACATGACAACATGTATATAATCAATATCATTTTACTTGCCTTCTCAGTGTGTTGGGGATGGGCTAGGGGGAGGGAGAAAAATTAGAATGCAAATATTTTGAATGAATGCTAAATATATACTTAATATGTTAATAATGCTGAATTTATATTTGCATATGTATATAAGCATCTGCAAATACATACATACATACATACATATATACATACAGATTTGAAAGGTTTAAGTCATTGGTAATCAAACCAGGTTTATACAATGGTTGGAATGCTCAACTCTGAGCACTTACCTTGGAGCCATGAAGGCTTATGTTTGAATCCCAACTCTCTGCTTACCAGCTGTGTGACTCTGGACAATCACTTCATCTCTCTGGGCTCCTGGATCCTAGTCTGTAAAAGAAATAGATGAACTCAAGGACCTCTGAGTTCTTTTTCAGGTCTGCATCCATTTTTCTGATCCCAAGAAGCATAATGAACCATGTGTGACATATGTCATTCATAAGTAATTAGAATTTCACCTAAGATCTTAAATTATTTAGAAGGTTTTCTAATTTAATTATTTGAGTATTTCTCCTAGAACTGTTGTTTGCATTTTGTGTTTTCATTGTTAGGTGTTTATTCATTATTTAAACAATAAAACTCTTAAGTTTCCCCAATCCATTGGGGGGGGGGGGGAGAAGAATAGTTTCCCTTTTTTTTGTCTTTAGACTTGAATGACTGCCCTAAAGATACTTCATTTGTTGTGTAGAGTTCATCAAAGGAAGAACGATTCTCTATCTCAGTACCAAAATTATTTTAAAAGTTATACGTGTGTGTATGTTATCTAGAGCACCACATGTAGTCATCTTAAAAGCTTACTTTAGATCAAACATCTTTTTTTGGCATCCAGGGTGCCTCTTTATAAACACTGAGGTCGTATTTCAGCTGCAAGTTCATTTTACTACAGTTATGCCTCCTTGTTGAATCTACAATGTTTGGTTTTCTAGAATGAAACCATAAAATGATAACAGAGATGATGTATGAGAGGTTCTCCGAGGTCAGCGTTCTAGGAGGGAACTTGGGAGTGATGGAAATTATCAGCAACAAGAAACTGGACAGTGCAGAGTGAGAAACGAGTGGCTTTCTTAAGTGACTTAATCGGGGTTATCTTCCTTGATTTTATTTTTAGTTCATGGAAAATGGTGCCCTCGGGTGATGGGTGATGAAGTTTTGGGCTACTGAGGAGAAGCCCAAAGGAAGGAGAGTGTGTGGCTGCTAATCACTCCTTTCTGCTCATTTGCACAATGAAGGCTAGTTATTTGCCCCACATTCCTTTAGGAGCACGGCATTATTTTTGTTCAGCTTTGCTTACTAATAAGAAATGAAGCTAGAATTCAGCTCTGGGATGGATGGTTCCTCTGTGAATAAAGAGAGTTTCCCTTTGAGGCTCAGCTACTCTCAGCAAGACAGTGATCTGGGACGATTCTGAAGGCCTTCTGGTGAAGAACGCCATCTATCCTCCTCCTGAGAAAGACCTGTTGGAGTCAGCTGCAGGGATTTGCTTCTATCTGAGTATTCTCTTACAACCTTCCATATGGAAGTGTATTTTGCATGATGGTACACGTGTAATCCAGATCAAATTGTTTACCACCTCTGAGAGAAGGAAGGAAAAGGAAGACCCTCTATTTCCATTGTCCATGGCTTGCCTAGGCTGGCCTCCATGTCTGAGATGCTCTCCCATGTCCACCTTTGCTTCTTAGAATTCCTCATTTCCTTCTAGGTCTTCCTCACCCTCCTCTTTGATCTGTCCCCACGCAGCTGCTAGTCCCTCCAACATGAATTTCTTGGCATTGATTAGGTATGATGTATGTGTTCCTTATAGATTTTTGTATGGACATCCATCTCCTCCAATAGACCATAAGCTACCTGAGGGCAGGGAGGGACCATTTCATTTTTGTCTTTTTGTCCTAGGACCAATGCTTAATGATAGACATTTAATAAATGCTCATGGAATGACTCGTTTGATATTTGCACCTCATCCCTCCCTCCCCGTCCCCTGCTTGATTTGGCCTCAAATCAGTATAAATATTCTTATCTGAGCATTGTAATAATTCTGTTCAAATCAGTAAATAGTAAGCACACCCTGTGTGTTAGGAAGCAAGTGGCACAGTGGGTAGAGCGCCAAGCCTGAAGTCAGTAAGACATGACTTCAGATCTCATCTCAGACAGCTGGGTGACCCTGAGCAAGTCACTTAGCCCTGTTTACCTCAGTTTCCTCATCTGTCAAATGAGCTGGAGAAGGAAATGGCAACCCCCTCCCGAATCTTTGCCAAGAGAACCCCAAATGGGGCATGAAGAGTTGGACATGACTGAAACCACTGAACAATAGCATGAAGTGCTGGGTGCCGAATTATATCCTGGAAGTGAGCCAGAACTGAAACGGGCCTTGCCCTCAGTGCACTTCTATTCTGCTGGGGAGATTCTTTGTTTGTATGGAAAAATAGAGCTCATGGCCAGGCTCTAGGAGAGAAGGAGCATGGGGAAGCTTTGAAGAGGGAAAGAATACTGGTGCCTGCCCAGAGGCAAGAGGTGGCTGGGAGGCTTTGTGGGGAAGAAGAGAGCCTTTGAGCTGAGCCTTGGAGAAAGATAAGAGCATTGAAAGGTGGCCTGGTAGCAAGTGCATACAGGAAGAGGGAGGACAACTTGTAAGAATTTTATTCATTCATTCATTTATTTATTTTTAAGCCCTTAACTTCTGTGTATTGGCTCCTAGGCAGAAGAGTGGTAAGGGTGGGCAATGGGGGTCAAGTGACTTGCCCAAGGTCATACAGCTGGGAATTAACTTGTGAGAATTCTTGAAGGCAGGACACTGCAAATTGGATGAATGCACCATAGCCTTACTGAAGGACAGCAACATTAAGAGGGCATGTAGAGGGACATCAGAGCTAGCTTGGGAAGTCCTTGAAGGGCAGGCTAAGGAATTTGTTTTATCCTAGAGGCAGTAAGGATACTGATGTTTTTGGAGTAAGGGAATGACAGTGAAATCTGTGCCTCAGGGAGATGAGTTTTCAGCTCTTTGAAAGGTTGATTGGGGAGGGGGATAAACCCAAAGCAGTTGAGACCAGATGCCTCCAATTGGGAGGCCCTGGCAATGGCCTGGGGGAGAGGTGGTGAGGGTTGGAAGCAGGCTGGTGGCCATCAGAGATAGGATAGATATTTGTATTTGCTGATAACAATTGTCCCACTCTGCCCCAGACTCTGGATCCTGAGAGTAAGCTTTTCAGATCATTTTACTATCCTTTCTATAATTCGATAGAATGAGGAGATGGAGTTCTCTTCCTGCTTAGCATTTGACATTTCTTCTACTTTCTGATCACCACCAGAATCACTCCCAGGTGCCATTAGCTCTTCCTTATCTGTCATCTTTTCCCTAAGCCCAACTTTCCTTGACTTCTGCTCTCACGATTACCGGGTCCTCCTTCTTTTACATTGTCTTCTCTGAAACAGTCAGCTACATCGGGGTATGCCCATTAAGTCTACTCAGAAGAGTTGGCTTTGGATTCGAGCTGAATGACCCCCAGCTCGGGACTTTCGTTGGTTTTCAGTCAACTCGTCTTTAAAAAGAAATCTTTCCTCTTCTCCGTGAAATCCACCAAGAGCTCGTTCTAGAGGTTCTCCTTTCACCCACATCCTTTCACTTTGCCCAGGCTAGGACACCCCTTTGCATTTCTCAAGTCTCGTCCGGCCAGTGTTTGTATTCTCTGTTCTCGAGCTTCAGTATTTGTTTCTCCATCTCCCAGAAGCCTGATGTTCTGGCAAAGGTGAGAGTTGTGATCCTTTCCAACGGTTCCTCTGTATCCCTGGTGTTACCTCGCACCATAGAGCTACCTAATGACTGAGTAGGCTCCTGGGCCTTGTAACCACCTGCTGATGAACCCTAAGAACAGCCAGGACTTTCCGTCTACCCTACAGGCGAACCCTCCTATATGTGTTAAGGCAGCTGATGGTACAGTGGAGAAAGGGCCAGGTCTAGAGTCAAGAAGATTTGAGTTCAAATCTAGCACCAGACACTTTCTAGCTGTATGATCCTGGGCAAGTTACTCAGCCTCTGTCTGCCTCAGTTTCTTCAAGTACAAAATGAAAATATGAGCATTCTTATGAAGGCCAATGGAGAGAGCACCTGTAAAGACTTAACACAGTGAGTGCCTGCTTAATAAATCCTTGTTTTCCTTGCTGTGAAGAGTGAGTGAAATAATATGGGTTGAATGCTTTGAAAACCTGAAGGTATTCTATATTTTTGTTGTAGCAAGCATATGACAAGTACCCCGTCAGTGTTATTAAATAGAAGCTTAAGAAAAATAAAATATAATGTTGGATGCTCTTGCTCTGCTTAGAAAATGGTTTCATTTAATTTCTTCCATCTTCCTAATTTATATTGTAAAACAAAAAATATACCTACTGGAGGATGACCTCAATACTAGACTCATCTCACAAAAACTCCAAGCAGAAAGAAGGATGGGTGCTTGGTTTTTCTCTTAAAGAAAACAAAGAAATGTTGAGGGGGCAGGGAGGTTGAGAAATGAATATTGAGGCAGAAAACTGGGTTTAAATTCTGGCTTTGTTACCTTGAAAAAGTCACTAAACCTCTATGGACCTCAATTTCCCCATCTCTCAATTGAGGAGTGGAAGTTGAGCTATAGAATTTCTTTTTTTTTTTTTAAACCTTTAACTTCTGTGTATTGGCTCCTAGGCGGAAGAGTGGTAAGGGTGGGCAATGGGGGTCAAGTGACTTGCCCAGGGTCACACAGCTGGGAAGTGTCTGAGGCCAGATTTGAACCCAGGACCTCCCATCTCTAGGCCTGGCTCTCAATCTACTGAGCTACCCAGCTGCCCTGGGCTACAGAATTTCTAATGGCACTCCCAGTTGCAAATGCTCTACATGACTCAATGGAATAAGATATTCCCTGAATCGTTGCTTAGTATTTACATTTCACACGTATCCTCATCTACCACAAATAATGAAACATTGAAATGTTCTCTTTTGGCTGTACCTTCATCATTCCAGAATACAGATTAGCTTCTTCTTCTCACATAGAACAGGGATGTTTTAGTGGAAAATTCCTCAAAGGCAAGACTCGACTGCCCAAATTGATTTTCATAAGCCTGCTGTCACTTTTTTGTTCTCAGTAAATGTCGATTAATGTATGTCAAACATTAGGCAGCTCATGGATCCTTTACCCAGAAGACTATTAAGTGTGATGCTCCCACACTAGGCGATGCTAAATATTTTGGCCAGTCACCAAGTATGTGTTAATTACTTACCATAGACTAGAGACTATGCTAAGCATATGGAGAATGAAAAGAAAAAGCAAAAGTAGTCCCTGCCCTCCAAGAGCTTACATTCTTTTTGTTTTGTTTTGTTTTTTATTTTTTTTTAAACCCTTAACTTCTGTGTATTGGCTCCTAGGTGGAAGAGTGGTGAGGGTGGGCCATGGGGGTCAAGTGACTTGCCCAGGGTCACACAGCTGGGAAGTGTCTGAGGCCAGATTTGAACCCAGGACCTCCAGTCTCTAGGCCTGGCTCTCCATCCACTGAGCCACCCAGCTGCCCCCAAGAGCTTACATTCTAATGGATGAGCCACCATCAATACATGAACTGATATTGACTTGACGAATTCAGAGTAGATGAAAGGCAACATGAGCCGCTGGGAAGAATTTTCGCTTTAGAATATGGCTTCTGAGTTGGATTCTAAGAAGTAGAAATGAGAAGAGATAATATTCTGGGCATGAGAGGTGGGGAGAGCTCGAGGCTGGGAGCTCTGAAATGGGTCTGAGAACCAGCCAGAAGGCTAGTGTACCTGGACCACAGAATGGCTGGAGAGCAGTGATGCTGGAAAGATCAGAAAGAAACAGGTTTTAAAGCCCTCTAGATACCAGCCGGAGGTGTTACAGTTAATCCTAGAGGCAATAGGGATCCGCGTATTTTGTTGAGCAGAGGAGTGATAGGGCAAGACTTACCCTTCGGAAAAAATCATGCTTTGTCAGCCATGTGGCAGTGGAGATTTATGACCTATAATGCATGTTTGTCAATAATTATTCCTAATGTCTACCGAAAGTAAATGAGAGTGTGTTATAGACTTAAACATGAATTATGTAATGGTTGGAAGTGTTATTGGACACTTGAAGAAATAAAGTCAAGAGACAGTCTAGTGCAGTTGGGTAGAGCACTAGCTCTGGAGACAGAGGATACGAGTTCAAATCTTCCATCTAAAGCTTCCTCCCTACCTAACGTTTGACAAATCATCTAACATCCCAGGGCCTTAGTTTCTCCATCTCTAAAATGAATGCGGAAAATTAATTTAGTTCCATTCCTTCAAGGAAAGACTGAAATAGCCTGATTCTAAGGTCAGACAAACATCTCTTCCCCCTCTCCCCCCCAAGGAAACTGGGTTCGGTCCTCCTTTCTTTTGTTTAGATCTTAAAAAGACAATAATATTAAAGGCACTGCTGAGATCCAATGTGAACCCTGATTAAGAGGAAGCTCTAGCTGCCATGCTGGGGAGGAAGGGCTGTGCTGATGTCCTCTTGAGACCCATCTCTTCTTGTGATGAAATAATAAGAGAGAAGCTGAAGTCTCTAAGTCTACTACGTCAGTGGCTATTTACCAATCAGAGATGTCTTGGGATGTCCAAGGGAAGGACGAATGGTGAGGTCACAAAGAGTATATGTTGGTCCAGTCAAGAGA
This sequence comes from Gracilinanus agilis, assembly GCF_016433145.1. Lineage (NCBI taxonomy): Eukaryota > Metazoa > Chordata > Mammalia > Didelphimorphia > Didelphidae > Gracilinanus > Gracilinanus agilis. The sequence continues at coordinate 653,054,677 of NC_058132.1, forward strand.
TTCCCAGGCTTTCTTTTGCTGCTCTCTTTTGGCTTCAGTGTCTCGGGCCTCTCTCTTTGGCCCTGCGCACTGTCAAGCTGGTGTCTGAATTATAAAGGGAATTCAGATTGTCTTGAGTGGCTGATTAATAAATTAACTCAAAATGAAGAAATGTTGCCTCTCAGACATTTTCATCATTACAGGAGAGAGTTGGATTACATAACTTCTAGGAGCCCTTCCAGCTCTAAATCGATGATTTTAGGAGGTCTTCATGGCTCATATTTGCTAGCTCTGTGGCTTTAATTATTCTGTTTCCTCTCTCTGGCACCATGCCATCTTGTAAAATGAGGACTTTGGACTCGATGACCTCAGAAACCCCTTTCGGTGCTAGATGTATTATTTCAGTAAGTCTTAGGATGGACACTTGCTAGCAAATGAAATTGGACAAGTTACTAAGGTTTCTGTGCCTCAGTTTCCTCATTTGTAAAAAGAGAGTTGGGCTTTTTGATTTTTAGGGTCTCCTTCAGTTCTTGGATTGTTTTGATGTTTTCTAAAAAACAACATGAGGGTCTTTATTTTAATTCAAAATAGAGAGGCAGCTTGTAGTGAACCAGGCCAGTGGACTTGGAGTCAGGGAGACCTTTGTTCAGATCCTGCCTCAGGAACTTCTTAGCTATGTGGCCCAGGGTTAGTCATTCCATTTCCTAAACCGTGCAATGAGGGGCTTGTATTCTGCCTTCAATGGTCCTACCAGATCTAAATCTGTGATTTGGGGATATCAGAGTATCTCAAGTGATTTTGGATCTTATTTTTGGATCCCCCTCCTCCTCCCATAATAGCATAGGCTAATATATATACCCTAGAGAAGAGCCTTGTTCCAGTTAGAGCCAAGCTAAATCCCAGGCCCCCCCATTTCCAACCCACTGTGTATTCCACCACAATACATACACTGACTGCTGACACCTTTTACAAGGTAACTCGCTGTTCCCTTTAATAAAGAAGTTTCCTAATAAATCGAGGCCCTTTAAAGAAAAACCATGTTGCAGAGTTGAAATATTGGCAGCTCCATTTGAGAAGCAATTGGAATCCCAAACGACGCATGGGCAGAAAAAAGTGTCCATCACAAAAATATGCCTTTGTGTCCCAAGTTGCTGAACCGGTGCCCAGGAAATAATGAGCAGCTAATGCCAACTCCCCTCCTTCCTGCTCTATGGAGCAGAGTACACTGCAGTAATGGTAAACATGCTATACTCTGTTTATCCAGCATTCCTTTTTCCAGATGATCAGATCCTATTACAATGAAAATCTTATGGCATTAATTTTTTTTTTTAAAAGGACAAGTACCTATTCGGAAAATTACTTCCCTTTTTAGAAAGGTAGCCACGTAGAAGCGATGGCTATTTCTTCTTAAATAGCAGCTGGATGGTTAACGTCTGTACGTTGCGAAATGTTTGTTCATGTACCTGTAGGCTTATGAAACTAAACGCCAATATAATGCCTAAGTTTAAGCTTTTGAAAGTTTTAAAATAATGTTATTTTGTTCTTTACGAGAAACTTTTCAAATTACCTTTAGAAAAAGCCACAATCCACTCTTTGTTGTTGTATTTTTTTTTTTTTTTTGTATATACGTATATTTGTTTTTCCACTCAAGTTGGCAAGAGAGTATCCAAGTCTCCAAATGACAGAATGTGTTTAACTTTTGGCCAGAGTCGATTTTTCATGCTGGTGTTTCCAGTTAGCATATTTACTTTCTCTTACACAATATATACAGGATAGAACATTCCATCTCCTTTAGAATGTTTGGGCAACAAACTAGTAACTTTTTTTCTCCCTAATAAAGTCTATTTTAATTTTTCTAATGGCCAAATACTTTCAGGTAGAGCAGCAGATTTCAGAAAACGTGGTCTTTCAGGAGATCTGTGAGACCAAATGACTTTTAAAATAATATTAAGACTCTGTAACCTCTAATACAGTAAACAGCAATAGATCTAACCCCCAAATACATTAAAATACAAACCCATATACAAAATACAAATAAACCCAATACAAAAAGATACAGAATATATGTAACACAAATATATATATCCTAGGGCAGGAGGGGAGTGGAAGTCCTCAATAATTTATGGGTTTAAGGGTGGCCTGAAACCTCTGAGTTAGAGTCATTGACATCTAGGAACTACTTGGTTTCCTATATGTCTTTGTTGGTCTGGTTTGTAGTCAAAGGTCAATCGATGATAGACCCAAGGACATTTATTTAAAATGGTTAATTCTTTATAAAGGAAAGACAAACTGGATTTGCTAATGCCTTTGGTCTATTTTTTTTTTCTTTCTCTTTTAGAAGCTGGTGACTGATATGAGGGACAGAAAGTAGGAAGTTGCTTTGAGTATTATTTCACTTAAAGAAATAAAATCAAATAATTCTTCTCTCTCTCTTTTTTTGTTTTTTTTTTTTTAATAAATCTTTCCTTTCTATCTCAGAGACAATACTGTGCATTGGTTCCAAGGAAAAAAAGCACAAAGGGGTAGGCAATGGGAGTTAAGTGACTTATCTAGAGTCACACAACTAGGAAGTGTCTGAGGCCAGATTGGAATCCAGGATCTCTAGACCTGGTTTTTAATCCACTGAGCCACTTAGATGCCCCAAGAGATCTCTTTCAAAGGCTCTTCACTTTACCTTGATTTTTCCTCCACCTGAAGTGACCTCCTCCATGTCTATTCTCTCACAGAATTTTTTTGTGCCTTTCTTCCTATGCTCTGCTTTATGTTATGATTAATTACATATATGTCAAATCCTTTCTATTAGACTTTTAACTCCTTGAAGGCAGGAATTTGTTCATCTTTGAATGCCGTCCCCCAACCCCCACCCCAAAGTAGCTTTTGTGTAGGACTCTGAGGATGTACTAGTGATGGCCATTTTTCCTAGGATGTCACTGTGGCAGCTTTTTTGCCTGATGTACCATCCTTGTCTTACATGATTTATTCTTTCCTTCTGTCTACCTACCTGCCCATCTATCTTTCTATCTCTCTGTCTCTGTCTCTGTTTCTCTCTGTCTCTGTCTCCCAACAGTGCAATCTTGTGTATAACTTTTAGCCTACCAGGGCTGGCTCATGGAGTAATGGGAATATAAGACCAATCGACCCCATGAGGTACTCCCTGGAGTTTCTGTAGCAAGTCCCGATCACATCTGTTCTTTTTCGACCTCTGTTCAGTTTTGCTATATAGGGAGCAAGTCTTCCTATCCATTTTTCTTCTAAACAGCACCGTTCTACTTAGCCCAGATTACCCCTAATGCAATTCGGCTGCTGTTGAATTAAATATACCTGAAAACTTTGAGGATTTCACATTGTAATGAATAAAAATATGAGAGCCGCTCGCAAAAGCTAACCCCATTGTTATCCTGGTGGGCTTTTGAATCTGACCAGGCTATAGATGGACCTGTTGAGTAAGAGCGTGCATATCTTAGTAGACATCTCATCCATCTTTCAGGGATGTGTTATTTCACCAGTATTCCCTCCATTGCAATAGGACACAGTTTAAAACAGGCATTTTGTTGGTGTTTCTCCAGTGATCTCTTCTCATCAGCAATGATAGCAGAACTCCGATTTTTTTTTTTTTAACCCTTAACTTCTGTGTATTGGCTCCTTGGTGGAAGAGTGGTCAGGGTGGGCCATGGGGATCAAGTGACTTGCCCAGGGTCACACAGCTGGGAAGTGTCTGAGGTCGGATTTGAACCCAGGACCTCCCATCTCTAGGCCTGACTCTCAATCCACTGAGCTATCCAGCTGCTCCCAGAACTCCGATTTTAAAAGCTGACTGGGAACCCATCAGGAATTACCAAGATGTATGAATACTTTTTCATCTCTGAAGCTTTTTTTTTTAAAGCTATCTTTGGAAATTTAATAATTCTATATGGTCTTTTAAAAAAATTTTTTTTTAATTTGGAATATTTTTCCATGTTTCCATGATTCCTATTCTTTCCCTCCCCTCTCCTCCCTTCTCCCCTCCCCCATTCCCGGAACCAACAAGCCATTCCACTGGGTTATACATGTATTGTTGTTCCAAACTCATTTCCCTATTATTCATATTTGCATTAGAGTGATCAGTTAACGCCCAAACCCCAATCATGTTCCCATTGAACCACGTGATCAATCATGCCATATACTCTTTGTCTTGCCGAAAACATGAAATATTCAAATACATTTTGGCGTCTCACTGCTTAGGAAGGGGCAGCGAGTTCTGTACCCTGACCTGTTGTATCCAACTTTCTATAGAGAGCTCAACATTGTCCTAACCTTAATTTAAAATGTTGCTTAAAAATGTCTTAAAGGCTTCTTACAGTAGGAGCTGTAAAACAAAGTAGGCCTTTTATTGGTTTTTCTTTCTGTACTATCTATTATTCTCTGAAGAATAATGAAGGCAGGTTCTCTGCATCACTGTCTGTATGATCTCTATACTGCTCTCTGATCCTTGCCCAAAGCTTTTTTAAAAAATAGATTTCTCCTGATGTCTTCTTATAGATCATTATAGTTTTCTGCAGCATCTCTTTCTACTCTTCCCTCTTCCCCCCAAGAGCCATCCCTTTTGACAAATAGTATTTTTAAAAACAGCAAAGAAAAAAACAACTCAGTAGATTAATACTTTGGAAAAGTCTGAAAACATGTGTGATCTGTAACATCTGAGACCTGGGTGGCAAAGTAGCTTGGGTAGTGGGGAGCAGCTGGGTAGCTCAGTGGATTGAGGGGAGGTCCTGGGTTCAAATCTGGTCTCAGACATTTCCCAGCTGTGTGACCCTGGGCAAGTCACTTGATCCCCCCATTGCCCCCCCAAAAAAAATGGCTTGCGGGGGGGGGGGTGTCTCTTCTCATATCTCCTCTTTGAAGTCACGCTTAATGCTTGTTCTTTATAATTTTGCCCTTTTGGATTGTGTGTGTGTGTGTTCACACATTTGGTCATTCTTTCAATTTAAATCATCCTAGTCTTTTTGTTTGCTTTTTCTTGCCTCTGCTTTCTATAAAGATCTTATGAGGCTGATCTGTGATCAAACAGGAAGTGTCCTCTTTTAACATCTATAAAGGTAATATACCAACCCTTTAAAAAATAAGTCTCTTCCTACCTGTGTGACCCTGGGCAAGTCACTTAACCTCCATTGCCTAGCCTTGTAACCAATAAAATAAATTAATATAGAAAGATACATATAAAAGCTATTAGGGTTTTAAAAAATTAAAAAAAATAAGTCTATGTTACCTTTGTTTCCAAAGATATATCCCTTCCCCATTCTCTTGCCTATGGACCTATTCCTTGTGAGCAAGAGGAAAAAAGAGTGAGAGCAGCAGGGAATGTGAAGGAGTGAATGAAAGCTTGAACTTGAAGCCAGGAAAGCCTGGATCCACATCCCATCTTAAGCATTTCCTCGCTCTGTGACCTCTGGCAGGGGACTGAATTGCTCTGTGCCTGCAAAACAAGGGCATTAGACTCAGTGACCTTTGAAGGTGTCTTCTAGCTCTAAGTCTGCGATATGATGAAAAACTAAGCGACTTATTTGCCCATTCAGAGAATGCAGAATTGCAACGGGAGCAAGTAGACCTTTCCAGATCATTTCCCACAGCCAGCTTTATCTTTCCAATTTTTGTATAAGAAATTGGGAGGGGCAGCTGGGTAGCTCAGTGGAGTGAGAGTCAGGCCCAGAGACAGGAGGTCCTGGGTTCAAACCCGGCCTCAGACACTTCCCAGCTGTGTGACCCTGGGCAAGTCACTTGACCCCATTGCCCACCCTTACCACTCTTCCACCTATGAGACAATACACCGAAGTACAAGGGTTTAAAAAAAAAAAAAAGAAATTGGGAGACATAAAAGAATATGTGAGTCCATTATTGTATGTTGTTTACAAAAAATGCTTTCAGCTCAATAAATGTTTGTTTCTTTTTAAAAACCCTTATCTTCCATCTTACAATCAAAACTGTATATTGATTCCAAGGTAGAAAAGCAGTAAAGGCTGGGCAATGGAGGTTAAGTGACTTGTCCAAGGTCACATAGCTAGGACATGTCTGAGGCCATATTTGAACCCAGGACCTGCCATCTCTAGGCTTGGCTCTCAATCCACTGAACTACCTAACTGCCCCCAATAAATGTTTATAATATTGATTGAAAGGGAATACATGACAGAAAAGGAGGTCACAGGCAAAAACTTTCTTTATATATATATATATATATATATATATATATATATATACACACACATACATAGCTATTTTTAAAAACCCTTATCTTCCATCTTACAATCAATACTGTGTATTGGTTCCAAGGCAGAAGTGTGTGTGTGTGTGTGTGTGTGTGTGTGATCTCCTTACCTTTTGTCTAAGAATTGATACTAAATATCAGTTCCAAGGCAGAAGAGAGGTAAGGGCTAGGCAATGGAGGTTAAGTGACTTGCCCAGGGTCACACAGTTAGGAACTATCTGAGACCAGATTTGAACCCAGGACTTCCTGTGTCCAGGCCTGACTATCTACTTAGCCACCTAGCTGCCCCACAACAGGCATTCTTGCGTCCTTACTGTGTGCTAGAGATACAAATATACAAGCAAAAAGAAAGACAACCCCCACCCTCAGGTAGCTTAAGACAAAACACAGGAAAGGAACAGAGAAGAGGAGACGGGGATGGTGGAGAAGCAGCCCTGGGAAGGGAGACAAGAATGGCTGGGCTTGGTGCCTCCCTAAAATGGAGACCCAGATGGAGTCACCATTGGGAGAAAGGGGCCAAGTAAAGATATAACAACAACGAGAAGGAAGGACTAGATATCTGCTATGTTGGTGGTTCTGTTCAAATGGATCTCTGATGTCACTGATGAGGACGTTATTATTTAGCCACTTGGACCCCAACTCAACCGAGCCCGTCCGTCTTGTACTCCTCTCGTCTACATCTGCCCAGCTGGTCCTGATGGCATCAACCAAGGCTCCAAACTGGAACTTCTCTCTATGCAGCAGTGCTAGCCACAAAAGACCCAACCAGAGAAAACGCCCAGGAGATGCTTCCAGATCTTTTCCAGAAAATTTTCAGAAACGTGAACAAGAATTCCCATAGAACAAGAAAGCCAGGATGACTCGTGTCCTTCAGCAGAGGCGCAGCAGCCACACGGAGAGCAAAGACTCCCTTACAGGAGGAAAATTCAACTGTCTGCCATGATAACGGGTCGTCGTAACAGCCCTGGTGGGGCTCGAGGTGGTCCCAGGTTGAAATAGGATCTTGGGAGACTGAGACATGGAGAATTTTCTTTTTAGTTTTCTTGTTTCGTGACCAGAACTTCTGTTCCCTGCCCAGCAGCCCTTCCACGCTGACCTCTTCTCTCTTCATTAAATATGAATTTGATGGAGACAGAAAATCCATAATGGCTTCCCTGCCTCTTCAGCAATCTGGCGGTACTCGTTTAACTTGACCATTTACATAGCTTGGCCTCATGCTTGGGCGACCTTGTTTTCTCTACGTGCTTTTATTACTCTTGGGGTAATTAGGGTGTGGATCTCTCTAGCTAAAAGTCTTGCACCAGAAGCAGTTAGATAGAAAGCCAAATCTAGAGATGGGAAGTCCCGGGTTCAAATCTGGCCTCAGATACTTCCTAACTTTGTGACTGCGTAAGTCACTTAACCCCAATTTCCTAGTCCTTACGGGTCTTCTGCCTTGAACCAAGACTTAGTAGCAGTTCTAAGACACAATTCAAGGGTTAAAAAATAACCAACAAAAAAGACATGCACCAATGAATGTTGGCCAGATCAGGTTCAGGCAAGTTAGCTAGCTGGTCTCTAACCACTTAGCAGCAGGGTGAGACTAGCTTCCTGGTTTCTACTGTTCCCTTGCTGTATATCACTTAATGGTCTACTTGATACTGAGTAAAATATGTAGTTCTCCAAGTAGCCTGGTGGATAGAGCTATGGCTTAGAGTCACAAAGACCAGAGTTCGAATCCTGCTTGAGATACGGACTCTCCCTCTGACCGACCCTCGGCAAGCCGCTTATCTTCGCCTCAGTTCTTTCATCCATAAAGTGAAATCACTCAACTCGACGCAGTCCACAACAGTCCCTTCCCATTCTCGGAACTGGAGCAAATGCTTCAAGATAGCCTTTGTTGGCCTGCATCCACTAAGTGACTCCATTGCCTCTGTGTGTGTGATTACGGGAGCCACCTCGTGCCAGTTTCCAGTTGGATAAAACACAGGGTGAGAAGGACCAGAGCTACGTGACTCAGTCCTGTGCCCTTTATCGGTCTCAGACTAGAATGGCGTCCACAGAAATAACAACCAGCCGGTTCTGAGTGGTTCTGCTCTCTGCGATGAGACCCCGAGCCGGGCTTTGCAAGCTTCTCCATTTAGAAGCTCTTGGCCATGGCCAGCTCTGAGAGCACAAGCAGGACCACAGCGATTCTCTAACTGGGAAAGGCTTAACATGTCAGCTTGGACTTTGCCAAGCTAAACCCAGATGTAGGCTGCGGTGAAGTACAAGCGAGGCTGGGGAGGAGGCCAGTTCTAGGCAGCCCATTTCAGAGGCTTCCTAGGTTCGGTTGTAGATCCTCTCGACTCAACTGGTCCCCAATATCTAACAATTCAAATGTTTCTTTTCAGACGATCTTAACGTTCTCATTACAACCTTTTTAAAAAGGGATGGAGGGGGCAGCTGGGTAGCTCAGTGGATGGAGAGCCAGGCCTAGAGACGGGATGTCCAGCCTCAGACACTTCCCAGCTGTGTGACCCTGGGCAAGTCACTTGACCCCCATGGCCCACCCTTACCACTCTTCCACCAAGGAGCCAATACACAGTAGTGAAGGGTTTAAAAAAAAAAAAGGGATGGAAAATGCAGTACCAGAAAGAACCAATGGAATCCAAATGATAGTTTTATATTTCTCAGCCTGGAAAATCCAAATGACAAAATGTTCATAAGCCCTTTGCTAAGATGTAAATGAAAGCAGTCTTGATTCCCGTTAAGCGGTAGCAAAACCTAATTCTTCTGGGTTTTTTTTTTTTTTAGGGTTTTTTTTTTTAACCCTTAACTTCTGTGTATTGGCTCCTAGGTGGAAGAGTGGTCAGGGTGGGCCATGGGGGTCAAGTGACTTGCCCAGGGTCACCCAGCTGGGAAGTGTCTGAGGCCAGATTTGACCTAATTCTTCTGAAAGTACCAACTCGTGTCAAGCCCCCAAACATAATTTGCAGAATTAGCCTTGCGGAAGTTCCATTTTTTGGTATGCTGAAGAGATGGTGAGAGGCTAGTTTTGAGTTACGAAGTTTGGCCGTTCCTTGCTTCCCCACCTCAGGGGGGAAAAAAGGCAGTTTGGTGAGAGCACTGGTGGATATTATGTGATTCTCAGCCATTTAGAGCTGCCACTGCTTGCACTTGTAGAAACGTAACTTGAGAAAAATGCCCGAGCCCAAATGTATAGAATGAATGGTATTTGTCAGAGAACTTAGCAGATAATTTATCCACATGATATTTTCTTTGGATGTCAACAAGGTTTGGAGAAGTATTTTGAGCATGGAGAGGAATAAGTGATGGAAAGGTTCTGAAGCAATGTGGAGATTGGGCAGGAATGACCTTGCTGCTCTGGGGGGGGGGGGGGGGATCCACACAAAGCTCCCTTTGTAATTGGTAGAATAAAGACACAAAAAACCGACTCTGTATTGGGAGTTCATTGGAATTCCTTTTCTCGCCAAGGAGAGGGAGACGAATAACCAGAGCTGGGTACAATATGAGCATTTGTGTTTATCTGCTGAAGTCGGTTTATCACGTAGCTCCCACCAACTTGGCCTTTCTTTGGTATGGTCTTTATTTCATATATGGCTGCTCTATTAGCTCTTTATAATAGTTTGTGAATTCAGGTAAATGTTTTGGATAATTATCCTCAGACATGGATGTCAATTAATTGAGTCAGCCAACTGATTATTTATTAAGCATCTAAGTCAGTAATGGAGAACCTTTTAAAAAATGAGTGCCCATGGGGGCAGCTGGGTAGCTCAGTGGATGGAGAGCCAGGCTAGAGACGGGAGGTCCTGGGTTCAAATCCAGCCTCAGACACTTCCCAGCTGTGTGACCCTGGGCAAGTCACTTGACCCCCATTGTCCACCCTTACCATTCTTCTGCCTTGGAGCCCCAATACACAGTATTGACTCCAAGATGGAAGGTGAGGGTTTAAAAAAAAAAATTGAGTGCCCAAACTGCAACCCTCAAGCCACATGTGAGCCCCCCACCTTACCCCAGATAGGGGAGGGAGGAAGCGCTCCCATTGGGCTGCCGGGGAGAGGTGAAGGTAATGTGAGAAATGTCCTCAGGTGCATGTGGGGAGGGTAAAGGAAGCAGTCAATTCTGGCACACTCTGACATGTGTGCCATAGGTTCACCAACATGGCACTAGGTGCTAAATTAGGCTCTGGAAAGCGTAGGAATCAGACCTAGTTCATGCCACCCAAATTCATATGAACCAACATCTAGACCAAATAGTTTATTGATTTTTCTGAGTGTATGTGGGGGTGAGGTTAAGTGACTTGCCCAGGGTCACACAACTAGGAAGTATCTAAGGGCAGATTTGAACCCAAGATCTCCTATCTCTAGACCTGGTTTTCAGTCCACTGAACCACCTAGTTATCCCCTGAGATCTCTTTCAAAAACTATAATTTCAGAGAATTTATCTTCATTTTCCTCCACATGAAGTGGCCTCCCCCATTCTATTCTCTCACAGTACTTTTTCATGCCTTTCTTTCTACACTCTGCTTTATATTAGAGTTAATTACATACATGTCAAATTTGTTCTACTAGTTGTTTAGCTTTTTGAAGGGAGGAACATGTTTATCTTTGAATGACCATTAATCCCATCACTATCATCACCACCAAAGTAGCCTTTGAAAGTGACTTCTAAGAAAAAGAAAAAGAGAGAGACAGAGTGAGAGCTCTAAGGATGGAGAGGACTTTGAGGCTGGAGGAACAGTTCCTTATCTCAAAACCAAAGCCATTTGCCAGCACAGGGCACCCTCCTCTTGGTAGATGAGGCCAAGACCAAATTCAAGGTCAAAAAATGACTTGGTTAGGAGGCAGCTGGGTAGCTCAGTGGATTGAGAACCAGGCCTAGAGACCGGAGGTCCTGGGTTCAAATTTGACCTCAAACACTTCCCAGCTGTGTGACCCTGGGCAAGTCACTTGACCCCTATTGCCTACCCTTACTACTCTTCTGCCTTGGAACCAATACACAGTATTGATTCTAAGATGGAAGATAAGGGTTTAAAAAAAATGACTTGGTTTATGATTTACATTTCTTTATTATAATAAAACAAGTTGGATGTTCTTGTGGGCACCTTCTGTCAGTTTCAGTGGCTCAGCAAATTGCCCTTTTTATTCTAGGGATTTTTTGGAGACTCCTAGACCAATTACAGTGATCCCTCACCTATCATGGGAGTTACTTTCCAGAGCCCCCTGCAATAGATGAAAATCCATGAAGTAGCTGCATTATTTTATTTTATTACTTATTTTATTATTTTATTTTTTAATGTTTGATTAAATATTAAAATATTTAATATTATGTTATTGTGTAATACTTCTTTTATTATTTATATCTATTTTAAGGCTTTATAAACCTTTCCCACTCTCCTATAAGCCTTTCCCACGCTCATAAACAATGAGCCAATCAGTGCCCAGGATACAGAACACGGCATTGTGGCTGCTCGCCTTTCATTCTATCAGCCAATAGTGTGCCATGTACAATCTCACTTTGGCCAACTTGCACAAGCAGTAGTGGCAGACTACATTTCCATTGTGCACAGTATGGCATTATTCCTTAAAATCCTGTGATGATACAGTGAAGCCCAGTAAGTGAAACTGTGATATAGCGAGGGAGGACTGTATCTCCTAATCAAAGCACTCCTCTCCTGGTCAGTGTTGGGTAATGGTATCTTCTTTCTGTTCTTATTTATTTATTTATTTATTTGGATTTTTTTTGAGCCCTAATATCTTTTATATATATCCTTCTATATTAATTTTATTTGTTATAGGGCTAGGCAATGGGGGTTAAGTGACTTGCCCAGGGTCACACAGCTAGGAAGTGTCTGAGGCTAGATTTGAACCTAGGACCTCCTGTCTCTAGGTCTGGCTTTCAATCCACTGAGCCATCCAGCTGCCCCCAATGGTATCTTCTTAATTTTTTCCCCTTCCACCATATAATGTCAACTCTCTTCTCTTTGTACTTGCTCATAGAACATCCCTTCATCATTTCTAAGATCTTTCTTAGCATGTTATCATATTTACAGATTTCTTTGCCTCAACTATTATAATAGTCTCTCGAACAATCTATAAACGTTTATCAAGTGTCTTCTATGTGCCAGACACTGAACTAAGCCCTGGTGATATCAAAACAGACTCAGTGGAATGAGAGCCAGGCCTGGAGAGGGGAAATTCTGGCTTCAAATCTGCCTCAGACACTTCTTAGCTGTGTGACCCTGGGCAAGTCACTTAACCCCCGTTGTCTAGCACTTATTTATTGCTCTTCTGTCTTGGAACCAATACTTACTTAGTATCAATTCTCTGACACAAGGGAAGGATTTTAAAAAATTGTGAGCTCTTATTGTTAAAATGTTACAACCCTTCAAGAGCAATTCTCTAAATGCCAGCTACTTTTTTTAAATCATTATTCATATTGTTATTATCTTAACTACTGGTTGTTGTCTTGGCTTATTGACTTGACTTTCTCCTTCCTCCTAGCTGCTAGTATGTCCCTCCAGCCTGAAATAATTTTGTATTTCCTTTGTGTTCTTTGGGGGCCTTTTCAGCTCTTTGAGTGTGGGACCTGGTATCCCTGGTGCCTAGCAACATCTGTCATAGAGCAAGTATTTGGGCATTGAGGCTTGGAGATTCATTAAATGACCCTGTGGGCTTCTGATGACAGCTGGGGAGGCACCTCTGCATTTGGCCCCTCTCTAGGCTGTCTTCTATCTGGGAAGGATTTCAGTGGGTGCCTAATCCCATCTGATTGCTAGGAGATTCCTGTAAGGTTGAAAGCCAGGGGGGTGGGTGGGACCGAGCTGCCCTTTTCCTTAGACTGAGCAATCTCTTTTCTTTTGAACCTGTCACCTGTGGCTGCTGGCCCTTTGCCACTCCCTGTCCCTGTGTGATCAAGTGAGAAAACTACTCTCTATCTACTTCTCCTGTTTGGATTCTTTGTTGCATAAAAGATTTCTCTGATTAGAATAAGATAAGAACAGCCTCACGCATAATTTAAGGAAATGGCCATCCTTTGGAGTCCTCTTTCCCAATTCTCCCCTTCCCAGCTCCCCTCCAACACTTCCTTGCTCAGTCATTTTTCAGTCATGTCTGACCCCATTTGACGTTTTTTTGGCAAAGATACCAGAGTAGTTCGTTTGCCATTTCCTTTTCCAGCTCATTTTACAGATGAGTAACTGAGGCAAAGAGGGTTAAGTGATTTGCCAAGGGTCGTGTAGCTAAGGAATGTCCCTGGCCAGATTCGAACTCACGAAGGTGAGTCTTCTTGACACCAGGCTTGGCACTCCATCCACTGCACCACTGACTTCCCTACAAAACATGGCTACAAATGATCTTCCTGGTAGAGTGGAAGCTCTGCGAGAATAGGGACTATTTCATTTCTGTCTGTTTCTCCAACACTTGACACATTATAAAGACACAATAAATTGCTTGGTTGGTTAATAAAAATAATAAAATAATAAATATAATAATAATATAATAATAAAATAATAAAATATACACTTAAGTGGAGCTTTAAGATTTGCTAGGCACTTCTATGAATATCTCATTTTATGCTCACAACAACCCTAGAAGGTAGAGGCTGTTATTATCCAGATTCGGGGAATGAGAACATTGAAGCAGAAATTAAGTGACTTGCCCAGAGTCACACATCTAGTAAGTGTCTCAGGCGGAATTAGAATGTAGGTCTTCCTGATTCCAGCCCCAGGACTCTATCCATTGATTAATCCCAGAACAGACACTCCCAAATATTCCATTTTCACTTTATTTTAAATGTCCTTCCTTAAGCCTTAAAATGGGAAAGAGGAGTGAAGGAAGTCCCGTCTACTCGCTTGAAAATATTTGTTTCTTCAGAGTTATTTTGTGCTCTTGGGCACATCACTTAACACCAGATCTGGACTATGTCTGAAGTCAAATGCTCACATTATGAAAACCAGATGGAGGGAGGCAGAAGGCTCCGAATGCCTGGCACTGCTGTTCTCTTCATCCCTATTGTCATTTAACATCAGGCATTGCTGGTGGGGGGACCAGAAAGGGTCAAGGAAGTTGACTTAACATTCTCACAACCTTTACGTTTCTGTTAACAAAACTGAAGCTGGCCGTTATGCTCTCTTACCCTCAAAGTAACCTAGAGTTTGAATCAGCAAGAAATCCCTTTGCTAAGTGGGAAATGTTGCCCCTCCCATTGCCAGGTGTTTACCTCCCTATTAAGAGGACTCAGTCTTTGACTTCCCCTCCCTCCAGGGAACCTGCTCCTTTTTGCTTCCACCCACAAATCCCTTGGTGTGGTCCTTAAGTTCCTTTTCACCTTTCAAAGGGCCAAGAAATTAGAAAGCCTTCTCCTACCTCCCTTTCCTCCCCTCAGGAAAGGAGGGCTTCCTTTACAGGTTTCCTCCAAGTCAGTAGATGTAATGAATGATTCCACCTGGATTACAGGATTTATTTTTCTGGGGAAATTTCCCTAGTGTGGAAGTTAGATTTTCATAGGAACACTGCAATCTGATCCCGCAGAAGATTTCAGGGGGTGCACCTGAATAGACAAACCTTTTTTCCCATGGACAGAGCCTCAAATTCTAATCATCCCCCCCCCTTCCTTTTTCTCCTTGGACTCCCTAGAATTTGCCTCCATGGGAGAAATTAGATGGTATAAATTAAGATTTTAAATTCCATCTCAAATTACATATGTACGGCATTAAATATGGTTTCACTCCATCTTCTGCCTCCATCTTTATGCACTGGCTGATCTCCAGGACTGGAATGCATTCCCTCCTTACCACCACCACCACCACTTAGAATTCGAGTTTCTTTCAAAATGCAGCTCACCCACCATGTTCTACTTGAAGCCTTTCCTGATCCAACCCTCCATCCCACCTCCCCGGCAAATTCTCTTTGATTTCTTTTGTTTGTATACTATATATATATATATATATATATATATATATATACACTCTTATTTTTTATATGCTTTACTTTATGTCTTAGAATTGATATGAAGTATTGGTTCTAAGGCAGAAGGAGGTAAGGGCTGGGCAATTGGGGTTAGGTGACTTAGCCAAGGTCACTCAGCTAGGAAGTGTTTAAGGCCACCTTGGAACCTAGGATCTCCCATTTTCAAGCCTGGATCTCTATCCACTGAGCTACTCTGTTGCTTCTATCTTTCTTTCAAAGAACTCTTTCAGAGATACTCTCAGTTCCCCAGACTAAAATTCTCTTCTTAAGCAACCACTTTCATGTGTTGTCTTCCCCTATTAAAATGTAAGCACTTTCAGGTCAGGGACTATTTTATCATTTAAAATTTTCACACACACACTCCCCCACCCCCACCCCTCAAGGCTTAGTCCAGTGTCTGCCACACACCTGCTGCTTATTAAATGCTTTTCCTTTCGCCCCTGAATTCCTTCATGTAGATATATTATATCTGTCAATAGACTATAAGCTCTTTGAGATCAGGGACTGGTTCATTTTTTTAAATTATTATGATTATTTTTTTAAACCCTCACCTTCTTCTGTCTTAGAATCAATACTGTGCATTGGTTCCAAGGCAAAAGAGCTGTAAGGGCTAGGCAATGGGGGTCAAGTGACTTGCCCAAGGTCACACTGCTAGAAAGTGTCTGCGGTCAGATTTGAACCCAGAACCTCCCAGCTGCGCCCTTCATTTTAGTTTAAGTCTAACACATAGCAAAATATTGGATCACTGATTTGATTCTTAAGTCTTAGCCAATTGCCTTTTACAAATTTGACCTTCAATTTACCCGATGCATTTGAATGGACTTCCAATAGATTTGAGGTGTCACAGTGACTTCATACAAAGATATCTTTCTAGTCTGTATCTCTTGTTCTGATTCTATGTAAAAGCTTTTACATTTTATATAATAAAATCATCTATTTCATCTTTTATGATTCTTCCAATCATGTTTTTGTTTACACATTCTTCCAATATCTATAATTCTGAAAGATTTAGTCTTATATTCTCTAGATTTTTTTTTGTTTTGACTTTTTCTATTAATATCATTGGATCAGTTGGAATTTATTGTGATATATGATAGGTACAGATCAAAGCCTATTTTCTGGTCAACTTGGCTTTCAAGGTTTCCTAGCAATTCTAGTGGAATACAATTGCTTTCCTGGTAGTTTGTGTGTTGGGTTTATTAACTATTATGCTATCCATTACCATGTCCCATTTATTTACTTTGTAGCAGAGAATTTTGAAAATTACAGTTTTGTTACCTAGTTCGAGATACGGTATTTTAAGTCCTATTCTTACCCACTTCTTATCATATCCTTTTATATTCCTGACCTTTGATCGCTGCAAATGAGTCACTATTATTTTGTTACAGCCTGTGAAGAATCATTTTGGCAATTGGGCATGGGATTAAACCTATAATTTGAATAACATTCTTACTTTATTGACACAGTCCAACCATGGCCATTGAGCAGTGCTCCAATTTTTTAGTCATCTGAAGTCCTATGTATGCCTTGCTAAATTAATTCTCAGATATTTAATGTACTTTATTATTTTCTTTTTTAAACATCTAATAATATTTATTTTTTAGAAAAGTTAACATGGTTACATGATTCATGCTCTTACTTTCCCCTTCACTGCCCCTCCCCCTGACCTCCACCCCCCCCCCTCCCATAGCCGATGTGCATTTCCACTGGTTTTAACATGTGTCATTTATCAGGACCTATTTCCAAATTGCTGATAGTTGTAATCGGTGTGGTAGTTTCGGGTCTACATCCCCAATCATGTCCGCCTCAACCCATGTGTTCAAGCAGTTGTTTTTCTTCTGTGTTTCCACTCCTATAGTTCTTCCTCTGAATGTGGGTAGCGTCTTTTCCATAAATCCCTCAGAATTGTCCTGGGTCATTGCATTGCTGCTAGTACAGAAGTTCATTACATTCTATTTTACCACAGTGTATCAGTCTCTGTGTACAATGTTCTTCTGGCTCTGCTCCTTTCGCTCTGCATCAATTCCTGGAGGTCTTTCTAGTTCACATGGAATTCCTCCAGTTTATTATTCCTTTGAGCACAATATTATTCCATCACCAGCATATAACTATTATTTTCTTGACTAGAATTTTTCTTCCTATTTCATCTGGCAATTTTTAGCAATATTTACAAAAAATTATGACTTCTGTGGATTTATTTTGTCTTATACTGAAGTTATTGTTTAGATTCATTTTTTGTTGATCCCTTTGGGGTCAACTTTCAGATCTTTAACTTTCAGATAACATCATATCTTTAAATAAATATTTTTTGATTCTTCTTTGCTTATATTTATTCTCTTGATTTTTTTTTCTTATTGCTATAGCTATTGTCTAGCTCTGTTTCAAATTGTAGTAGAGACAGTGGGCACCCTTGCACTAACTTTCATCTTCTTGGGAAAGTTTCCAGTGTTTCTTCTTCATTAAGCATTTTATAAATCTTAGTTTCAGATACACTTGATTATAGTAAGCAAAGACCTTTTAATTATTATTATTATTATTGTTGTTGTTGTTGTTGTTTTAGCATTTTTAACATAAAGGAATAAAATTCATTGAAATATCTCTGAAGTTGTTAGCAATGTGGCTAATAATATTAAATTATATTTTATATTTATTATCATATTATATTTAATATCAATAATATTAAAATAATTATTAAAATAACAATGATAATAAAATTATCCAGTCAAAAATAGGAAGCACAGAGGTACACTGAAAGGACAAAGTATAAACTTTTGGGGGAAGGTGATGCCTGAGATTGCCCCCAAACCCCTCCCTAGCATGTGTAGCATCATATAGAGGAGCTATTATTGTTTCCTGCTACTAATGGGGACAATAGGAAAGCTTAAGTTGTGTCTCTGTTTATACAGGCCTGTGTGGTTTAGATTCAAAGCATTAAAGGTAGTGAATTTTGTGCACTAGGGGCTCCTGTTGTCTGGTTAACATTGGGTAGAATCCTTTCTCTTAAGTGCCTGGAGTTAATTACTACAGAACTTAGAGTGGCTGCATTATAATTGATTCCTGTCTTTTAGGATTTAGCAAATCAGTCAAATTCCTGTTCATAGTTCCCCACTTCTCCAGGTCCTTGTTTCCCAAGACAGATAAAATCACTATTAGTATTAAAAATTAGTGCCAAGTTCTGGTGATTTAGCTCAGCTCCAGTTTCTGAGAGCTCATCATAGAAAGTTGTAAGTAGAAGGGAACTCAGAAATCATCGATCATCTCCTCTATCCCTCTCATTTTACACATTATAAATACAGAATTGAGAGAGAACTTGAATGACACCTATTCTAATGACTTCATTTCCTCCTTTAAGACAACTGAGACTCAAAGAGATTAATTGGTTTGCCAGTGTTTACATGAGTAGTAGGTGGCAGAGATGGGAGGAAGAAAATGAGGCCCAGAGGGACTGGGTAATTTGCTCACAGTTGCATGTCTATCATTTTACTGTTTGAAAAAGAGAAAATTGGCACAATGAGTTATTTAATCTATAAATCATTTATAAATAGCTATTTAACCACTATAATTATTTTCATTTCGAACATCATTTATTCTGGCCCATTTGTCAATTAACAAGTGGATTAGTAGCATCATTCTAGCACTCATGAAAAACACAAGCTTTGTAAGCATTGGCTTATGTCACCCACAAGTGCTGGAAATTATCCTGGTCTTTGCTGCATCACTTCACATTGAGGGAGGACCACAGGAGGAAAACTGAGGCATGTCCCCAAAGGTGACAGAAAAACTTCTTTCTTTTTATGGAGTGGTGTCTGAGTAGCTGGATCCATAGATGTTTGATTTTCAGAATCCAGGAGGTTTGGAAGTGACTAGCTCCCCAAATCCAAACTTAAAAAACAAATAGATTTTGTTGGTGACTGTGCAGACAGGAAGCAGTTTTTTTTTTTGGGGGGGGGGGGAAGAATTCATTTCAGGGCTCCCAAGGCGACTAAGATGATTCTCGTATCCATTTATCCATTTAGTCATTCATCTATTATAGCAAGCATGGTAGTCACATCTATGGATCTTAGCCATGGCTTTTTTTTTTTTTTAACCTTACCTTCTGCCTTGGAACTAAACAATATTTTGTATTGGCTCCAAGGCAGAAGAGTGGTAAGGGTGGGCAATGAGGGTCAAGTGACTTGCCCAGGGTCACACAACTGGGAAGTGTCTGAGGCCAGATTTGAACCTAGGACCTCCAATCTCTAGGCCTGACTCTCCATCTACTGAGCTACCCAGCTGCCCCCCTCTACTGGCTTTTTTTTTTTTAAAACCCTCACCTTCCGTCTTGGAGTCAATACTATGTATTGGCTCCAAGGCAGAAGAGGGGTAAGGGCTAGGCAATGGGGGTCAAGTGACTTGCCCAGGGTCACACAGAGCCACTGGCTTTTAAGAGAAGGACTCTGCAGGCCTAGTTGATTTAAAACAACTCCTACAATTTCACAATTTAATCTTTTCTCTAAGCTAAGAGTCCTTTCAGACAGTGATTGTAGGTATGGGCATATATATATTGAATATAATGTCTTTGATTGGGTACTATACTTATCTTTGTATTATCTTTAAAATGCCTTTGCAAGAGAGAATTCAATAGCCAGGTTGTCATGGATACTCTTTCCCCCTCCCCCATCTCATTACTGTATCACTTGGAATTTTTGCCAAAGTACTGTAAATAATTGGCCTTGAGCTACTGAAGAGGGGCTTGCATGCAGCGATTGGGAAGACAAGTTGACAGGAATTTCTTGTTGATTTCCGATTTTAAGATTGCTTAAAGGTGGCTAAAAGATGGCCGTGGGTAGATTTCTTTCCATTTAGTTTATTCTGTTATTCTACGCCACGATTTCCTGATTAAATGTACAACTTGCGGATCCATCCCTTACTGTCCTCTTCAAAGTCGGAAGCCTCTTTCTTAGAAGGAGAGGGCTTTTTGGCGCATCTTGGCAGATTGTAGGAGGAACATGGCAGCTGATGACTTCTAAAACATTTAGGCAAATTGGTAACGGGAAGGAAAGCCTCCTGCATTGTGGGAAAATACACGAAAATTTCCCCAAAGACCCAGAAATGGAGAAAGAGGAGATAATTATCGCTTCTCCCATTTATTAAACAGTTGCTTTGTGAATTGAACAAAAAGGAGATTTTCTGTCTTTCTAAGACGTCACGTTCTTCTGGAGTTCTTTACGAGCCTGTGGGTAAGCCAGTCCCTGACATATGGAAGCAGAAATATTGGAATGTTTCAAGCCTCTAATTATTTAATTTGTTTCTAATACTTTTCACATTCCAGCCTGGATTCCACTAGCTTGGTTGTGTAAATAGATCTGTGGCAAGAAGAAAACTGGCAAACCATTTCCTGAACCTGTTTGGGTCGGGATGGAAATGAACGGGTTCAGCTACAGTGAGCATTCGGAGAATGCCTTCTGGCTTGTTGTAGTTTGACGCTGGTATTTCTTGACACGGCCATAAGAGGTTTGTTATCTGTCACCCAAAGACAGCGTCTGCACACACACAACACAACTGGTTTCAGCATTTTGTCCGAGTTGGCCTGTTGGGATTGATTGATGGGCCTTGCCACTGCTGAGAAGTCTGCCCTCTCTGAAACCCTACATAAAGCTTATGGAAGCCATTCAGGTTAGTCAGTGCCTTATCGGACA
Source organism: Gracilinanus agilis (assembly GCF_016433145.1). Taxonomy (NCBI): domain Eukaryota; kingdom Metazoa; phylum Chordata; class Mammalia; order Didelphimorphia; family Didelphidae; genus Gracilinanus; species Gracilinanus agilis. Next base: position 653,075,523 of record NC_058132.1, read on the forward strand.
GATCTGAGGCTCTGCAGAATGCTGAAGACCTAGTCAACCGAATGGGAAAGGGATGAGGTGGAGGGCAGCGTTAAGCAGTGAGCGCCGACCTCATCCTAGAAAAACAGAGCATGGACTTGTAGATGGAGTGTTGGACTTGGACTTGGGAAGACATGAGTTCAAATCCCAACTGTGACATTTGTACCCGAGGGGAAGTCAGTTTTCTCCTCTGTAAAGTGGGTATAATAGTACCTGGAGTACTTTCCTTCCCAGGTTATCACAAGGATCCAATGAATCAATATATGTAAAGAAAATCTCAAGAGACTTTAGGTAGTGTCAGTTTTTATTATCAGAGACTTGAAACTAGCATACTTATCATAGCTTTAGAATGAGAAGGGATCTCAGAGGTTTTCTAGTTTAACTCCAACATTTTATTGGTGAAGAAACAGGAGTCCAGGCAGGGTAAGTGAGGTGTATAACTCACAAAGGTGGTCAAGATCAGAGGTGGCCTTTGAATCCAGTCCTCAGACTCCAGAGAGAGTATTCTTTTTTTTTTTTTTTTTTTAAACCCTTACCTTCCATCTTGGAGTCAATACTGTGTATTGGCTCCAAGGCAGAAGAATGGTAAGGGTGGGCAATGGGGGTCAAGTGACTTGCCCAGGGTCACACAGCTGGGAAGTGTCTGAGGCCGGATTTGAACCCAGGACCTCCCGTCTCCAGGCCTGACTCTCAATCCACTGAGCTACCCAGCTGCCCCCCAGAGAGAGTATTCTATCAATTACACCATCCTGTGACAATCCCAGAAGAATAGAAGAGATTGGTTATGTAAGCCGGTGGCAAATTGTAGCTATAACTGATGAATGTCAAAGAGAAGGATTTTGAAGAGATGGCAAAATCTGGGAATGATTTGTGGAAGTGCCCTGCTTAGGCCTGTCCTGGAGAATGGGGAGGCTTTTAAAGAGTGGGTAGAAAAAGGAGTCTCCTTATTTATAAACAAGGAGAAATGCTGCGATCTTCTAGAGAAATGAACAGCAATTACTTTCTATGATGCTTATCTTCCGTTACAAAATGGCGCCATTTTTGAGATGCCCATTGCTTCTTAATCATTGAGTTTGGGAAGCCAGCGGTAAAGACCACAGGGATGCTAGAATATGGAGGATACTGTACTCTCTTTAAGTGCTGGAGAAAATAAGGGGCTGGCTTTTACTTTCAAGCCAAATCCGTGGAAGTCCCTAAATGTGGCTCTCCCTCCCCTCTAGGGCCTTTCTGCATGCCTTCCTCTGTTCCAAGGCTCTGCTTAGTTTCTTGACTTTATTGGCTGTGAGAGCATAGAAAATGCAATTCAGGTTTTCAAAATGCAAAGAAATCTAATATTATGAGCTACAAACTTATCTTTCTAATTAGCATTCATGTACCTTCAGCTGAGTTATGTCACTTAACATATGATTCAAACAGTCACAAAGTCAGCCAAACCTGGGTTCAAATCCTGCTTCTGCCTCTGCTTTGCCAGGTGGGTGCCTGTGGGAAGGTTCCTTAATTGTAATGGTCCTGCTTCCCCATCTGTAAAACAAAGATGATCTCATGAATGCCCATCTCACAGAGCACACTGGACCATAGTTCCTAAGCAGGAAATAACCGTAAAGGTCTCATTCTGAAGACTTATTTTTTTACTCGATTAATTCCTATCTATTAGGGGGAACTGCTGTGTGTTCCTTCCTATGTCTGGGATCTGGCTCAGAGATAGCATCTAGTCTGCTGCTTTTGCATTTTCTTTGTTCTAAGGAATGTCTTCCTTTTTAATAGAATTTGGTTAATAAATGAAAGAGGCCAGAGAGGTATGAGGAGGGGGTGGATTGGTGGATGGATCACCTCCTACTTACTTATCACCAGTTAAAGATGTCTTGGGATGGCTGAATAATGAGCCCCAGAAAACCTCTATATTAAGTTGCCTGACCCAGCTGGGCTCTGGCCCTGGTTAGGAGAGAGTCATCGAGACCTCGATCACGTTATCACTTATGATGCTGGCCCAACCGATAAACCTGACGTACCCGAGAAACATATCCTCACCCCCAAATCAGTCTCTTGAGATGATTTTAATGGTAACAATTGCCAAACTCATTTTACTGATGAGGAAACTGAGGTCCAAGGTCCCGGGAGCAGGCTTGGGGGCCTTTGATTTCAATTTCGGTGAGCATTATTCCATCTCGAGCACTTGTACCAGTTGAGTACATATGGGACAATATATTTAAAGCTTGCAAACCTTAGAGCACAATTTTTAAAGATCCAGCCTAATGAGGATGATGGGAAAAAAATGGTTCACACCAGTTTGTCCTGGAAATAGTGGAACAGCTTTCTCCTTGCCCCTTTTTGCAATGAAATTTTCATTTTCCCACTCAGTTCATAAAATGACAAATCATAAAATCTAGAGCTGAAAGGACCTTCAAAAGCTTGTTGTCCAAATGCCTCATTTGAGGGCCCGAGATCCCCAGTCTAAGCAAGGGAGATGACTCCCAAAGGACCTGAGGGGAGCCCAGCACCAGAACCAGAGACTCAGAGTGCAGCGTCGACACACTCTTTCCATTAAGCCGCATTGCTGACTCCAATGGCTGGTACTTAATTTACTGTTCTGGGGGAAAGGGAGAGGGCTCTGGGAGAGGGAGCATTGGCAGGGAGCTGTTGCTTGGATTTCAGCTGTACATTTATTTTCCACAGCAGTATTTACACCTCAGCTGGGCAAGACTTTTTATGGTCCATCTTGAAAGTCGACCTTTTTCAGGAAGGGTTTGGGGGTGAGAGGAGGTGTGTGTGTTTTCTCAGAAACTTGGAAGCACCTAAAAATCAAAATCCAAAATGTCAGGGCTCTGCTCAGTGGTTGTTTGGCTGGTCTTAAACGGCTGACGATTGTTGGAGGTAATTTGCTCTCAAGTGGAAGCTGCAAAATTGGTTTTTGACTCAGTGTGTCCTCCTGGCTCAGCAACTCTCATTAGACCTTGACAGTCTTTTAATCCTTTGTTATAATTCCTCTAATGCACGTTGCTTGATGCTGAGTAATAAAGAGTTCCAAAATGACATCTTTGTTTTCAAGGGGCCTTTTCTTGGAAGAAGTCCACCGTGCTTGCACAAAGTAGGCATTTAATAAATATTGGCTGAATTAAATTGACTTATAGCTTGGTGCCTCATTGCCAAAGAAAGCATCTGCCTGGCTTACGATACTTTCTTAAATAAGGAAAAAAACAAAAAGGAAAGCAGAGTGAAGGAGTCTGTTTACCACGATGCTGCTGTAATTTGCCTTTCACCCCAGGAAAAGCCTGTGAGAAAGACATGATAGTGCCGGACGTCCCTGTAGAAGTCATCAAGGGGCATGTTGGCACAGGGGCAGTGAGGGCTTATCACAGCCTCCTCTGTTCTGCACAATCACAGCAGCTTTCCTGGGTGAGGAAGATAAATTCCATGGCCAGAACTGTCCATGCAAGTGACCCATCCTCTTCGCCCTCCATGAAGTCTGTCTTTCCAATTCTCTTTTTCCCCCTTTGAGAATCTAGGACTGTAATGGTCATGCCCATTGGCGTGGCTCCTTAAAGGACAGAGGGCTCCCCCCAGGCATGACTGGGAGAGAAAAATCAGAAGCACCCTCTTACCTGTGTGCCCACGAAGGCTTTTGGGTTAGTTACTAGTCTGCATAGCATGGCAAGGATCTGATAGGCTAGTATAGACAGACTAATTCGGAGGATGTTCTAGGAGACTTGAGAATTCAGGGTTGAGAATTCTGGCGCATCTGGAAAAAGATGCCAAAGAAATCATGTGATCATGTATTTAATAAATGATGGATGAATTTATTTGACAAGAACAGGCTGAGTAACTTTAGAGGTCTGTTCGATACTTCTGTAAGAACCGAAAAATTACTTGAGTTTGAGTTGGGACGGGAGTAGTGGCTGAGACACAACGATTGTCTGTGATTGGAGAGCCTTCTGGGACCTGTGAGCTTTCAGCGAATGTCCGGTAAGGCTTAGGGATCGGGAATTTACAAATGCTTAACCTTTGTCTCCTTAGTTCATAGAATCGTTGATTTTGAGTTGGAAAAGACCACTGAGATGATCTAAACCATCTCTTTTATTTTATAGAGGAGGGAACCGAGGCACAGAAATCAGGTGATTTGCCTGACCTCACACTCACCAAATGAGTTGAAATTATGGCAAGGGCCATAGAGTGGAGGAATCTTCCGTGGTGAGAAGGTAGTAACTAAGGTATCTTGGAGAAGACAGAAGAAGGGTCAAGAGAAGCATCCATGAAATAGGCATTTACAGGAGCAAGTGAAGAAAAATGTCTAAGCTGGATCCCCCCCTTAGAGGACATCTAGTCCAAGTCTGGCACTTTATAGAGGAGGAGACAGAGATCTACAGGGGTAAAAAGACTTGCCCAGGGTCACATAGCTGAACCAGGCTTCCAACCCAGGTCCTTGACTCCAAGTTCAACCTTCTTTCTTCTATATCTCTGGAGCCATCTGCGTGGTGAGCTCTTGAATCAGGAGACGTAGCACCTAGAGACCAGCAGAAGGACTCTGGGTACTGGATAGAGCAGATGAAGAAAGGAGAGGCTTTGCAAAGGAAGAAGAGGCTCTGCAAACCGTTCTTGCCTCAGGCTGATCCCTCCCTTTCCTGGCTTATGGCCAGTAAGCTGAGACAAGCCTTCTTCCTTATTACCATCAGGCCTATAATGCCAAAAAGAATTCTGCATTTTAAAAATGTCTCCATGCTCTCCTTATTGGAACCAATTGTTAACTAGCCTTTCTCACTGGGTGGGAGCCCTGCCTCAGGACCCATCAGTGGGCAAGTCTGTAATTCAGGACAGGCAGGTAGCAAATATGGGGTGCACTGACTAAAATCCATTAAAAAATGGAAACGCTTTTTATGTTGGATTTTCAAGAGGATTCTGTGTGCCCTGGTGTCTTACGGTGCCAGATTTATGTGACGGCATCTGGCATGTGGGTTACTCAGGAGGAAACAGAACTCAGAATGTTGTTATTAAACGTCGTATTATGGAATAAACAAGGGGAAAAGCTCAGTGTCACTGGGGAGGCAGCATGGCAGAGTAAGATGGATGCTGGATCAAAGGATCTGGGTTCAATTCCCCATCCTATTTCTGTGACCTCTGACTAGTCTTGGGTCTCTGTTTCCTTGTGTGTAAAATAGAGGTGGGTCAATGTAGTAGACAGAGCACTGGATTTAGAGTTGGGAAGACTTGAGTTTGAATTATGACTCAGACAGCCAAAGACTGTGTGACTTAAGGCAAGGCTTCAGGTTTTTATCTATAAAAGGAGGAGGTTGGTCTTGGCGCCTCCTATGAACATAGGAAGGGGATGTGAGAGCCAACTTAGAAGAAGAAATAATAATAGTTGTGTCTGAGCTTTATAGTTTGCAAAGCAGTTTATGAACTCTCACTTTATCTTTACTACAACCCTGGGAGGTACATGTTGTAGGTCTGTTTGGGCTTGATGTAAGGCAAGCTTCTAACAAGTCACTTAACCCCTGTCTGCCTCAGTTTCCCCATTTTTAAAAATTCCAACTTGATTCTTTGATCCATCACCACTTGTCAAAACATCTTCAGGTGAGGATGCAAGTGTAGACACATGGGTCTTGAATGTGTTGAATGATTATTGATAATTCTCCTGTTTACTTAAAGGAGTAAGGGCTTTCTTTCTCAACTAGCAAGTCACCGTCTCATAAAATGTGGCATCAGAGATTAAAGGCCCATTTGTCATTCTTGCCCTTCCCTACTTTTGTATGGTTATTATCCAAGGAGCAAAGAAGGGTGGCAATTTGCCCTGGACTCTAAATTAGGTTGTAAGAATAACAAAGAACATAAACTAAAGAACTAAACATTGTTTAGAATGTTTAGAACAGCAGGGGCAGGCCATGTTTAGGCATAGGAGGAAGAGGAAGAGGAAGAACTGAACTGATGGTGGGAGAATAGTGAAGGCAAGTATTGACTCAATGGGCACCTCTGCTGTGGGCTTTGCTTTTCCTCAGGAGATGACCTCTCACCCAACAACAGCTCCAGTCCAGGGAGAACATTTTTCCAAGCTCTCAGAGACAATTTCTTTTCTTTTCTTTTCTTTTCTTTTCTTTTCTTTTCTTTTCTTTTCTTTTCTTTTCTTTTCTTTTCTTTTCTCTTCTTTTCTCTTCTCTTCTCTTCTCTTCTCTTCTCTTCTCTTCTCTTCTCTTCTCTTCTCTTCTCTTCTCTTCTCTTCTTTTC
>NC_058132.1:653091626-653122906 GCF_016433145.1 Gracilinanus agilis
TTCCCTCCCTCCCTCCCTGTCTTTCTTTCTTTCTTTCTTTCTTTCTTTCTTTCTTTCTTTCTTTCTTTCTTTCTTTCTTTCTTTCTTTCTTTCTTTCTTCCTCCTACCCCCCATCAATCAATCAATGAACAAAGCATTCTTTGTACACTCCTTATGTTCTAGGCACTATGTGAGCTTGGATGTGATTGGGTTAAAACCATGAATTGAATTGGCTGAGAATTCCTTTTGGATCCTGATAGGAAAGTTAATTTCTAAATCACTTGTGAATTCCTGAATTGGCAGACTCCCTGAGCAGCCTGGTGGTGATGGTATTGGCATGTTTATTTGCAGGTCACCTGGAGTTGGATTTTTTTTTTAAATCTGTAAGAGAATATCTTATCTATACAAAGTCTAAAGGTAATTGCTGTGAGACTAGCATGGAGACTGTTACAGCTTGGTTTTCATTCTGTCAAAGGGGAATAGTCTAGAGAAGGACAGACACTGAGTTCCTTGAGTATTTGATTCTAACTGTAATAGCAGATTTACAATTTGCTTGTTCACTCTTAGGGTTTTTAGATGCCTCTAATACATATTAAGATAATTATAGCAACAAAACCAAACATTAAGGGATCATATTTAATCAGACCTCTAGAAAATCCATATGCCACATGGCACAGACTCAGCCATCGGATCATTGACCATTGGCAAGCATTTATTAAACACCGGCTATGAACTAGGCATCATGTTAAGCACTGGGGACAAAAGGAAAACAGACCCTGCCCTCAGGGAGCTTACCTTTTGTCTAGATAACACATATACATAATTATATGCAAATAAATATAAGATCATTTTGTTCTGAGAGGCCCTGGAAGCTGGAGAGAAATCAGAAAAGGTCTGCTGTAGGAGCTGGTATCTCTTAGAAAGATTTGTTTCCTGTTGATTCACTTCTTTATTCAAGAACAGGAAATAGAAGCAAAATGAGGGAGCCTAAACCTGTCTTTTTTTTTTTTTTTTTTTTTTTTTTTTAATTATCCTATTGTGGAAAAGGTTGAAGTGCTTGGCACATAGCCTCTATCCATGGTTAATTCATCATGACTTCACAGACATGTGTAGCTGGAGGTAGGATTATAAGATCACAGGTTAAGAGGTAGAAGGAAATATAGAGATCATTGAGACCAAGGCTTCTATTTCACTGATGAGGAAAGTGACACCCCAAATGTGAAGTCGTTTTCCCAGATTCACATGACAATGGTCTGGTGTAAGTTCTAATATGGAATCAGGAGAAGACTTGGTCTTAGATAATAGAATTATTTTTAGGGTCTGGGAACCATTTTAAAATCAAATGTTTAGAGCCTTATCTGTAAGAGACTTTTTTATAGTTTTTTTTTTCATAGATGAGGAAACTGAAGCCCAAAAAGAAAAGAAAAAATTAAACTTTACCTTCCAGCTTAGAATCAATACTGTGTACCGATTCCAAGGCAAAGGGGCAGAAAAGGCTGGACTATGGGGGTAAAGTGACTTGCATAGGGTCACACAGCTAGGAAGTTTCTGAGGCCAGATTTGAATCCAGGACCTCCTAATCTCTGAGCCCCACTCTCTATCCACTGAGCCACCCAGCTACTCCCAGAGAAGACCTCCTTTATGTGGAATGGGTGAGAAGACTTGGCCAAGGTCAGACAGAGGGTTAATGGCAGAACATAGTTAATGATCTGAGATGGAATTTCTGGTTTATCTTTCTAATTCATGTCTACAGACACTACATTCTCTACTTGTTTAAATATATTTATTGCACATTTAAGTCTGTGGGTAATCTGCATGATATTATATCAGACTTAGAGAAAAATGTACAGAATCGGGTGAGATCAAAGTCTCAGAAGTGCAAAGACCCTTAAAGATCCCTGATCAGCCTCATACCACCCCCTCGTCCCCAGAGATGAGGAAACTGAGACCCAAGGATGAGACTTGCCAGAGCAGGTCTGAAATGTAAACTAATTCCTCTAATTCCAAAGTCCATGCTCCTCCCCCTGCAATGGAATGATTTGGTTAAAAAAAACTAAAATACCAGGTAATAGTCTCACTTATTGAGAGCCAGGCCTGAAGGCAAGAGAACCTGGGTTTAAATCTGGCCTTAGCTACTTCCTAGCTGTGTGACCCTGGGCAGGTATCTTAACCCCAATTACCTAGCATTTACCACTCTTCTGCCTTTCAACTGGTACTTACTGTCGATTTTAAAGCAGAAAGTAAAGGCTTAAAAAAAAAAGTTCTATTTAGATTGTAAGTCATTTTGAGATGGTAACTTGGTAGCAATAAAAGCTGAAACAGTTCTGACCATAGTTTCCAAACTAATCCTTAAGTGCCTCAAAAAGATAGAGGTCAAAATCCAACAAAAAGGCAGAGTGAGGGGACTCTCCCGCTGAACACAACTTGAAAGGTAGGTAGAGTTGATTTTCATGGGATAAGGGGGAACCAGAAACAAAGCTACATACAGAAGAGTGCTGGGTGATCCCTCCCCCAGCCACTGCCCGCACGTACTACTTGAGGTTCACCTTCAGGATCCCAGGACCCTGCCTACAACACCACCAACAGAGTACCTCAGACCTACCCCTTAAAGTTCTAGGCCCTGGCACCAGCCCACAATGAGGCTCAGAAGTCTATAGAGCTTGGCCTGTATTCCTGCCTTGAGTAACCTCTAAAGGGAACATATTGGCCCCAGCTAGATATCTAGTCCTTTTTTTTTTTTTTTCCCCAAATGACTTTAATGAGTCTGAGCTTTGCATCGTGATTTTTTCCCCTGTCCTTCTCAAGTCTTCCTTCTCCTCTTCTTCTTCTTCCAATTTTTTTAGTAACTGAGCAGAATCAATGTCTGTGAATTGTGTCAGGCCAGTTGTTTTGGAGCAGAATCTTTGTTTTCAGAGAACATCTACTGCCAAAGCCTGTGTCAAAAACTTGACCTGCACGCACATGGAGTCAACTAAGTGCAGGAACACGAAAATTTTTAGTGTTAAAGTTCTCCAACATTGATTCATGGACTTTTTTAATCCCGTCATGAACAAGAGTTATTTCACTTCTTATTTTGTGACTTTAGATGTAACCACTCTATATCTAATGCATGATTCTTCTCCTTTTGAATTATAGAAAGAAAAGAAAGGAGGGAGGAAGGGAAGAAGGAAAAGATTTATTAAGCAATTAGCATGTGTTAGATATTATGCTAAGTTCTGGTGATACAAATGGAAAGACAATCCCTGCCCTCAAAACCATCTTGTTTGTCATATCTCCTCATCTCTTCATGATAGACTATTTGTAGGAATCCTTTCTTGGACAGATGATTTGATGAGTGAAAAAGAAAGTAGATTAAGAAGAAAATGTCTGATTATCCTGAATACGGCTATTGAAATGGCTCCTGATTTTCTCAACAAGCCAAGTGGGCATTGAGGCAGACTATAAACCCACCCATCCCTTGGCACTATCCTGCGCATTCCATTTAATGTAGAAGTTTTTTGCTAAATAACTGATACTGGCAAGGCATTGCATTTAGGTGCTAGGGCAGGGGTCGACAAGGTATGGCTCTCCAGCCATATCTGGCTCTTTTGAGGGCCAGATCTGGCTCTTTCTGCAGGAGCCATAAAGTCCATTTTTTTCAGGCGCTGTTACAGGAGCGGCACTGTGAGCACTGTACGGCTCTCACGAAATTAGATTTTTTTTTTTTTAAACCCTTGTACTTCGGTGTATTGTCTCGTAGGTGGAAGATTGGTAAGGGTGGGCAATGGGGGTCAAGTGACTTGCCCAGGGTCACACAGCTGGGAAGTGGCTGAGGCCGGGTTTAAACCTAGGACCTCCTGTCTCTAGGCCTGGCTCTCACTCCACTCACTGAGCTACCCAGCTGCCCCCACGAAATTAGATTTTAAAAAATGTGGCATTTATGGCTCTCATGGCCAAAAAGGATGCCAACCCCTGTGCTAGGGACACAAAGACAAAAAAACAAAACAGTCCCTCTTAGACTAGTCTTATTGACATAATGTTGTTAAAGAGCCATAAGGCCAACTCGATTTTGATCCTCTTGGAACTTTGATAGGTTAGTTCTCCGACAATCAATATGTTGTCCATCAGGGCCATAATCCTCTCCAAAATTATAGGATCTGTCAGAGCTTGTGCTTCTCCGGTCAAATCTTTGAGAACCAGAGTCTCTGCCCTTGCTCCATGGTATTGGAAGTTCTTGGAGACTAGAATATCAGAGGAATCTCGTAATGAACTTGCAGCCACTGTGGCAGGAAATATCTACCAGGCTACAATAAGAAGGATTGTTTGTTACTGACACATAGATTCATTTATCAGGTTTTAAGGCCATATTTCTTACATGTAGAGAATTATCCAGTTGTTATTGATTAGGTTTTTTGTTTATTTGTTTCCCAGCAAGCCAGAATTGTTCACAAATTTATTTCAATTTTTGATCTGCAGGCCCCTACGTCTTCAAGTGCCTGGATAATAGATTCTGGCCTGAATCTCTACCATTCCTGGTTTCCAGAATAATAATACCTCTTTTTTGCCAGCAATACTCCTTCTGTCATCTTACAGTTCAGGTTACATGGTAACGTGAATTTGCCAATGTGTCTTGAGTCTATTTCAGCATCAAGATTTTTTTTTTCCACTGCAGTGTTTCAGATGAAGTAGATTATGATTGGTTTGATTTATATTTTAATTAGTTAAGTAGCCGAAAATACTTATGAATGAAGATGCCCGATTTCCATTTCATATTCTGGCAAATCTTTTGTACTAGTAAATGAAAATTTCTCTTACATAGAGAAAAGCCAAGTTTCTGTTGTTTTTGGTGTTCTATCTGCATTCTTTCTGATTATTAGCTGTGAGCTAGAGACAAGTACTTAAAATTCTTTTAGCAGGAGAGCTTGGCCTCTAAGATATGTACTTGTAATATTCATAACTGAAAATTTTACATATAAAAACAGTTGATGAGTAAATAATTATCTGCTATTTCATCTCCCTAAGTGTTTGTCTTTAAAACCACATGAAACTTAATAATAAGGTTCATAGATATTGAGAACCAAGCTTAGGCAGTTCCTTGGAATCAGGAAACAGTTACCATTCAAGAGATGTTTAAAGATATGGAACTGCCCATGGCAACAGGGAAGATGGCAAGATGCCTATGGTGCCTGGTTGGGAAGCATGGGCTGGGGCTGCCATTTTGTTGCCCATGGAAAGCCATCTCACAGCAGCAGAGAAGATATATTTAGAAGAGAATTCTTATGTCTTTTCCATTGGCTCTACATACTTAGTTCCTGGTTTACATTTATAAAATCATGTCTTTTTTTTTACCAAGAAAACAAAAAAATCAGTGCATAGTAATTCTAGGTTGATCTCTAGAAAAGGGTTTTCTAGTCATCCCTAATCTTCAAATGCAACCTTCAGTCTCTTGCCTCATATCACATATAAAAATCCTCCCTGCACATTATTGTATTCACCATTAGGGATATAAAGATGCCATTGAAATATTTCCTCTCCTCAAGGAGCTTAAACTTAGGGAGAAACATTATACTCATGACATGTATTCATTCACAAAATATATAAGTGAATGCAAGATAATTTGAGAGAAGAAGGCTCATCAGATCAAGAAAAGCTTCAAGTTCTTGTTCAAGATGTTCAGTCATGTCCAATTCTTCATGATCCCATTTCTGGTTTTCTTGGTAGAGATACTGGAGCAGTTTGCCATTTCCTTCTCCAGTTCATTTTACAGATGAGGAAACTGAGGCCAACAGGGTTAAAGTGACTTTCCCAGAGTCATGCAGCTAATAAGTGTCTGAGGCCAGATTTGAACTCTGGATTATGAATCTTTCTGACTCCATACCTGGCGCTCCTCGATTCACTGCGCCATCCAGCTCCTTCTAGTAGGAGATATGGCAAATGAGTTAAACTTTGTAAAAATCTAGGTTTTTTTAAGAGCTTAAGGTGAGGACGGAGTGTATCCCAATCAGGAGTGACAGCTTTTACAAAGGACAAAGGCAAGAGATGGAGTACCCTGTGTGAGGAAAAGCAAGAAGGCAAGAGGCCTCCCTCTGTCCTTGCTTTCATTCCTATTGTTAGCAGAGGGAGTGGGAGAGTGTTGACACAAATGGGAACGAAACAGTGATATTGGGTCGGGAGTAGACACAGGTGTGGAAGAAACTAGAAGTAAACAAGAGTTGATTTTGTATGTACATCCCTGAAGTGTAAGCATTGGGTTCGTTGTTGAGAGGAAGCAAGGTAGAGTTGAAGAAGAAATCATTTAATTTTTTTTTTCAATTAAAGGCTAAGTCTTTTGTGCTTTTACTGGTATCTCATGTGTGATTGTATAGAGCTGGAAGGATCTGGCCATTATTAGCTAAAAGGATCTTGGAAACAGGCAGAGGAGAGTTCATGTGAAGCTCAAAATGACCCAATGGCTCTTTCTGACAGAAGATCAGCCTTGGTAGTGAGACATACTTTGATTTGATTTGATTACAACTCCCTGTGCCTCAAGTCAAAGATGTTTAGAAGGATGAAGGCATCCAGCGCGTTGAGATCAATGTTCATCACTCTCCCTCTCCTATTTTTTTAACTCTTAACTTCTATCTTAGAGCTGATATTAAGTATCAGTTCCATTGCAAAAGAGAGAGAAGGCTAGGCAATTGGGATTAATTGATATGAATGCTCTCTCTCTGTCTGTCTCTGTTTCTGTTTCTGTCTCTGTCTCTGTCTGTCTTGTCTGTCTGTCTGCCTCTCTCTCTCTTTCTCTCTCTGTCTCCATCTCTCTCTCTCTTAAGTTTTTAAAAAATAAAGAAAACTTGGAAAAAAAAGATAGAATTCCAACAGGTTGCCATGAGCATTTAGAAAAGAGTTCAGCAAACTACAACCTATTGGCCAAAGCTAAAAATTCTTTTACACTTTAATATTAAGTTATTTATTTTGAAAGGTAAAGATCATTCTTGCTTTGCAAAATATAGAAAAAAGAAAAAAAAAACAAGGAGGGAGCTGTATTTGGACCACAGGCTAGAGTGTGTTGATGCTTAGTACAGATTTTTTTTTTCTGAACCTTTATTTTTTGTCTTAGAATAGATGCTGAATATTGGTTCCATGGCAGAAAGGCAATAAGGGGTAGGTAATGGGGATTAAGTGGATTGCTTAGGGTCACCCAGCTAAGTGTTTGAGGCCAGATTCAAACCCAGAACTTCCCATTTCTGGGTCTGGCTCTCTATCCACTGAGCCACCTAGCTGCCTCTATCACATAGAGTTGTTGGGTTTTTTGTTGTTGTTGTTGTTGTTGTTGTTGTTGTTGTTCCTTTGTTTTTTAAAAACCCTCACCTTCCATCTTGGAGTCAATATTATGTATTGGCTCCAAGGCAGAAGAGTGGTAAGGGTGGGCCATGGGGGTCAAGTGACTTGCCCAGGGTCACACAGCTGGGAAGTGTCTGAGGCCAGATTTGAACCTAGGACCTCCCGTCTCTAGGTCTTAAGTCTCAATCCACTGAGCTACCCAGCTGCCCCCTACCACATAGAGTTCTGATGAAAAACAAAAGTCACTCCAAGGATTATGATATACCATCAATAGCAAGTATTTACGAAGCCTTGTGGTGTTCTAGGTCTCTAGAGGATTATAACGTTTGACATAGTTCCTGTCTTTAAAGACTTTCCCTTATGAGAGAGTGATAAACCCTGGTTAGGATGGATGCATAAGTAAATATCATTCAATAGTAAATACTTATTAAGCACCTACTGTTGACCATCTTCTCTACATATATCTTGTGTGTATGACACTTATTTCCATATCTGTCTCTTTTTACATCAAGGCAAGAGCTCCTTGATGGCAGGACCTTTTTGGTCTTTCTTTGTATGATATCCAGAGCTTAGCACAGTCCTGGACACACAGTTAACAGTTAATACTTTCCTACTGGCCATCTAGAGAGCTCGCCTGCCCATCAGGTGGGCTTGCATTGGAGACCTATCTTGGCTGTGTGATCCCAGCATGTCAATCCAGCTCTCCTTGCCTTGGACAACTCTCTTAAGACTTGGTTTTGGAACACAGACCAATCTGCCTTGATGAAGAATCCCACCCCACTCCACATTCCATTCCCACCCTTTCCAAACAGAAAGAGAGGCGTGCTTTCTCATCTCTTGTTCTTGGCCAAGCTTGCCTGTAGTGATTACACAATATTTAATGTTACTTCTTTTGAACTTTCCATTTGCAAGACTATAGTCATACTCTCAATAGCTGGATGTTCCTGGCAAGCCATTTAACCATGTCTGCCTCAGTTTCCTTGTCTATCAAATTAATTGGAAAAGGAAATGGCGGGGCAGCTGGGTAGCTCAGTGGAGTGAGAGTCAGGCCTAGAGACGGGAGGTCCTGGGTTCAAATCTGGCCTCAGCCACTTCCCAGCTGTGTAACCCTGGGCAAGTCACTTGACCCCCATTGCCCACCCTTACCACTCTTCCACCTATGAGACAATACACCGAAAGTACAAGGGTTTAAAAAAAAAAAAAAAAAGGAAATGGCAAACCACTCTAGTATCATTGCCAAGAAAAACCCAAATGGGGTCATGAAGACTCAGACACAGTTGAAAACAACTGACCACCAACAACAGTCGTTGTGGATATTGCTTTCCTGGTTCTGCTTATGTCATAGCATCAGTTCATACCAGTTTTCTCATTCATTGTCTCCAAATTCTTCCTATTCAGAAATTCTTCAGTTATCATACAATATATTCCATTATATTCATGTACCAAAGTTGGGTTGGCCCCAATCAATGGGTTTTTAATTTAGTTGTAATTCTTTGCTAACACAATGAATGCAACATGGAATCTCTTCTTCCGTCCTTGACTTCCTTATGACATAGACTTAGTGTTTGCTGTTTATTTTTGAAATTGCCTAGATTCTGTATTAAATTATTTTTAAATATTAAACTAGTACTAAAAAAAATAGTAGCCAGAAGTTCCATTTTGTTTCTGTTGACTCACCTTCCAGATTCTTTTGGGAAATACATCCAAGATGCCAGAGGAAGAAACTTTGGGTTTCTATCAAATGCATATTGTTATTTCTCAAATGTATTAAGTTAAAAAAGGTAAAATGCAAATGCTCTTTTTTTCATAGATTCTTTAAAGAATTAGAAGAAAGACACCAAAATAATATCTTCCTAGACGATATAAGTGACATTGTAGAAAAACATACAACTTCTACATTTGATCCCTATATAAAATATTGTACAAATGAAGTCTATCAACAGCGGACTCTACAGAAATTAATGTAAGTAATCTTTGTCATATTCACAAAAACTGGATCTTGTTTTAGATGTCTTAAGTGAATGTAGTGGGATTATACTGATTAAAAGGGTTTTAGAATCCACCTCCCAAAGTGACACTTTGAGGAGTGAAACATGAATGAATGAATGAATGAATGAATGAATGGATGAATGAATGAATGAATGAATGAATGAATGAAAAATCATTGATTAAATCGTTATTATGTGCCAGGAAGGCTGGGCTAAATACTAGGGAAACAGTACCAAAAGCAAAATGGTTCCTGTCCTATAGGAGCTTATTTTATCCTGGAAGAGACAAAGTACAAGGAGGAGAGGTGATCAAAAAGGGCATTTTTGTCTGGAAAGTTATAGGAATAGGAAGTGGGGATTTTTTTGGAATAAGTTGAAAAATTCCATCCAGGAAAAATGAAGTTGATTTGGTCATGGTTCATAGTTTCAGAACTTGAGGGAACAGTGTAGAAGAAAAGGATCTCCCTTGTTATTGCCAAGGAGGAGGAGATGGTTATGGTTAAAAAGGAAGGAAAGGGGGCAGCTGGGTAGCTCAGTGGATTGAGAGTCAGGCCTAGAGATGGGAGGTCCTGGGTTCAAATCTGGCCTCAGACACTTCCCAGCTGTGTGACCCTGGGCAAGTCACTTGACCCCCATTGCCCACCCTGACCACTCTTCCACCAAGGAGCCAATACACAGAAGTGAAGGGTTTAAAAAAAAGTAAAAAAAAAAAAAAAAAGGAAGGAAAGCATAGCTGGTGCTTTTCCTGAAATATTGGTTTGAGAGAGGCAATTGCTAATCAGTAGAACAGGACTCGAGGACGTTCTCTAGGGTAGAAAAGAAGTTCTTAGAGAAAGAAATTAAGGAGAAGATATATAAGTAAGAAACTTGGGGCGTGAGGAAAAGAGTTTTTCATAATATCTTCTGGAAGCACAGAATTTAGAACTTGAAGGCATCTCAGAAATCATTCAATCCATCTTCTTCATTCTATAGAAGGAGAATGAAGAAAACAGAGGTGAAGGGAAGGAAATTTTTTTAATTTTTTTTTTTAGAAAATTTTTTTTCCATGGTTATATGATTCATGTTCTTGCTCTCTCCCCCCTCACCCCCCTACAAAGCTGACACACATTTCCACTGGTTTACGGGAAGCAATTTTAATGAGTAGTGGTAGAAATAATCTCCTGACTCCTGATCTCCTGTTCTTTGTAATGTGGGACTTTGGGGACCATCTAGTTCAAGCCACAGTTTGTTCAACTCTTTTGACAAAGAGACACAGTTTTTGCCCTAGTAAGGAGGGGCCCATTCATTACCCCTTTAGGCAGCCTCGTTTATTTTTAGGTCACCCTGGTTTTTCAGGACTCATTCTTTTTGATGAACTGAAGTTGTTCCCTCTTCAGTGGCATAGACCCATAGTTTTAGAGTGGGAAGAGTCTCTTAAGAGATCATTAAGATCAATCTTTCCATCCCTCCCCTCCCCTCCCCCTACCACTTCTCCCATCCCCCACCCCACCCAAATTTTACAGATGAGGAACCTTAAGGCCAGATACATTAAATGACTTACCCAATATCATACAAAGGCAAGTGGCAGAGCCCAGATTTGAACTCAGTCCTCTGACCCTCACGTTTTGTTTTGTTTTTCTGTTACATGATGCTTATTGATCAGTTTCTGCCCTGTAGGGCCAAGGAGAGTAGATCAATCACTTTTCTTCCAGTAGATTCTATTCAGGTACATGGACTTAGGGAGAAAAATATTGTTTTATTTCAACAGACTTGTAGGAGAGGCAATGGGCAAAAATAAACCACTTCTTGGTTTTTAAAAATTATAATAGGGGGCAGCTGGGTGGCTCAGTGGATTGAGAGCCAGACCTAGAGATGGGAGGTCCTGGGTTCAAATCTGGCCTCAGACACTTCCCAGCTGGGTGACCCTGGGCAAGTCACTTGACCCCCCATTGCCTAGCCCTTACCACTCTTCTGCCTTAGAGCCAATGCACAGGATTGATTCTAAGATGGAAGGTGAGGGTTTAAAAAAAAATTCTAATATCCCAGGTAGACTGTATAAGACTCAATAGTGCATTTTTCCGAGTGTAAACAGATGCCTCCCCCTAACCCAGCCAATGGGAAGTCTGGCTTTGCCCTCCATCCAGATCTCTCCGATTAGGAGTCTCTCAGCCATTCTTTGGAAAAGGTTTTTATCCTATTGTTCTCAGGGGCCTCGGGATGATGCAGGGACGCGTGGCCATTCTTTGGCGTCTGTCCCTTGACTTGCATCTCAGATGCTGGAGCCTCCAGCCCATGGGGGGGAGAGCGCTGCCAGGACTCCTCCGTCTGCATCCTCTCTCTCCCAATCCTGGGTGTTGGGTTCCCACAGCTCAGGGCTCTGGCAAGCTTCCATGCAAACCAGGTGTGTGGGGGGCGGGTGGGTGTGAGGATTATCTTCCTCCGTAGAGATAAAGGAGCCCCTTTTGGTAGGGAGAGCTGGCTCTGGCCCTTCTTATGCAGAAAGCTCTCCTTGATGTGGGGGAGGGCTTGGATGGTCCCCAAACCACCACCCTATTCAAGGAGATTCTCCAAAATCAGTGAAAAGCTCTCCATTGGAAACCAATTGCTATGCTCTGCTTCCTGGCCTTGTTTTTGTTTTTTGTGTTTAATTTTTTTTAAACCCTTAACTTCTGTGTATTGGCTCCTAGGTAGAAGAGTGGTAAGGGTGGGCCATGGGGGTCAAGTGACTTGCCCAGGGTCACACAGCTGGGAAGTATCTGAGGCTGGATTTGAACCTAGGCCTGACTCTCAATCCACTGAGCTACCCAGCTGCCCCCCCTGGCCTTTTTTTAAGGACTCCTCTATGTCCCCGTCCCCTTCTCCTGAGCCCACATGGTGTCTTGTCGAAGTTAGTGCAAAAGAGTTTCAAATCCCATAGAGGAACTGATCCCTGGCGGGGAGGGGAATTCAGGAAAAATATTTTTCTTAAATGTCAGAGCAAGATTTTGAACCCAGACCCCGAAACTCCAAGTCCTTCTGCTTTCCCGATATCAGAATGTCTCTTTTCCTCTCCTAACTGCAGCTGAGGTTTAAAATCCTTAAAAAAAAAAAAAAAAAAATCAGTCGTGGTTGCTTCATCTAATAAAGTAAAAATGATTTCTAACCCCCTAGATAGGCTCGCTTGTTTCTTTTCATTCAGGCACAATTCCAGTTCCAGGAGATCAAACAAAATGAAGTTTTACTGTCTTAAAAAAATGGGAGAACACTAAGGTTTTATTGGTGTCCGACCACCTTCCTTCAGAGGAGATCCAGCTGGCCTCCTCCGCCCTTGTGGGAAGAAAAAAAAGAAAGAAAGAAAGTGATAAAGGCAAACAGCAAAATGCATGAAGAAAGGCTCCTAGAACATGCATATTCCTGCTTCCCAGCCCAGAGGGCTCCAGACTCATTTTCGGGGCTGAGCTTGAGCCTTGTCATGAGAAAGCTTTGCATTTTGTTTGGTTTATTCTATACTCCAGACATTTCGAACTTGAATTTTTAATAGACTTTAATGAGGAATATAATCCTTTGTTTCTGTTTTTCAAAAGGGAAATTCCCATAATCAGCATCACCCCCCACTTCCTGATTATCCCCACCAAAAGGAACTAATCTGATATGGAGTTGTCCGATCTGACTTAGAGAATCATTGGTGTGGAGGCTGGAAATTGGAAGAGACCCTGGAGGTGATCCGATCTCACCCCCTCCTTTTACAGATGGAGAAACTGAAAGTCAGAAAATTTAAGTGTCTTGTCCAGAGTCCATGACAGGAGGGGCCTGAGGCTTCCTTTTCAAGTCTTATTTTCTCTTGGCCTCAGTTTCTTATCTGTAAAGTGGGGATAATAATAGCATCAAAAATCACTGAGTTTTTATGAGGACCAGAGAAGATAGTGTATGTCTGGAAACCTCAAAGCATGAATGAGTATGATATTAAATAACTACCATGAATAAACCACGGAAGGAAATGCAAAGATAATTAATGGGATATTCATCCTTCAAGAAGCATACAGTCTATTAAGAGTGATAGTAGGGGCAGCTGGATAGCTCAGTGGATTGAGAGTCAGGCCTAGAGATGGGAGGTCCTGGGTTCAAATCTGGCCTCAGACACTTCCCAGCTGGGTGACCCTGGGCAAGTCACTTGACCCCCATGGCCCACCCTGACCACTCTTCTGCCTTGGAGCCAATACACAGAAGTTAAGGGTTTAAAAAAAAAAAAAAGAGTGATAGTAGGGCCCACCTAGAGACAGAAATTCCTGAGTTCAAATCTGGCCTCAGACACTTCCTAGCTGTGTGACCCTGGACAAGTCTCTTAACCCTGAATGCCTATCCCTTACCACTAGTCTGCCTTGGAACCAATATTACAGTATTGATACTAAGACGAAAGGTCAGAGTTAAAAAAAGAAAGTGATAGTAGGTGGGACAGCTAGTTTGCACAGGGGATAGAGCGTCAGATCTGGAGGTGTGAAGATCTGGGTTCAAATCTGGCCTCAGATATTTCCTAGCTATATGACCCTAGGTAAGTCACTTCACTGCCATTGCCTAGACTTTGCTACACTTCTATCTTAGAACTGAAACTAAGATAGAACATAGGGTTTTGTTTTTGTTTTTGTTTTTTTAAAGAGTGATACTAGGGTTCTTATTTCCTATTTTTCTCCTGAACTCTTTTTTTTTTTATTTTAAACCCTTAACTTCTTTGTATTGACTTATAGGTGGAAGAATGGTAAGGGTGGGCAATGGGGGTCAAGTGACTTGCCCAGGGTCACACAGCTGGGAAGTGTCTGAGGTCAAATTTGAACCCAGGACCTCCCATCTCTAGGCCTGGCTCTCACTCCACTGAGCTACCCAGCTGCCCCCCTCCTGAACTCTTAAACAAACAAACAAAAAAACCCTCTTACATTCTGTCATGGAATTAATAATAAAGAATTGGTTCCAAGGCAGAAGAGTGACTAGGAAGTGTCTGAAGACAGATTTGAACCTATGACCTCCCATCTCCAAGATTTTCTCTCTATCCATTGGGCCACTGCTGCCACGCAGATGTCTCTCTGAATTCTATCACCAGCTGTAGAATAGATCTGTGAGCCAGTTAATAGTTACTTAAGTCCCTAATTTATTTATAGTAATTGGGAAATTTTATGAAAATTTTTATTAAAGAGTATTTTACTTTAAAAAAAAAACACACATTTAACTACAAAATCCCTACTAGGTGTCAGGCACTGTGCTTAGTTCTGGAGATACATTCAATGAATTAGAAGAATTACCTTTGAGAGGATGCCAGGCTTTTCAGTGTTGACTTGGGGGATGGTAGAAGGATCAGAAGAAGCTCTTCTGCCTGATAATAGAGAATCTGCTTTCTAGAGCAGGAGCAAAACTTGTATTCATGCATATTCAGAGTTAAAAGAAGCTGCTTTAAAAGGTTTTTCTTCATAAAGTAAATGGGATTCACCTCTAGGTGGGGATTGAGAATACTTGGGGGAGGGTCATCGATTTACATTTAAAATTGTGAGTGTCTTGATGGGTATCTTCAAAGGGGCCCCTCTGCTGGCTCTTCCCATTTTATAATCAGCTTTGGAGTTCCCTAGACTGGTAGCCCATGAGAGCTTCCAGAAATTCACATCTTGGGTTATTCTATTTTGAAAACCTAAACAATGAACTAAGTATGAGATTGAGGGAATTTTTATTTTAAAATTCATCATGAATGAATGACTTTCATTTTTTATATATATATTTCTTTTTGAGCATAGGAGGTCAGAATGGGTAGCAAATGATCTGATTTTATTTTTTTCTTTTTCTCCTCCTCAGAGCAACTAATCCATCTTTTAAGGAAGTATTATCTCGGATTGAATCCCAAGAAGAGTGCAGGAATTTACCCATGATCTCTTTCCTCATTCTCCCCATGCAGAGGGTTACTCGTCTTCCCTTGCTGATGGATGTAAGAAACTAATTTTCATTCAATTATTTTTTATTTTACTCTTTGTACTATGATGAGACATTACTGTTTGAGTTTGAGAAATATAATTCGTAGAGATATTTATGAAAATGATGAGAGTATCTGGTAAGAAGTTGCTGACTAGATGGGAAAGTTTAATCAGTATTGGGTTTTCTCTGGAAATCATCTTCATTGTAATCAATATCGTGGAAGCATGGAGATTTAGAAGGCAACTTAATAGTCAATTCTCTAGCCCTGTGTTGGTGAACCTATGGCACGTGTGGCTGCTTCCATCCCTGTCTTCATGGTACCTGAGGATATTTCTCTCATCATCTGCTCCTCTGCTTCATCCCTCTCTTGTCTGAGGTAAGGGGAAGGCTCACATGTAGCGTGAGGGTGCCATTTTGGCATTTGGTCTCTATAAAGTTTGCCATCACTGCTCTAAAGAAATCTCCACTATAACCTTCCTAACACCTGAACATCCAGCCTCAGCTTGAAGTTCTCCAAGGAGGGGGAGCCCACTACTGTCCTAGGCAGCCTCTTTGAGGAAGAATTTACTGACACACAATCTAACTTTGTCCCTTTGCCACTTCAGCCCACTGGAACCAACCCAATGGAACACGACTAGTCTGTTTTTCACATTGTAGCACTTCAGATATTTGAAGATAATTTTCACATCCCTGCTCTTCCTAGTCATCTCCTCTCTGCTCTTCTTTTCTGTTCCTTCAACTAACTCTTATGAGAAATGTGTGGAATATGAGTTTCTCTGAGGACTTTCATTCATTCAACAATTCACATTCATTCAATTTTTATATAAAAAAAGGGTCTTTTACGTACAAGATATCATGTATTCTTTGAAGTACAAATAACAGTGACCCGTGTTTGAGCTCCAACTCTCCTATGATCAAACTGTGAACCCTTGCTTTAGTTACTTCTTTGGGCTTTCCTTTCCTCATCAGTAAAAAGAGAGGAATGACTTAGATTGTCTTTCAAAGAAAAATGCCAAGTGGTGCAGTGTGGATAGAGGTCTGAGCCTAGAAGATTCGTCTTTGTGAATTTAAATCTGTCCTCAGACACTCACCAGCTTTGTGACCCTGGGCAAGCCATTTAATAGTTTCTCTGTTTCCTCATTTATAAATGAGTTGGAGAAGAAGTGGCAAACAACACGTATCTCTGCCAAGAAAACCACAAGTGGGACCATAAAGAGTTGGACATGTCTGAAACAACTAAATAACAATAACAAGGGAGGAATAACTTTGATTAGGTTTAAGAAAAGGATGACTTAGAATGGAAACAGCTGGATGACTCAGAGGATAGAGAGCCAGACCTGGAGACAGGAGGTCCTTGGTTCAAATCTGACCTCAGACACTTCTTATTTGTGTGACCCTGGACAAGTCACTTAAATACAATTGCTGATCTTTATTACTTCTCTGCCTTGGGACTGATACTATTAATTCTAAGCTAGAAGGTAAGAGTTTTAAAAGTAAAAATAAAAAAATGTCTTAGATTGTGTTTCAGGCGATTTCCATTTCAAATATTCTTTGTCAGTACTAGAGACTCAGGGACTGAGGATTTGGGGTATAAAATAACCGGTTATTCCTCAAATTTAGAAAAAAATAGGCATTAAATACAAAAATGTCAAACAGTAAGGGCTGAGATAAACAATGGAAAAAATCAGAAGCAAAGGCAAAATAAATACTACTCCTTCCTCAGGATACTTACTTGGAATAGATGAGCATCAAACTGCTTTTGGAATGAAAAAAATGAGAGTTGGTAAAAGCAAGAGAATGGACCAGGGGACTGATGGATCAGCATTGGCTGGCCTCCTTGGATCCAAGATTGTCAAGAGAAATGAACAGAGCAAGAAAAGTCAAGGAAGTCATTTCCAGATCCAATCATAGCTGGAAGCTTGTTTTCTTCCTGCTATTTATTCTTTTTTTTTTTTTTTTTTTTTTTTTTTTAAACCCTTAACTTCTGTGTATTGACTTATAGGTGGAAGATTGGTAAGGGTAGGCAATGGGGGTCAAGTGACTTGCCCAGGGTCACACAGCTAGGAAGTGTCTGAGGCCAGATTTGAACCTAGGACCTCCCGTCTCTAGGCCTGGCTCTCAATCCACTGAGCTACCCAGCTGCCCCCCCTGCTATTTATTCTTATTGTCCCAAGTGGAATAGTTTAGTACTCTTCATAATCTATCTTGATCACAAATTCCCATAACAAGCAAGCATCATTTTGGGCACATTTGCTTCTTACAAATTCAAGATCAGACACCCAGAATTTTACAGAGTGGAGATATTTCTTGCCTTAGGCAATATAATTCCTCCACCAGAGTTGAGTCTAAAATGAAGCCTGATTTCCTGTGGTCCATCAGTCCTGGCATGCATCCAGTAAATATTTGTTGAATAACCACTATGTGTGAAGCATGGCACCAGTCTCCATGGAGTGTTGTATATGCCCGATTTCTATTTATCAATTAAGATCTTTTTCCAAAGAGAAATAAATCATAAAATATGAAATTAGAGAGCATAAGACTAAAATTGAGACGTATATCGAATTAGCAATTCCAAGTTAGGAATGATCCTCAACTAATTCTGGCTGTCATCATCTCTTAAGCTAATAGTCTTAGAAAGTTGCCTAGAACATTGAATGGTTAAATGGCTTATTTAGGGTCTCGTATGGGTTGGAGGCAGAATTTGAACCAAGGTCTTCATGGGTCCGAGCTGGGTCTCTATCTATTATACTAATAATTACATCTAGCCAAAAATGGATCGGGAATACCTCAAGGCATCTCAGGCTTCTTAGAATTGAAGTTTTCCTGAAGGCCAGGTGACCATTTGCCCAGAATATCATAGAACACAGGCCCAGTACAATCTAAACTAGAAGAGCATTGATGTTCCCAGTGACTCTGAGATGCATGAAAAGAAAACATGTACTTTACTCAGAATAAATAGATTGACTCCAAATATTGATTTTTTTGTCCTCTTACAAAATGGCTTTCTGTTTCTAGGTAATTGTTATAGTTTCACTTTCTAGAATTTCTTCTATACTTGGATGATGAATTGAAATCTGTTTACCATTTTTCTTCATGTCCCACTTCTGAATAATATCAGTCAACCTATCAGTGAGCATTTATTAAGCACCTAGTATGTGCCAGGCACTGTGCTGGCTATTAGATACCAAGACCAAGAAAGCTAAAGTCCCTGCTTGAAGGAACCTTACTATGCATTTTTTGTTTTTTATTTTTTTTTTGTTCATCATTCATTTTTATCCAATATTTTCCCCAAAGTAAAACTTAAAATTTTGATTTTTAACCCCATATTTACTTGGAATTTAGCTATTCTGTGACTGAACCAGTATCAGAATCATGGCACTGTGGTATTGATGAGTTGGAAAGAACCATTGGCCACCTAGAGCAGATGAGAAAAAGGAGGCTCGGATCTTCTGACTCCTTAAACTAGGAGGCTCTGAACCCTTTTTTTTTTTTTTTTTTATGGACCCCATTGGTAGTAATCTAATAATACCTAAGCAGCCCTTCCCAGAAAAATCTTTTTAAATGTATAAATTGAAGTTCATAGTGCTATGAAGGTAGTCCATTAAATATAGTTATCCGATTATTTAGAGATTGCTTGACTTATAATTCTTAGTCTGTGTCTCTCATCTTGCTTTAGCCCCAAATCAAGATGGAGTCTTTGGGGAGGAATGCCAGAAAAGTGAAGGCAAAGAGATCTGCATATTTTGGAAAATGTTTCTTTCTCCACCATCCTCACCTCTGTCTGGCCTGTGTTGTCTCTAGTCTCAATTAAAAAAATAAAAAGGGTTTCAATAAATATGAAGATGACATTCAAATGAAAAGCTATTGAGTATTTTGAATATCTTTAAGTTTAGAATGTAAGTAAAAGTAATAAAATATAAGATGATAAGGAAAATTTGAAAAAAAAAGTAATAAAATATAATATGATGAGGAAAATTTGAAAAGAAAACAGGTGGGACAGGCTTTGGCACTTTCCTACAGGATACCATGATGTGCATTTTTAAAACAGATATCAAAAAGGGCTAGTTCAGGGGAAGAGACCAGACCTCAAAAGCTTGTACTTTCCCATCTTGTAAGAACAGATAAAAAAAAAAAATCCAATTCAAACAAAAACTATCGATATAATTAAGCCATTCACTACAATACATTTTTTACCCTATTTAGTCATTTCAATTAAATTCTTAACCTAAGTAAAAGCAGTGATGATATTCTTGGCAGATTTTGTCTTTCCAGTGCTTTGTTTGTTCAGTCAGGTCCAGTTCTTGATGATCCTGTGGCCCGTAGCACATCAATTCTATTCATGGACGTTTCTCGGCAAAGATACTGGAGTGATTTGCACTCAGGTCTTTCTGACTCCAGACCCAGCAGTCTTATCTACTGTGCTACCTAGCAGCCTCCTTAGTAGAGCCAGATTTGTAAGGGAGGACTCTGAGTTGGGCAGAAGATTCTTCAGTAGGAGAAGAGTAGGAATGAGATGAGAAGGTCAAGTAGAAAAAGGAACAAAGCCTTTTTAAGTCACTTGAGTCAGTGGATATTTTTCCTGCCCCAACTGTGCACAGAGCTGAGAGAATGGAGTGGGGTGAGAGATAAAGGAAGATAAAGAGGTTAAAAACAAAAGATAAACAACAGCCCCTATCATAGGACACAAATCCCAATAATGGTAATCCAAGATCCTCCATTGGACAAATGCATTAGATGGGCCCAGGCTGGACTGGCCAACTCACTTTCTCATCTAAATGCCGAATGAAGCATCAGTTTTTTGTTTTTGTTTTTGTTTTTAAACCCTCACCTTCCATCTTGGAGTCAATACTGTGTATTGGCTCCTAGGTGGAAGATTGGTAAGGGTAGGCAATGGGGGTCAAGGGACT
This sequence comes from Gracilinanus agilis, assembly GCF_016433145.1. Taxonomy (NCBI): domain Eukaryota; kingdom Metazoa; phylum Chordata; class Mammalia; order Didelphimorphia; family Didelphidae; genus Gracilinanus; species Gracilinanus agilis. The sequence goes on from NC_058132.1 coordinate 653,111,710, forward strand.
TGCCCAGGGTCACACAGCTGGGAAGTGTCTGAGGCCAGATTTGAACCCAGGACCTCCTGTCTCTGGACCTGGCTCTCCATCCACTGAGCTACCCAGCTGCCCCCAAGCATTGGTTTTTGAGTGTGGTCTCTATCCTGATTTGGAATGCTTGACTAACCCCATCTGTTACAAGATTCTCTTATGGGGAAAATGACTAGGAAGTGAGAATGATTTTCAAAAAATGTGGTCCGCAGGGAAGTGATAAATTTACTGTTCATAATGGAACCTATTTTTTCAGAAATTTGTTTTGTTTAACTACATCTATTTGCTAAAGAGGTTTTTGTTTTTATTTTTCATGTCGAGGGGAACAGAGAGAAAATGAGCTTGTACTCATTGGGGGGAAAAAAGGAAACTATTAAAAAAAAGAAAAAGGAAAGCGCATCAATAGAACAGAAAAGTAGATCCCAGTGTACAGGGTCTTCTCCTAGAGAAGGGGAGAAGAGTAGAGATCCTAATGGGTTGAGTCTGGCATTCAGGGTTTCTTCTGCATTGACACCGGTGCTATTTGATGGACGAAAACCAATGAACATTGTTGACTTTTAATTCATTCTAGACCATCTGTCAGAAAACACCAAGAGACTCGCCAAAGTATGAAGTTTGCAAACGGGCCCTCAAAGAAGTGAGCAAGGTAGGTTGCTGCGAACCTTACCGAGTGGTCCATGATTCCCATCCTTTGGTGGGAAGGCGGCAGGGGAACAAGCATTTATTAAGCGCTGTGCCATTTGTCCTGATCTTTGTAGTTGTGCCAGTTTGCCACCTTTCCAGGGTCCGGGACTATTTTCTTCGTTAATGGAATCTCCCAGAGCTTCTGGGGGTACCGGCACTCAACAAGCATTTGTAAGTGTTCATTGTCCATCGCTTCACTGAAACGAAGCCATCTTTGCTCTCAAAGAGCTCACATTCTGCTGGGGAGACGAGTGCATAAATACGTGTGTGTGATATATGTACATATAAATTATATTAATGTAAGATACAAGCAGAGGAGGTAGAATGTTTCTGTGGGGGCGAGTGGGGCTGGGGGGCACGAGTAGCTCGTGGCATTAGGAAAGATTGGGAGAGGAGAAAGGCCTCCTGCAGAAGGTGGGATCTGAACTGGATCTCCAAGGAAGAAGCTTGGGTTTCTAGAAGGGAGGAAGGAGAATATTCCAGGCATTGGAGATGGTCATGAAATAACGGATGTATATTACTTCGCAGACCTTTCTTTCTTTCTGTGAGCATCATCTATTGGTTTTATCAGTATTATTATTGCATATCAGGTATCCTTTCCTATCTAACCGCAGCCAGTCCTGCATGGCCTGATCTCAGAAAATCCATCCAGGTCCTGAAGTCCAAAGAGTTAAAGATGGGCAGTTTGTGCCCGAGAGCCAACTGTGATGGATTCCTTACTGTTAGAACAAGAGGCTGTCCAACACACTCACCGGGAGGCCATTGGAGTGGCCATTTGTCCTTGAGAAATGTTCTTTTCTTTTTTTTTAATTTGAAATTTTTTATTTAATTAATTAATTTAGAGTATTTTTTCCATGGTTACATATAATTCATATATTCTTTCCCTCCCCTCCTCCCACCCCTTCCCGTAGCCAACAAGAAATTCCACTGGGATTTACATGTGTCATCGATCAAGACCTATTTCCATATTATTGATATTTGCGCTGGGGTGATCGTTTAGAGTCTACATCCCTAATCGTATCCCCATGGACCCATGTGATCAAGCAGTTGTTTTTCTTCTATGTTTCTACTCCCACAGTTCTTTCTTTGGAGGTGAATAGCATTCTTTCTCATAAGTCCTTCAAAAAAGAAATGTTCTTTTCCGTGCTTTGTTTCCTTCCTTCCCTGCGATTCTTCAAACAGTGGATCAACAAACATTTAGTAAACATCTCCTATTGTACTAAGCACTATTCTAAGAGCTAAGTAAACAGACACAAAAATGAACTGTTTCCTGCCCCCAAGGAACTTACATTCTTTTGAGGGAAACAGCATGTTCACAAGTAAGAAATCCCAAAAAAAGCTAAATAAAAGTTAATTCTGGGGAGGGGAAGGAAGGACTAGCAGGAATGATGCAAATGTCATTTCTCTTGCCTTGAGTACACAGTTTGGTGTTTATTTAAGCCAAAAGATATCCTTATTACAGGAGGAATTACAAAAAGCCTCAAAAGAAAATAAAGGAAATTCAGCCTTCAAATTGATTATCTACCTGCTAAGCATCTCAAAATAATCTGCCTAATAAAAATTAAGATTTTAAAATATCTATTAGAAATCAATTTTTTAAAAAAGTTTTATCCTGTTGAGATTCTTTTTTTTTTTCTTTTCGCCATGGCTTGGAGGAGGAAGAAAAAGAGAAACCATTAGGGAATCCTAGCATTCCATCTGAAAATTAGGATCCCAGATTTGTGAGGCTGGAGGAACCAGGAGAGGTCAATTGATCTGGTCATCTGTCTTGTCTCAGATGAATAGCAAAACCATTTAGGATGGGCATTTACTGTCCCAGGTCTTTTGGAGGAATTCCAGAGACCCCTGGCTGCACTAATGGCCACATTCTAGTGTTTTATCTGCCTGAGAGGATCTAACATTTGAAAGGCACCTCAGAGATCATCTGTACCAGCCTGTACGTGACCTAGAGACCTTCTCACAATGTCCCCCACCCTCCCAAATGAACATCTCACTGCTGGGAAGGGGAAGCCACTATCTCCCACTCAGCTCCTCATTGGGACATTTTTTTCTTATTTCAAGTATAAATCTGCCTCTGAAGCTCCTAATTCTGTTCTTTAGGGTCAACAGGAAGCATATTTCAGTGCTAAATTTTAACACACAAATTAAGATAAATACTTGTCTTGGCTTTATCTAGAGGCCAATTTCATTTTCTATCATTATTCTTCAGAGGCTGCATTATCCACTTTTTTTTTTTTTAACATTTACCTTCTGTCTTAGAATATTGTTTCAAGGTAGAAGAATGATAAGGGTAAGACGATAGAGCTTAAGTGACTTGCCCAGGGTCATACAGCTAGGAAGTCTCTGAATCCAGATTTGAACCCAGGACCTCCCCTCTCCAGATCTGGCTCACCTTCCACTTCCCTCAACCTTTTGACTCATGAGCAAGCATATATTAAGGAATTGCTAATTGCCAAACCCTATACTAAGCATTGGGACTATAGAAACAGAAGGGCAGTCCTTGTCCCGCAAGAGGTTATCTTCCATTTTGGTAGACCATGAGCCCATGGGCATGGATCACACTTCCTTTGACTCTTCATTTCTATGCACTCTTTTTATTAAAGCGCAGTCTATGAAACTTGAAGAGGGAGAAAGGATGGACTTAAGAATTGATTAGGTTCTTACTCTGGGCCAAGCGCTGAAGACAGAAATCCTAGCAAAAAGCATGATGGCCCTCGAGGAGCCTCCATCCTAACGAGAGAAGACGAGATACGAAAGGAAAGGGGAAGCTGGGGGAGAAGTTAGTGGAAATAACCAAGGGCAAGTAGCCTCTCCTTATCGTGTGAGGGTGGATTTGATCTTCGGACCCAGGCAGAGTCTCTGGAGTCGGGGCTGATGGATTTATGGCCCGGATCTGGCCTTACAAGCTTCTTTTTGGCTGTGTCGCCTTGGATCCATAATTGCTAGGATTTTAAAGTGAGGAAAGTGGCTTTCTTACTTAGTGTGTGAGATTGAGGTGACGGTGAGAGCTGTTCTAAAGGGAAACCCTAAACCTGCTTTGGTGTAGGGCTCCGTTATGGGATGGGCATATGGCGCCCCACTCCCACTCCCACTCCCACTCCCACTCCCACTCCCAATATAGCTCTCTCTTCGGCAAGCAAGTTCCGCTGCGCAGTGGTCAGATTTCATTCTGGCCCCCGCTTGTTCCTTTTAAATAGATCCTGGGATCATATTTGATTTGTTTCCTCTAGTTCAGAGGTATCAAATCGCCGGCATCTGATCCACAACAGTCTTCCCAGGATCCTCAATATGCTGCTAAAAGTCTTCTTTCTCTCAGGCTGCCACTGCCGGGCAAATCCAGCCGACCTCCACATCTGGGGCATAGCAGGCAGCTGCTCCCACTTTCCCTCATCATCTGGACCCCCCTGAGGAGGGAGCTTTCTCCCTAAAAGACATGATGTAAGAGAGGAGGGGGGGGATCTGGAGTCAGAAGATGAGGATGTTTGAACCCTGGCTGTGTCCTACTTTGGGCAGTCCATTTCCACCTTTCTGCGCCTCAGTTTCCTCATCTGTAAAATGAGTAGAATGAGAGATGGGCTCACGTGTTGCTTCCTGATACTGTTATGACAAAAATATTTTGTGAACTATAGATAATATGGATTCATCATTAGGATCCTGGATAACCATGGAAAAATATTCTAAATGAATTAATTAAATAAAGATTTCTCAGCTACAAAGTGTCTGATGCCACATTTGAATCCAGAACCTCCATTCTCTTAATCCACTGAAACCCCCCCCCCCCAGCTGCCCCCATAATGAGAATTTAATAAAGAGGCTTGTTGACTTGACTTGCCTCTCCCCAAACAGGCTGATTTCCATTTACTGCTAAAATAATAGAGACATCATCTTGAAAAATAAGAGCGTTTTCTGTCGTCAGTGTTTACTTATTTGCACTTATGTTATACGTTGAGGTTTGTATTTCCTACGTGCTAATGGCTCTTCTCCTCCCTGGGGATACAAAGAAAGAGAAAATGAAGCCGGAGCTCCATGTGTTTTCTGTCTATGTCTGTATATTTACCTGAATTGTTGAAAAATTACTTACAAGGAGCGATCCCAAGTGCTTAGGTTACGAAGAGAAAAAATGAGACGGTGCCCGTTCCCGAGAAGCTTTACATTTTAATTAAGGCAGAGCAGCAACAACTAGCATTTATATAATGCCTTACAGTTTTCTGATGATTTTTAAATATTAACTCGTTTTATCCTTAGGACAACCTTGGGAGGGAGATGCTATTGTTATCCCCATTTTATAGGTGAAGAAACTGAGGCAAACAGGGTTAAGTGACTTGCCCAGGACCATCCAGCTATCAGTGTCTGAGCTCAGATATGGATGTATTTTTTCTCATTCTGGGTCCAGCCCTCTATTTGCTGCACCATCTATTTCCTCAACAAATAGAGGAGGGTTCAGCAGCAGGGTCCTGGGGCTCCAGAAGTATAGAGTCTGGGCAGATAATAAGGCCTTAATAGCCATCATCTTAAAAGAATAAATGTAGTCGGGGGCAGTGAGGTGGATCACTGGATAGAGAGCTAGACCTGGAGATGGGACGTCCTGAGTTCAAATATGGCCTTAGACCCTTTGTGGGCTGTGTGACCCTGGACAAGTCACTTAACCCCCATTGCCAAGCCCTTACCATCCTTCCGCCTTGGAACCCATATGCGGTATTGATTCTAAGATGGAAGATGAGGGTTAAAAAAAATGATGCTCATACAAGTCAAGAAAAGGAGTGAAGAGAAGGTCAGAGTAGAGGGAGATGGAGATTGAAGTGTCGGTGTCCGGCCAAGAGGAGGAAGGGGAAGAGATCGCTGGAGAACAAGCATTTTGAAGCACCTACTATGTACTGGACACTATTCTAAATGCTTTATAAATAATTCATTTATTACAGTATCCCTCCCCACTGGGTAGGTTGCTATTATCCCTGTTTTACAGTTGAGGAAACTGAGGCAGACAAAGGTGAAGTGATTCATTCAGTGTCACAGCTGGGCATCAGAGGCTGAGATGGGAGAGACAAGGGTCCAGGTTCTTGACGTGCCTGGTCTTGCTTGGCCCTTGGGCATCCATTGAGATTTTTTTTTTTTCCATTATAGAATCATAAACTCCTTGAGGGCAAGACGAGTCTGTATCTCCAGGCTGAACGTAGCTCCTGGCCCATCGTACACCCTGAATACATCTTTATTTGTTTTATTGATTAATTGATTGATCAGAATTGGGAATAACTGGTGAAAAGGCGAGTTTTGGGTGATGGGAGTTGAGCAAAGACTTTGAAGGACCCAAGTGGATCTAGTTAGGATTTGGATGGGCCGAGAGAACTGAGAAGGATATTTAGAATGGCAAAAATGAGCCCTGTGTGTGGGTGAAAGATGTACAGGAAGGTGAAAAAGAAGAGTTCTTTTGTCCAGAAATGGCCCATTTTTCTTTTTTTGCTTCACAAGTGGAAACCCCCCTACCGGTCATTTCTCACGAGATTATGTACGTTCAATGGATGTTCATGAGGAGTGAGAAGGAGTCTCAAGGGAGACGCATGAAGCTGAGCATTTTCAAAAAGAAGTTTGCATGTAAAAGGAAAAATGAACTTTCTTGATGAATACAGCTCATGCTTAACAAATACTTTCTTCCTCTTTTCTCTAGTTGGTTCGTTTGTGTAATGAAGGGGCGCGGAAAATGGAACGGACGGAGATGATGTATACAATTAATTCGCAGCTGGAATTCAAGATAAAGGTGCCCTCATTTCTCTTTGTAGACTAATCGGTTGGGAATAGAACGGGAAATGATGAAAAATGGGCTTTGCTTTTTCTTTATCCCGACAATTCTTAAGAAGCTGTAGAGATGCAAGGGGTTAACTGAAGGCAACAGAAATAAGGAGATTTCTACATTTATAGCATTCAAGGAATGGAAAATTTGCTTTCTTTTTTTTAAACCCTTACCTTACATTTTAGAATCACTTCTGTGTATTGGTTCTAAGGCAGAAGAGTGGTAAGGGCTAGGCAATGGGGGTCAAGTGACTTGCCCAGGGTCATATGGCTAGGAAGTATCTGAGTCCAGATTTGAACCCAGGACCTCAATCTCCAGGCCTGGCTCTCAATCCACTGAGCTACCCAGCTGCCTTCACCCCATTTCATAATTTTTTAATGATGTTTCTTGTTTTGTATGCCCTCCAAACCATCTTTAGGATATGGGCTGTGGACCTCTCTTGTAGATAAGACTGTTATCATGGAATCCTTCCAGTTATTTACTGCTCCAAGCAGGTCCAAACTCGACTAAACTTTTTGCTTTAGGCTTTGCTATACATCGTGGAGACCCTGAGATTATCTGATCCATCTCCTGACAGAATGTCCAATCTCCCAAGAAACATAGTCCCTTCTCTGGCAGCCAATCCCCACAGTGGTTTAGCTCCCTGAGAGTCCCTGTAGCTGTTCCTAACATCCAATGGAAGTCTCTTTCTTCTTATTCAGTTCTTCAAGAATGATAGAATATAACTGACTAATAATTCTTATTGAAATCCTTTATATACTTCTGTCTATTTTATCAAACCATCCTTTAACTTTCTCTTTTCCAAGCTAAACAGTCCCAATTCTTCTACTGTTCCCTCCTATGCTATAGTTCCATCCCCTTAACTATCTCTATTAAGAATCTCTAGAAAGTGACATTTGCTTTTAAGACAATCCAAATTTTTTATATATCTCAGGATTCTCATTTATTGATTTTTTTTTCTTCTTTCCATCCATTTCTTTTGGCAACGTCACTTTGTATGTTTTAAGAAACGAGTTCTCAGTCCTTGGAATTTTCCTGTGGTTTGAGAGTTTTCCAGCTTTTTGAATTATCAGTCTGTAATCCCATGGCTCTGGCCTGTCTCATATGAATAGATTTGTTTTATTCTTGGGGGAAAAAAATTGGCCTTTGCAGCTAGGAGATGGCACGCCACATCTTTAGGATCGAACCCCCACGGGGAAAGCCATCATTCAATTTTAAGATCAGGCGTTCCCAATAACATAATGAAGCAGATAGATCATAGGCAAAACAGAAAGGAAAGGGTTCTTTTATATTGTTCATTAATTAAAAGAATTGCATTAATGGCAGACTGTCATTTTAATTTGGAGGTTCTTACCTAGTTTGTGCTATGAATGCCTTTGGCAATCTGTGGAGCCTGTGAGCCCTTCCAGAATCAGGTTTTTCATACATGTAATAGGATACATAAAATTACAAAGGAAGTCAATAATGCTGAAATATAGTTAATAGAAATAATAAATATAGTAAATATATAATATAAATAATATATATAGTATCATAGTAAATTATACATTATATAATTTAAATATATATTTAAACATTTTGTGTAATTTGGAATTTTAGGGGTCCTTTTGAGGGTTATTTGGGGTTCATTTGAGTTTTAAATATTTAGATATATGACAAACTTCCTGTGGATGTTTAGGGGACTTGAAAACTACATTTCCCGTGATTCCTCTTGTAAGGCAGGTAGACAGGAAGTGTGGTTATGTAAAAGAACAGTATAAGACTCCTGAGGTCATTGGAGGTGGTCTCTTTGGTATGAGGGAGCCAGGTGGTCAGAAGGTATGGCAGGGGATTTGAATTAGATCTTAGCAGGTGCGTGGTCTTCTTTATTTTATCAATATGGTTATAAATAAAATATTTATACTTTTGGATATATCCATCTATATCCATTTTATTCATAACAGTTTAAAAATAATATAAAATATATATTATAGTAAATATATAATATAAACAATATGTATAGTATTATAGTAAATTATATGTTATGTAATTTAAATACATATTTAAATATTTAAAAATAATATAAATATATTATAGTAAATATATAATATGAATAATATGTATATGTAACAATGACATAATAAATATAAAGCTTAAAAACCCTAAAAATAATAAATACACATTAAAAAAGTTCTTGGAACTCAAGTTAAAGATCTCTGTACTAATTTTTATGTAGTGATGTTATGATCAGCTCATTTATTTATCCCCCCTCCATGTACATGATCTGAGATGCTTACATTCTTAAATTTAAACCTAAACTATAAATTTAAGACTTAAATTTCAACTATCATTAGAATCATTAGGATTTGATTGCTAGGCATCAGGGTAGGCTAGAGGGCTTGTCTCTTAGATTTTTTTCCCTGTCATTGGTCAATAGTAGGGTCACATTCCAGTTGGCTCTAACATTTTCTCAATGGCTTTTGGTTGTACTGAAAAATGCGTAAGAGCTTGTGCCTTGTTTTCCTCCTTCTCCTCTCAGAGGACAGACTGTGCTAGCCACATTTTATTGCAGTGTCGTCATCACAATCTCCTTCCTGAAAACCCTTGGGTAGCACATACTTACCAAGAACATTCTTCTTGTAATCTTAATGTGCATCTCGAGCCATGATGGTGGTTTTAAATCATATTGTTGATGGCACTAAGCTGGGGCTTTCATCATTGTTCATTGTTGTTGGGTTTTTTCCCTTAGCCATTCCCTTTAGTATCCTCCTCCCGATGGCTAGTAAAGAGGGGTGAATTGACTGCCTATGTGGAAGACACTGTCCTCTTCTCCAGAAGAACCTCAAAACAGCAGGTCTACTTCTTCCTCTTTAATGACGTTCTCATCATCACCAAGAAGAAGAGGTAAGGGACTCTTCTTTGGGCATAATGGACCACTTCACTTTTCCATCAGGTGACTCAGAGATAATTGTGGATTGATTGATTGATCGACTGGCTTCTCTTCAGATCACCAGTGGCCATGCAGCTACTTTTGTCCTTGTAGTTTCTTTCTTTAAGTTAACTGGAAAGAAAAATAAGTTTAAAAATTTTGTTTTTTAGATTTTAGGCTGTAAAGCAATGGAATTTCAACTGGAATTTAACTTACTACCCAGAGGTTCAGTCCTAAGCCAACTCTCACACTGACCTCAAACTTAATTATTTTTTTTTAAATTTAAACCATCCTAAAATTTGAGACTAATATTACATCGAAAACCAACTCAATCCAACGGTGTTATTGCCTGAACCTAAATTTCTCATTCTAGTTTCAGAACACATATCAGGGCTCCTTGTGGTTGGAGGGAAGAGAAATCAATAGACAATAGAAATGAAGTAGTTACATTTCTGGCTTCCTGTTTGTGTGCCCTGAATGCTGAGGATTCCTGGGGCAGGTATATCACACAACCAGGCTAGGAGGAGGATGCAAGACTTACCATAAAGGGCTTGAGACCCCTGCATCAGTTCAGCATGACATATCTCAGAGCCTAGGGAACAACATCTTACACCTTCGCAGAGAGATGGCTGGGTCTTGGGTATCACCAGGCATGTGTTTTCTTCCGTGCTAGAGGCAGGGGGAGATGGTATCATCATACTAGCTCTTCCATCATCCATCCCTCATATGTGGTATTTCTGCATGATCATACAATATGTGTACAATCATTTCCTTTTATTTGTAAACAAGTTTCATCTGATTTATTTATTAAGTGCTCACTGCATGAGGATAAGAAGTCAAAAATATAATCATCCATACCTTCAAGGTGAAAAGCATGTGGTACCCCCTAAGTACCAGGTACTTTGGGAGAGGGGAGAGTATTAATAAATGGACTGGAATATGAAGTTATCAGAAAGGCTTCATAGAAGAGGCATCACCTGAGTTGAGACCTGAACAAAGATGAGGAAGTCTGGTTATGAAATCATAGAAAAGGAATATTAGCAATCACCTAATCCAACTCCCTAATTTAATAATCAATGAATCAGGTCTATGGAGATGAGATAGCTGGTTTAAGATCAATGAAGTATATGACCAAAGGAAAATTGTCTTTTATGTATACCTTCACGGGGGCGGATTGTGCCAAGGGACAATGGGCTACTCCTGAATATAAGGTTCTTCTCAAATGAGATCTAGAGCATTATAGAATTCTAGATGGAAGAGACCTCAGAAACCTTCTGGTTCAACCTCCTTATTTTATTGGAAAAGGAAACTGATGTTCAGACAAGAGATGGGTGGTTTCTGATTTACCCACGATCACCCAGGTGGCCAATTTAAACTGGGGATTTGAAGTCCTGTCCTGTGATTCTGAATTCCATGCTCTTTCCATGGAAGCCCCAGACTTTATGGACCAATATGGTATATATTAAGTAAAATACATTTTAATACATTACTTTATCATTAAGTTTCTCTCTAAATGGCATTTTGTAGCTTCATTGTTATGTCTTCTTAGATTGGAAAAAGATCAAAAATAGTTTAAAACATTTCTTTTGACTTCCCCTTGAGGCCATGTTCAAAATTAATTTTAGATAGTCAACTGCCTCTTTGGAATTTAAAAAAGAGAAACAAAAAAGCTAAACAAAATTACATTTGATCTGCTCCAAAATGTCCTAATGTGATGATAATGATAAACATTGAAACCACTGGTAATTGTTTTTCTTACTTATGAAAATGTGACTGCACTATCTCCAAGGAGACATTAT
>NC_058132.1:653150171-653216211 GCF_016433145.1 Gracilinanus agilis
AGAGAGAGAGAGAGAGAGAGAGAGAGAGAGAGAGAGAGAGAGAGAGAGAGGTGGGGAGAGAGAGAAGGTGGGAGGGAAGGATGGAAGGAGAGGGAGGGAAGGAGGAAGATAGACACAGCAACAGAGAGACAGGGAAAGAGGGAGGGAAAAAGAGATGGGTAGATAGAAAGAATCTAAGTGGATAGCTGGATGGATGGACAGATAGATATAGGCAGTAGGTAGACAGATGGATAGATGATGGATTACATAGAGAGATGGACAGATGGATCTGGTAGATGGAGAGAGCATTCAGTAAGCATCTCTAGTGTGCAGACACTGCAATAAGTGCTAGGAATACGAAAACCAGAAAACAAGACGGCCTCTTCTCCAAGATCTCACATTCTGATAGGAAAGGCAGAGCTTAAAAGGGACCTTGAAAACATGATGGGGACAGGACAAGGGGAGGACTTATTGGGGGGGGCACAGCTGCTGAGGAGCTGGAGCAGTCCAGAGAGTGAGTTGAGAGGGGAGTGCAGTGAGCCGTCCCCACCAGGACTCATCAGTCAGGAAGGGTGAGGTTGATGAGAGGCCGAACTGGCCAGTGAGGGAGGTGAGCTGAAAATGTAGATACAGGAATAAGAAACAAACACTGTAATTCATGTGTGAAGCTATTTTAGAGTCAGAAGATGCCACTCTGAATCATAGTTCTAATATTTACTACCTGTGTGACCTTGGACAACTAACTTGACCTGCTGAACTTCGGTCACCTTTTCTGTAAAATCAGGGGGTTGTGCTGGTTCTAAACTTATGATCTTAAGGTGTAATTTGAAAGATTTCAGGCATGGGGAGGAGGAAGAGGGAACATCTTAGCTGGGAGGAGCCTAATGGGAGAAGGTTTCATGAAGGAGATGACTCATGAGCTGAGCCTTGAAGGAAAGGAAGGTTCCATAGTTGGTGGGTTTGGAAGGGAGTCCATTGCAGGCGCCCAGAGTCCTATAAGCAAGTGGGCCAAGACAGAAGGGAGCAGGATGGGATCACAGAAGAGCTGGTGGGCAACTTTGGTCACATCGCAAAGAATCAGTGTAAGGAGGCTGGTCAGGTTTACTGAATGAAGCGAGCTTGGGGAGGACCTTCGAATCCCAGAACTCGAGAGCCGGCACGGCCAATAAGGTCATCGTCTAACCCTCCTTTTGAATGGAAACTACTTGAGGGCAAGAACTATCCCACTTTTTGTGGCCCTGCTTGTTGCCTGGTGGGTGGATGCTTAGAAATGAGGCGAGTTCATTAGCCAAAGTTTCCCATCTGCTCTGAGGCAGGGCTTGGGTCTAGAATCCAGACTTTGGGGCGCAACGGCAAAGCCCTTGTTAACGCTCCTGATGTGTATTTTCCATTGATAAAACCACATCTCTTTCCATCTCCACTGATTCAGTTCCCGTTGATAGAACCACGAGTGTTTGCCAAAGCCTTGCGTGGCTAGAACCCTTCTGGGTCACTGAGGACGCCGTGAGCCCAGCCCCTGAAGAGGCACCCAGGAGGGTCTTTGCAACCATTATCTTCCCAGGCGTCTTAGGCTAGCATCAGTCCCCCACTGTATATTCAAGGAAGTCGCCTCCCCTTCACTCCCATCAGCTTTTGCCGCCTTCCTCTGCGCTGTAACCATTGAAGTAACCTTCCTGTGTACTCTGCTTGCTTCTAAACGTCTTTTGTTAGTCAACCAAAAACAAGTTTTTAACGTCTTATCCAAATATAGCACGCGCTCTGTTTATTGGGTAAAGTTTACTCTTTTATTGTGAACAAGACAATAGTATAATGTGGTGCAAAGTGCAGAAGGCACCCTTTCAAAAAAAGCAAGGATGTTCTGGTCCGGTTCCTTCCTCGGCCCTCCTCCCCAGCCTCATCATCTTCCAGGAGTTGGTGAGCGCCGGAGGACTCCTTTGTTTGGGCTCATTAAAGGGAAGCCCGGACAGCTGCAGCTGGCAGCGATCTTAGAGCCTTTGGCGCAGGAGATCTCTGGCCGGCTTCCTGAGTTTACAGTAGAATTCAGAGCTCTGTGTGTCACAGGGGTCAGTCAGATCTTTGCACTGATGTGCCATCGGCCTCCTTTGCCTGGTGCTTTTTGCAGATGGAACACAGTCCTTTTAGTCCGGGATCCAGCACCGCCCCATCCCCAACAAAGAGGACAAGAGGCCGATGAAAGGGAAGACTGTTGTAAACCATCTGAAGAATGGTCCTGGGCCCCTGAGAGAAAGGGGCTTTGTCTGGCCCGGCCCTCCTTCTTGTTTCCTGCTGCTCATAATGACTTAATTTACAGGAAGCAAATGATGAGCTCATAAAATTGCCAATGTTGAGACGGATTTTAGTGACCTAAAAAAATCAACCGTAGACTTTGGAAGAAAAAGTTTACTTGGGAAAATGTCTGTCAACCGTCGAACTCATTGAACTTTAGAATTAGAGGATCACAGACCTAGAGGGAACCTTAGAGGGCATCTAGTTCAACTTCCTTGTAATTTTACAGATGAAAAAACTGAGGCTGTGAGAAGATCAGGGAAATTTAAGATCACACAAATAGCCAGCAATGGACACAAGATTTGAACTCAAGATCTTGAACTCCAGCTCTAAAAAGCTCAATGATAATGATGTCTCATTTAAAAAAAAAAAAAAGAAGAAGAAGAAGTCTTTCTAGAATCCTTGTGGTCCACTTTAGGGGTAGGATTAGGATTCGATGCTTTTCAAGTCAACTTCCATTCAGCCATGGTGCCGCCATCTTGTCTTGGTAAAGTGGAGTCCTTGTCTTACTAGTCATTCCTTGTGAAAAACTGCTGGTGTGTGTGTGTGTGTGTGTGTGTGTGTGTGTGATTGTTATGTTTCACAGCTTTGTTTTATCCATAAGAAATGATTCATTTGCTAATAATATTCTTGGAAAAAGGGTCTGTCCCCAGTGAGGGCTCTTTGGCTTCTGTAGGAGGCCAAAGATCAGATAAACCAATCTTCAGAGCTAAAAGAGATCTTCTAGGATAAATTCTTGATTTTATAGGGAAGGAAACTGAGGCCCAGAGAAGTCACAGGACTTGCCTAAGTTCACACAGAGCAAGGATTTGTCCTGTCTCACTCCGGCACCTTCATCACAGCAACTCTCACAAAGAATGCTGGGACGGCGTCCCTCGTTTTTCCTGTTCTCGAGTCCTTTCTTAGCCTTGGCTGGCCAAGCTGGGAAGGAAGTTGTGGTGGTACTCTCTGTATTCCCGAGTGGGGGGTGACTGCCGGATCTCTCCGCAGCGCTGGGGGATCCCGTAGTCTGGCAGCCTCACAGGTGGGAAGAGGGAACCTGGCTGGCCTGGAGCAGCTTCCAGAAAGTCCGCCTCAGCCTCAGGCAATAGCAACGAGCATCATCTTGTTCGGTTCTTCGCCCATCTCCGAGAGGGGTGTCGTGTGGAGATGCTCTCAGCACCCGAGCAGCTCCCTGCACAAAGGGACCGATTCTGACCCTCCTGGTGGAAACCAGAGACAGGCAGCAAACCTCCGGCTTCGAGATGCACCAGACGCAGCCTTGGCTACAAATGCTGGTGGTTTGGGTTTTCTTCCAAAGCTTGGAACAGCCTGAAAAGAAAAGAAGCCACTTAATGGCCCATTTGCAGACCTTGGTTTTTGTAAGAGGGGGATGAGTCAAACCTGGTTGGGGCATAACGTGCCCTGTGGCATCTCCAAGAAGATGGGAAAGAAACGATCCTGAAAAACCGATTGCCTTGCAAGTTTCCCAGAGAGAGGCTTTTAAAGTACTCTAAAATTTCAGAGGAAGAAAAAAAAGATAAAAATAAATATATTTTGCCCTTAAAAAGGAGGTTATATAAAAATGTTTGGGACTTTCCTTTGTTCAAAAACAGTTTCTTACTTCGTGAAGACCTTATTTGTATCACCTTCCATGATACAACGAGGTGGCACAGTGGATAGAAGGCTAGACCTAAAAATCCAGAAGTCTTGAGTTCAAATTCTGCCTCAATTTCTGTTTCCGTTCAACGAGTATAATAAAAGAGCAGAGATGTTGTCAGGATAAAGGGTGATGATATTTGAAAAGCGCTTTGCAAACAGCATTACGTAAATGCGCCGGGAAATAATAAAGGAATTAGTGGCGGGGGACCGACCTGGAAAGAGCATCTACTGAAGATGGGATCTGAGATGGCTCTCAAAGGAGATGAGGCTTATTTGAGATGAAGGGGGAAGGGCAGAGCCGTCCGGCAGGGGGCACGGCCAGCACAAAGATGTGGAGTTGGGAAATGGAATTTGTGTTGTAGCCAGAGCAGATAGGACAGTGTCCCTGGGCTCTACAGTACCAGGAGGAAGGCTAGAAAAGCGGACAGTGAGTGACCTTTAGGAAGGGTCTTCCGTGTCCCACCTCTGTGCCAAGAGTTAGAAATAGCAAGAAGGGCAGAAGCGAGGTCGCCATCTTGAAGCATTTCATTCTGTCTGGGGAGACACCATCCACGTAGAGACTGTATTCGAGAATCTATGGCGTGTCCGTGGGAGGGGAGCTCGGAGGGAAGGTGGGGAGAGGCAGGGCTTGGAAAGGCTCCTTGCAGAAGGTCAGACTGGAGCTGGAAGCCAGGAGGGTCAGAATTCCAGACTCGGTAGACAAGCCAGTAAAAAGAAGTCAGGAGAAGCGCCAGGAGGAAGATGTCCCCCGATCTGAAGGGGACATAAAAGGTGGTAAAGCAGACAAAGGCTGGAAAGGTAGGCAGGGGCCAAGTTATGGAGCCTCCGGTTTATATAGATGAGCTCATTTGATCTACACAGAAGCCCTGTGAAGTGCTATTATTATACCCATTCTATAGATGAAGAAACTGAGGATTTATCCATGTAAAGTGGCCAGTCCAAGGTAATATAACTAATGAGTATGTTTCTAAAGCAGGAGTCATACTCATGTCATCCTGATTCCAAGATCTGTGCTCTATCCACCGTGCCAAGCTACAGAGGCAGAATTTGAACCCAGGTCAAGGTAGCTAGATGGTCCCTAGCCTGGACTCAGGAAATCTCACCTTCCTAAGTTCAAGTCCAGCCTTGGACACTTCCTAGCTGTGTGACCCTGGGTGAGTCACACAACCCTGTTTGCCTCAGTTCTCTCCTCTAGGAAATGAGCTGGAGAAGGGCATGACCAACCACGCCAGAATCTTTGCCAAGAAAACCCCCGATAGGGTCACAAAGCACCAGACGAGGCTCCACAGGCATTAGCCACTCCACATCAAGTGCTCTTCACCGGACTACGCTGGGGATCTAGAATGGGGGGTCTGAGCTTGGGGATCTAATTTGCCTCCTCTTTTCTGCGCCTAGGAGTGAGCGAGCCCGCTGGATAACTGCCTTGGGGCAGAGCAGTGACCGGCAGAGCTTGGACAGGACCAGTAAGTAGAAGGGTTCGAGGGGTCACTTGAGAAGCACTGCCCCCTGCCGGACATTGCCAGGGGAGTGGCCGGAGCATCATCGGTCCTTCCTTGCCATCCCCAGGACAAATGAAGTCTTTCCAGGCATCCCCTCCTGCCTCAGTGCCCTCGTTGTTTATTGGCTCATTCCCCATCAGGCGCCACGTTCGAGGTGGCCACCCTTAAGCACCCGATCTTGGAAGAGCCTCCTAAAAAAGAAGGGGGCTGCCCCGGGGGACGAGGAATGTTCTAAGCAATGAGAATGACTTTACTGTCCTGCTAAGCACTTTTCTGTCTCCTCCTGGCTTCACGGGGATGAGCCAATGGCCATGGACCATATTGAGTCGCTTTGCATTGAAAGAACTCCTGCCTCCCCTTCTGTGATGCTCACTCAGGACATTCCCTTCTCTCCTTAGTGCTGACCCAAGTGGAAATCGTTCGCACGTTCACCGCCAAGCAGCCGGACGAGCTGTCCCTCCAGGTGTCCGACGTGGTCTTGGTTTACCAGAACGTCAGTGACGGTGGGTACACGTTCTCTGGCGCGGAGCTCTTCCCCTGGGCTGGATTCGAGACAGATTCCAGGTTCTCTTCTTTCCGTTTCAGTCTCTTCCCGACTGCCAGGGAGTAGGTGGGAATGTTCGAGGCTGCAGGTCTACTTAAATCTCCGGGCCTCAGTTTCCTCATCTGTAAAATGAAAGGGTTGGACCAGGTCTCTTTCGGCTCTAAATCTTGAATCATCAATAAATGATGCCAGAATCTAATAGGGAGAACTAATTCCTAGCGGACAGATCGTCCAAGGAGAAGAGCAAATCGTTTTTCAGTGAATAATTACAAGCTATAAGCAGAATCTCCTAGTCTGGGCGTCCCCGAGAGCAGGGAAGGACTCCTGGGCTTCTGCTGCTTGCTGGCCCCTGGTTGGGGTCGGGCACGCAGGAGACCCCCGAGCGGCACTTAGCAGCCCGGTTGCCTGTCCTCGCAGGTTGGTACGAAGGCGAACGTCTGCGCGATGGCGAGAGGGGCTGGTTTCCCATGGAGTGTGCCAAGGAGATCACCTGCCGGGCGACCATAGACAAGAACGTGGAGCGGATGGGACGGCTGCTTGGCCTGGAGACCAACGTGTAGCTCCCCCGAGGTGTCCCCTTTGGGGAGGGCAAGATTTGCACTAAATGTTCGTGCTGGGCTGGTTGCTTTGTGCTACTTTGGTTATTTTATTATTTTTTTAACACAACCTATTTTATTAAATGATAATAAAAATCACTTTTCTTCAAACCTGGACAGCTGCGGCTCTCTTGGGAGACGGACTCTCTGGACTGCTTCTGGTTCTCCAGCGCAGAGATTTGGGCTCTGGTTCTGCTTTGCTTCAGGGTGATGGGGTCCAGGGCATGAGCGGAACCTCTCGGTGCCTCTGCCTGGAGAACCTGGGAAACCCAACCAGGCTCTGGGACAGGCAGGACGACGCTTGTCAGAGAAATGGGAGAGACCGGAGTAGTGTAGACACTCCGTAGCCGCTTCTGGTCGGGTGTCCACAAGAAGGCTCTTGGATGGGCCATTGCCGGAGACCCGTTGGCCGGCTTTAGCCTTTTCCTCGTGGCCTCAGAGCTCTCTCAGCAACCAGGAAAGGGGGAGGGGGGGGTCCGTCACCCATCAGAGGTCCAGAGGACTCGGGTCAGAATTTGGGTGTGTGACAGCCCTCAGGTCTGAAGGGAGCGGCGTCTCCCTCCTCATCCCAACCTTCCAGGGTCCGAGTCTGGCACTTATTCCTCAAGGAGCGACCTCCAGGGCTCCAGGCTGCCTGTGGCCCCGGGGACGCCTCTGAAGGATCACGGGAGGTGGCTGTCCGATTGTTACCCCCATTTTATGATGAGCAAAGGCAGACGGGCGTCCTCCGGATCACACAACGAGCCAGCACTGGAGGTTTCCCCTGAAGGGAAGGAAAGAGGACGAGAAGCCTTTATTGAGTTCCTTTACGAATAGCTCATTTGGGTGGTTGGGATCGTGCTTGGAGCTGGGCTGAGCCTGGGCTTCCCCAGACCAGGCTGCTGTGGGGAGTGTCTGCGGTCCGGACGGCTCCGGGCTCCCGGGTCGGCCCCTCGCTGTCCTGGTTCTGCCCCGGCTTGGTCTGCTGGGTGGCGCCTCCCTTGGGTTCTCTGCCCGCCTCTTTCCTCTTCGGCACGTCCCAGATCGGATCTCGCCCTCGATGGGCTCCTTTAAAAAGCTCCCTTCTTGCAGGAGCCGATGAGATCCAGCGTCCTTCGGCCGGCCTCGACGAGCCTAAGCGTCCGTCCTCTCTGCTGGCCTCTCCCCACATTCCTTCATCCAAACATTTGGCTCCTCTGCTCCGGCTCACACCCCAGAGTCCCTCGTCACGAAGGACAGTGAGAAGGTGCGGCAGATGGAGCTGGACCCCAGTCCAGACCCAGACCCAGACTAGCTGGGCGACCTTGGGCGAGTGGTTTAGAGCCCTTTTGCCTCAGTTTCCCCATTTGTAAAACAGGCCAGAAAACGACTCCTCTATCTTTGCCCCCAAAACACAGATGGGATCCCCAAGTCAGTCGTGACCCACAAAGAACAAATGTGAGTGCTTTTCCCCTCTTCTGCGCTTTCCCCAACCCTGCCGCCATATGACTGTTCTGTTTGTAGTGAACAGCTTCCCTGTCAGAGAAATCATGAAGGAGATTCAAGGGCGGGAATCCCGGAGGGTCAGCATTTCCCCGGCGCTCTGCACTCAGCCCTCAGTCATCCTGGGGCGAGGGGGACCTCCTCCCCTTTGGCAGCTGAAGAAAGTAAGGCAGGGTAGTGACTTACCCAGCATCACTAAGTGAACCAAGAGCCAGCAGCACAATTCCTGCCCTGGGGAGGCCCGTCCTTGTTTTATAATCCTTTACCTTGCCTCAGTGGATGCTACAGATCGGCAGCAAGGACTGGGCAGTAGGAGGTAAGTGACTCACCCAGGGTCTCCCAGCCAGGGAGTGTTTGGAGCCAGACCTGGCCGCTCCTGTGTCTGGCCCTTCAGTGTCTGGGCCCAGAGCTTAGGCTCTAAGGGACACAATATAGGTCCAGACACGAGAAGCAGCTGAAATGGACTCGCCCCTTCAGGCCCTCATTTCCTGGGGGTCCTCCATCTCCTTCCCATCTGGTCTCCCTCTTCTCATCCCCCCTCCTGCACCCCACCCCACATCGGGAGACAGAAGCTCTGCAGGGTCACCCCTGAAGGACTCCCCCATAACCGGCCAGGGCAGGGACCTCCTCTGGAGTGAACATCTCTAGAATCCGTGGAGGCGCCCGTCTGTCACATGGGACGGATTTCCTCTTCACTTTCCCCAAACCTACCTCTCGGGAAGGGCCGGGGTGTCCCTAAGGGAGGTGTGAGGGATTTCCATGACCGAGACTCCCCCAGAGGCAGAACTGGAAGCCGGTCCGTAGCCTCGAGGCCAGGCACACTGAATGACGGCAGGGCAGGCGGGAAGACTCCAGGTCAGACTTGGGCTGGCGGGAAGCGCAGGGAGGCCAAAGGGAGCCCGAAGGGTCTCCACGGCTAAACCTTGGCACCTGCTTCTCAGAATCATGGACTGAAATCCTGGCTCCCTGAATAAAAGCCCCATGAGGCATGCAGAGCAGGATGACCCTTGGCCCAGAGGGCCTGGGTTCGAGTCCTTGCTCCATCCTGAGTCATATTTGGATCTAAGCTAGACGATCCGATGTAAATAGGGCGATGAGATCGAAGGTGTCTGTCACGTTTCGTTCATTTTATTAAAAACAAACCAACAGCCTTCGCTTCTGTTCTAGAATCGATACTGAGTGTGAGTTCCGAGGCAGAAGAGCGGTCAGGCCTGGGCAGCGGGGGTGAAGGGACTTGCCCAAGGTCACACCGCTTAGTAGTGGTGTTTAGTTTTAGATGTTACACAAGTGACCAAGGAAGGAAGATACATGCGTCGTTTGGGAAGTTTGGGGTGGATCTGTTGGGACAGAAGAAGGAAAATGAAGACGGTTGCACGTGGATCTGCTTTATTCCAGCAAAGACAAGAAGTGATGGTAACAGAACAAAACCAGTGCTTGCATCTCAAAGAAGGTACAGCAGGTCAGGCTGGTTTTAAAATTTTTAATTTTTCAACTAAAAATCCAGCTCTCTTTCTTATAAAGAACCCTGGGGAGAAATACTAAGGCAACAAATTAGTTCTAGGGCCAAATCAGAAGAAATTCTCCATCATAAATGGGATTACACACAGAACTTCTTAAAGTGAGCTTCAATACTCACTATTCCTCCAAGTACTCTCTTGGTGAAGGGTCTTGCCTTAAACTGAACTTCTAGAGGAGGCACGAGTTCAAATAGAAACCTGCCCTGCAGAAATTCGACTTTGGTCCGGTAGGGCCCTGGCTGGGAGTCCTACAGAGGTGAGGAATCCCCCAGAACCGCCAGGTACCAGCAAGGTCTTGGCCTATTTCAGTCGCTCGGGGGACGGGAAGAAAGAGGAAAGTGCGCGAGGGAAGGACGATTGCAGGTGTGCTTTACGCCACTGTACACTTTATTAAACACTGTGCTATTACACTTGGATTCGATTCCTTCCAGTGGAAGCTGTGTAAAAAAAGATGATGCACCGTTCAAATGTTCACTGACCCTGCGTCTGACTAACCACTGTAATTCTACGGGTTCTATGATCACAATACACAATGATGGTTAATGAGAGGCAGAAGAGGAAATAGAAATTTCTTTTTCAGCAGTACACAATCTGTCTGTCTTACTTTAAAAAGAGTGCCAGCCAAGCTCAGACATGACTAGCACACACACATGGATGTGATCAGAGAATGTACTGCATTCCGTGGGATATTTATAAAAGCTACAGCTAACATTAGAAGTCATGCACTCGAGGTCACCACCACTATCTACATACAGGATGCACGGGAATTAGTCAAGCCCTAAGATTCACCACTTAGTCAAAAAGCAAACTAAGAGTGAGAAAAAATGGTTGAAATGCTTTTGGACTGCCACGGAAAAGTTGTCAACTGTAGTATCCATCCTGGAATCGTGGAGAAAAGTTCCTGGGCGTCCCATTTTCCTGAGTTTTGATCAAGTCTAGAATAGCGGACAGCACAGCACAGTCTCTGGATTGAGTCTCTTTCCAATCCACAGGATGAGGGTTTTCAATCTTTTCTTGCAAAAGGGCATCAAGTTCTTTTCTTAGCTCCTAGGATTGGAAAATTACACATGGTCACTGAAGTGGCAGAAGGTACTCTCAAATGTGAATGTAAAAAAGCAATTTCCTTCCTAAACACTGTTAAAAGTATCTTACTAAATGAATATCTAAAAATTATACTCAAATACGAAGTATTTCACAAGTTATAGGAGGAAAATTGTTAATGATTAAGAAGCCATCATTAAGACACACAAGTTCTAACTTTTGTTTTCATCTATAGCTTTGAATGACAAAAAAATTAGAGTAGAAAAAATAATCAAACACTGACATCCCATCTTATAACATACAAGGTACTAGTCAGTATTACTGAGGATGAAATGCAGAACAAAATCTCAAGGGTCAACTCTTCAGGAAAGAACTAGTTTGGAAATTCCCACAGGCAGTCATTAGCAGTCACCTTAACAAGATGGGCAATTCTTGCTGGAGACTGGAAGACGATCCACTCATCCACAGCAATAGTCTCTTGATCTTTATCCTTCTGGATGGAAATGTCACCTCCAAAGAACAAGAGGCAGTAGGGAGACACCTCCGTGCAGTCATACAGATAGATCTGCAACAAGACCAGACAACAAATCTATTACTGAATTCTTTGCAAAAGAAAATAAGTTCCTTTTGTTGGGTTTTTAGTCTCATGGATACATTAGTCAGACAGGCTAAAGGCCTGACCATAAAGCCAAAGGAAATTCAGAAGAAATTTCCTAGAGAAGCATCTGCACTATTAAATCTCCCATCGACATGAGAGTTGCTGTTTTAATTCAAGTTAAAAATATTTTAAAACATGGTCAGTATGACTTTCTATGAACAAACTGCTCATAGATGTCAAGAATGTAAGTCTGACAAAAACAAATTCACACAGTTTGTACTTTTTTGGGAAGTCCTTATTGACACTAACCCTGAATGTTAAAAATACATCTCATATTTAAATTTCTAATAAGCACTCTTTCTTTGTTCATCTGACTTCTGGAATGCATGCTGGAAATCCACAGCAATTCTAATTTAAGAGCACACAAAACTGTTTTTAAAAACGCTGTCAGCTCAAATTGACACTGAAAATGCACATTGGTCAAGTACTAAATAAGAGGTTCCATGGGGCTGGTGCTGAGGAGGGGCAGAGCCCTTTAGAGCATCTGTACAAAGATCCCCCCTGCCAGAAAGTGAGCTCTCTAAACCAAATCTTCCCAGGGTAGGGCTGGCATACACAACTAGGGAAAAAAAGTTTTCTAAGGAGAAAATGGCTATTCACCTCAAGTGGTATTTGGTGGGAAATTTTAAAGCGATCCTAAGTGATGGTCCAACATATACTAATATAACCTCCTCTGGGCAGGCAGGGCTAGAACAATTTTCAAGTTTACTTACGCTGCTTGTTCTCATCTTCAGGTGATAGATCAGCCAGTTATAATGGAACTCAGATTCTTCCACATTAACAGATTTGGGATGAATGTTAACTGTTCCATCAGTTTTGGTGCAAACTTTCACCCTTCAAAAAAAAGAGGGGGGAGGCATCTAGAATTAAATATAACTTGTCAAAAAGTTCCTTTCTGGGGGACTTTCTCCCTTCCCTACTTTTTAACTTAGGGAGAGCCCAAAGATCCTTTTTAAAGATTTCCCCCCTTCAATACCTTTGCATTTCCCCATATCCATAGAGCAATGTGCCTGGCACGGAATCAGAACCTAAATGCTTTCTCTATCTGTATAAATAATTTGGGCATATTTAGGTTAACTCTTTCTAGAAACCACAAAGGCAGTTGATAGTTCCAAATAGTAGTACTACTAGCAACATCTCCCCTTACAGGAACAATTTATCCAAGTCACTCGTTACACTACTAAACCTAAATGAAGCCCACTTAACTCCAAGATTAAATGTTATTTAAAATAAATGCCTACTAAGGCTACCACAAAAAGCAGCCAAGCTTTAATTCAAACTGAACATAATTGAGATCACTTTATTCCTCCTGGAAAATAAGTACAGTAAAAAAGAATAAATCTTCAGAGTCAATGTCCTTCATGACAGGAAATTCCTGTTGCAGTTCAAATTTCTAGTAGAGTTCAATGAAGAAATTCCCCTAAACAATAATTTAATGAGTAGTCAACTCTCATAAAGCCTACAAAAGTGCTTATTTTAGATGGATCTACAAATTTTCCCAGTTTTCATCATCAATGTCCTTTTTATTACTTGCATAAAAATATTAAACTTCAATATGTGCCTGTAAAAAGGAATTCTTTAATTAAAAGTGGGACCTGGAGGTCCTCTTACCATAGAGATGTGTAGGGATTAGTCAGCCCACAGTGACAAAAAGTAGGAACTGGGGAGCCCCCTGCTGAGCCAGTGTCAGTTGCAGGCTGTCAGTGAGGACAATTTGGGCTGGCAGTTGCAGGGAAGTTGGCTGTTGGGTGCGAGTTGGTCATTAGGGGGGTGGTTGCTGGTGCTGTGGTTGGTGTTAATAGTTATATAAAGGCGAGCCTGAGCTTACTGAGGGGGCTTTTGCCTCTCGAAGGGGCAGGAGTCTGTCTCTGAGGCTAGGGGCGACTGGGAGTTAAACACTGGAAGTTGAAAGGCAAACCTCATTTAAGGAGGTTGTGGGTGGTGGCTATTTATTTATTAGAGTAGATAGGTAGTTAGTGAATCAATTTAGGTAGAGTAGGTTAGATTAGGCCTGATCTGGCCAGGCAAAAGAACCTGTCCTTGAAGACAGAGTAAAGTTTTTAGAAATTTTAGGTAGTATTAGGAATTTTAGGTATATTTATAGGGTATAAGATTAGTAATCTCTCTTTCCTCTTTTCTATCTTTCTATATTATATATATTGTTAATTGTTAAAAGCTGCTAGAAGTTTTCTTTTCTCTGGCTTAAAGAGATAATATTAATTTACAACTCTACTATATTCTCATTAAAACTTAAAATTATTAAAAGCTGCTCTCTTGTTTTGTCAAAACCCCTATTTTTAACCCTTGCATTTAACTGGTGCCCAATTGGCAGCGGGACCTCAAACCCACAACCTTCTAATTATTTTCCTTACTTTTTCCTGAAACTATCACCAAGTTAAGCTCCTAGAAGTTAATTGTTACAGCTGTTGATCCTTTTATGTTAAACAGAGCCATCTACTGAAAGAAAGTAGAACTGCAAACAAAATTTAACAATTAGATTAACTATGATTCTGAGTTGTCCCTTCAAGGTGTGATGCTGGTTCTTGTCTATCTAAAATGACCTATTATCCACCAGAATATTATACAGGGGCTTTATATAGCACTGTTCCTAGCTGTACTTATACCAATAGGAGGCCTGGCATTCTACCTATTCTTCTTCAGGAAAAAAACAAAACGATAATTTGTTAGCTGAAATAAATACTCACATTGAAAAACTAGAAAATAACTCAAGTGACCTTGAGAAGAAGCTGGAGGAGAGTTTGGGGGAACTCAAGACTTATATAAGAAGCATCGAGAAAAGCTTGAGAAATCCCTCATCATTAGAGCCAACTCAGTCTCTGTCCAGTCCTACTCCATGCAATTCTGCTCATACTAAAACCACCTCAACTCCTCCTTGTTCTGTTCTAACTCTCTCTAAATCTACTCATTCCTCCTACTTGGCCTATTTCCCCACCTATATCCATTACTTGTTTTTTGGCAACTCAATAAAAAAATGAGAAGCAAAAACCAAAAATAATTCAGTTACAGGCCTATTCCCCTTTGATAAGAGTGGAGAAGTAATTTTGCTAAGGCATCATACACCATTCACCTCCCCAAGATATTGAGAGATTCAAGCAAAATATCTCTTCCTTTGAGGATGATCCAATTGTGATTATTAAGAAGCTAGAGAGCATTTTTCACACATATGATGCTGTAGGGATTAATACTGAAAATTTGCTCTGAACTTTTTTGACAGAAAGAGGAAAATAAAATCGTCTCTCTTGTCCATCAGGTTCAGGGAAGGACAGCAGTTCATTGGGCTCTGAAAGACCCAAAGTGGAACCCCAACAACGATCAAGATAACACAAAACTATGCCAGGCTAGAGAGGCATTATTAACTACAATGAGAGCTTGCTCTGCAGAATAGGCCTGGTACATGGACAAAATTTGAAAATCTTAAACAAAACCCCAATGAAAATCCATCCCAACTTATTGAACTGGGAGGTAGATATATAGACCTGGATCTTGCCAGAGAAAGGGATGTCAGACAAATAAGGAGACAGTTTGTGAAAAACTGCTGTAAAGTAGTCAGAGATTATTTTAATTTAAGATCAATTGTTCAAATTGGGTTAATATGGACCTTGAAGAATTGAGGAGAGTAGCAGTTTATGTATTTAACAACCATAAAAAGAAAGATGAGGAGAACAGTGACTTAATAGAGATGTTAAATAGAAAAATTAAAAGTTTAAAGGAGGAAATTGAAAGAGAAAAAGCAAATCAAGCAGTAGCCATAGCCTCTTTGCAAGAATACACAAATCAAACACTAATGTGGAAAAAGGGGTCATGTAATATTAAACTGTAGAAATTGGAACCAGATACTCAATAACATAAATTTTAGAAATAACGGGAACTCTGGGTATAACAACTTTAGAAATAATAACAACAATAGAAACGCATTTAGAAATACTAATCCAAATGAGACAAATGATAATTTACAATAATACAACCAAAATGGGGCCTGTCCATGCTATACTCAGAGTGGAAATCCCCCTCAACAAAAGGAACCTCCAAGAAATGACCAAAGACCTTTATGAAAGTTGGAGAGGGGAGAAAGTACTCTGGAATCAGAATGAAGCCTTTGATTCCCAGACACTGATATCTTAACACGTTACCCCAGACCTTTCTCCCCTACATAGTAATGAACCTCATATAACCCTGAAAGCTGGAAATACATATTATGATTTCCTCTTAAATACTGGTGCCTACAGATGGGTGTTGATGAGTAAACCATAATCCAAATGCAGTTCCTATACAGGCTAAGCCTTTTGCCCCTGCATACACTTCATTGCTAGGGGGAGATACTTCTATTGCTTCCTATATATGGAATTTACAAATGAAATTAAGAGAACTTAATTAATTAATTAAGAAGAATCTGGAGCTGTAGTACAAGCAGGACCTATAGACTATTCCCTTCATGATCTAAACCCAGGAGATAAAAAATATATAAAGAACTTCCAGTGCACAGGAGCAACTCAGCCAGCCTGGAAAGGTCTATTTCTGTTATTTTTAACCACTCCAACAGGAGAAAAGACCTTTGCTCCCACATAAAACAAGTACCTTCCACTGAAATTGATTGAATGTATCGTGTCACATGCACTGAAGATTAAACTACAGAGACAACTGGGCACTATTTTCACTGACATTGAATACTGGAATTTTTATTTTTAGGATATCTGATTTTTCCTTCTACTTGAAACACATGATTTTGCAATAGGATAAGTTTAGTCAGTGGTTAAGTATATATATTATATTATAGGATTTGTATTTTGTTTTAAATATGTGTACTGGAATGTTTTCTGTTTAGAAATGGTTATTATTATACTTTTATAGGACTATAGAGAAAAGTTAAAATAAGTAAATGATAAGTGTTACAAAGTGTTATAAGAGTTGGTCAATACCCGCCTCAGGGGAGACTGATTGTATACTTTTTTATGTATTATCTGTTAGACTGTATATTTTTTTATGTATATCTTTAGATTTAAATTGATATCTCCAGGTTCTTATTTTCCATAGAGTATAATTTTTTTGTAAATTCCAAGACTTAGGATTATATTATTTGTAATTGTAATTTACAATTATTTGTAATTGGAAATTGTATTTTGTAAATCTAAGATTTGAAATTTTTGAGAGTAATTTTAGGATATGTTAATTCCCTGAATCAAGAAAAGAGAACTGTTTTAAGAAGACGCCATAAAGGGGGCAGCTGGGTAGCTCAGTGGAGTGAGAGTCAGGCCTAGAGACAGGAGGTCCTAGGTTCAAACCCGGCCTCAGCCACTTCCCAGCTGTGTGACCCTGGGCAAGTCACTTGACCCCCATGGCCCACCCTTACCAATCTTCCACCTATGAGACAATATACCGAAGTACAAGGGTTAAAATAAAAAAAAAACAAAAAAACAAGAAGACGCCATAAAGAAACCTACACTGCATCGGAAGATCTAAAGTAAACTGTGGGAAGTATTGATTGAACTGAAGGGGGTTGAATGTATTTAATGAATGTAAATTTCTTATGCCAATGCCAAAGGGGATCGCCCCCTAATTGGCTTTTTGTCAGTGCACCTTCCTACCACTGGTTTTGCTTTCTTTCTCTTTTATTTCCCTTTTCCTTATTATTATTATTATTTTAGTTTTTCTATTAGTTAGTATAATATTATAGGCACCTTTAACTAGAAGATTTTTAGAAGTATAAGCTAGATAGGTTTAACTGATCCATTGGAAAGACTAGCTTCCCAAAGGATCACACGGAGGACTATGAAAAGGAATTCTTGAATTTAATGGGGGACCTGGAGGTCTTCTTAACATAGAGATGTGTAGGGATTAACCAGCCCACAATGACAGGAAGTAGGAACTAGGGAGCCCCTTGCTGAGCCAGTGTCAGTTGCAGGCTGTCAGTGAGGACAGTTAGGAGTCAGTTGCTGACAGGGCTGGCAGTTGTGGGGAAGTTGGCTGCTGGTCATGAGTTGGTCGTTGGGGGGGTGGTTGCTGGTAGTGTGGGTTGGCATTTAGTTATATAAAGGTGGGCCTGATTTTACTAAGGAGGCTTTTGCCTTAAACCTTGAAAGGGTTTTTAGGTTGTAGGTGGTGGTTGTTTATTTAGTAATCCCTCTTTCCTCTTTTCTATCTTTCTAGACACACACACACACACACACACACACACACACACACACACACACACATATTATATATATGTATATATATAGTCAATTGTAAAAAGCTGCTAGAAGTTTTCTTTTCTCTGACTTAAAGAGATAATATTAATAATTTACAACTCTACTATATTCTCATTAAAACTTAAATTATTAAAAGCTGCTCTCTTATTTTGTCAAAACCCTTATTATTTTAACCCTTGTACTTCTCTGTCCACAACTACTGAGTAGGAAAATCTCTGAACCAACTCAATTAACTTCCACCACTTTCTTTCCTACCTTTTGGCATCTATTCCCTTTTCCCCTATATTGATCTGCAGAATTTTTTTTTTTCAATTCAGATGAATGAGCTATGCTTATGGAACTAAGTTGACTTCCACACCAAAGAAAAAAACTGGCTAATCAGCAAGTCATTTATAGATTCAACAGAAATCTTTACAGTTCTAGCTGCATACATGTTCCTTTGATGTGCTACGAACTTTCTAACAACATTTCAGTCAAAACCATGAGTTGACACTGAAGCATTTACTCAGGAGGAATCAGGAGGAATCAGGAAGGAATTGAGCACCCTTACTCTCAGCCAGGTGCTCAATGCCCTACCAGCCATTCCTGCAAATTAAAAATAGATTGGGGCATTAATATATTCTCTAAATGAGCTTGCCCACTCAGGACAATTCCAAGAAATGGAAGAAGGAATTAATTTTACTGTTTTGTTTTTCTTTCCCAGAGAGACCCTAAAAGAGTGGGCCCATAGGCAGCAAGCACAAGCACAGAAATCATAAATGAAGCTGCCAAAGACTCTGAACTATGCTCTGGACAAATCAGGATGCAGATACATGGCACAAAAAATTAAAAATTGTTAAAAATGTACACTTTGCACCTTTTCTGGAATCTTGTATAGAAAGCTGTGTCCCTAATAAGTCTTCTAATAAAGCGGATGACATTTTTATCAAATAAATGCACAATTTTAATCACCCATACCAAAAGAGCAGGAAGAAATAAAAACAAATGGCAGATGTTCCAAGGAGCATGAATTTGTTTCAGAGTCAGCATAACTTTTTTTTTTAAACTCTAACATTTCACCTTAGTATCATGACAGAAGAGTGGGTAGAGGCAAGGATAAGGGCTAAGTGATTTGCCTTTAGGGTCACAAGCTAGGAAATATTTGAACCCATGTCCTCCCAACTCCAAGCCTGGCACTCTAACAGCTAGCTGTTCCCAACATAACTTTCACGTTCTTTAGCTTCTTACAGATGACCTGCATTCTCTGTGAAATGGGTGATATCCCTGAGTAATACAGGTAAGACAAAGTCAGAAAAAATGTTAAGCACTATCAGAAAAGTGAGCCTGGTATCATACAATTTTAAAAAGGCTACCACCCATGGCATAATGAAGAACTTGGAGGTGGGGGGGGGGTGGCAAAGAATAAAGGCCATAATCTTAAAATACTTACATTTTCCTTTTTTTACTAAAACTTGGCCGGATTTTAGCAACTTTGGGATATAAGCCAGCACAGATAACAGCTTTAATTATCTTTTCATTATCTGCAATAAACAAACAATAGAGATAAATGAGATACAAGTGAAAATATTGCTTGGCTATTTATTAGGCTTTGTCTTCATGCTTACCTGAATTAATATTTGATTTGGGATCTTTGGGGTTCTTGCTGCTCACGAATCCAGCTGCAAGAAGGTGCTCGGCAAACTGTCCCTTCATGTTGTGCAGCATCTACACAAGCAAGGAATGGAAAGTGCAGAGAGACTTTCAAGCACACAATGAGCAATCGATTAAAGGCGGTGCCAGTGGAGATTGAAACAGGGTCTACCGGCATAGAATAAGTATTCAACAAAGGCTTGCTGAGTGTCTGATGCATAGGAAAGGCCAAACCAACTAGGCCAGTGGTCATAGGAAGATGTCTTCCTTTCCCAGCTGTGGTTCACTGAGGCTTCCATCCCCAACCTCTTTGAAGTTACAGACTGATGCTTCCTGGGACACTCTAAAACCGACCCTTGATTTCTGCTTCACCTCAAAAGTAATATGAGGTGGTAGGACCAGCCTTGTTAGTCCAGGCTCCAAGCCTCAAAAACTACAACCTGGGACTTGAAGCTGAGGATTCTCCTTATCTTGTTTCTAAGAGGGGAATAGGAGGGAGGCTCTGGGTCTCTTCATTCTAAGCTGGAATGCTAATATCCTACTGAATCCTGACATCAATGGTAGTCCTTCTGTGATAGGGTTCTTACTAAATACCCTTAATTCACTGATCCAAATACTTATGAACATGCTTCAGTACTAAGTAGATACAACTTCAACACAATCTAGTTCCTGTTCTCAGAGAACTTGGGTTTAAGTACTACATGACCCACATCAAGCCCCTCTCTAGAGAAATCACACATAATTGTATAAGGAACACCAAGTGCTGTGATGAAAAGCAGAAGAACTTGTGATGAGCCTTAAGGACAGTGTGGATGCATGAGCAATGATGTGGGAGGTAAGATTTTGAGTAGGAGGCAGCATGGGCAAAGGCACAGACTCTAAGGGTAAAATAAGGCCAAAGAGGGTCAGTTACAGGCCTTTCCGGATATCTTTGGTCTTGCCTGAGCACCAATTCTTCTCAATTCTTAGGAACCAACTGAGAAAACCTCTTTTAGGCTTTGATCTGCTCATCCCTAAGCTAGGGTGGTTTGTGTACAATCAAAATCTTGCTACAGAGAAGTTTAGTGGCAGAACTGACAGGCTTCATAAAACCCTACTCTACCAAAACATCAATTTATAAAATGAAGACATGATGGACATTTGAAAAGGCCTGTTCCTGGAGGCAGCTGGGTGGCTCAGTAGATTGAGAGCCAGACCTAGAGTCAGGAGGTCCTGGGTTCAAATTTGACTTCAGATACTTCCCAGTTATGTGACCCTGGGCAAGTCACTTAAACCCCATTGCCTAGGCCTCTTCTGGCTTGGAATCAATATAAGTATTGATTCTAAGGCAGAAAGTAAGAGTTTATTAAAAAAAAAAAAAAAAAAAAAAAAAAGGCTTGTTCCTTCTAGCAAGGAAGCTCTGTAAGACTATAAGATCCCAAGATGTCATGACTAAATGCTGCAATTTAAATGACAAGTAAGAACACTGATTGATACTCTTTTTTATGGTAACACAGACAAGCCCAGACTTCCTAGTGCACATCTAAGGCTAAAAGATGAAAGAGGCACTGATACCTGAAGTGTGTTTGAGGAGAGGAAATACTCCCAACAATAGTCCTTTTCAAACCGGAAACCACGCCTCCTCGCCTCTTCCCATCCCTTGGCAGCAGAGAAAAAAAGGTGGAGAGTGGGGAGGGGAGATGGTGTAAATTCAAAGAGCAACAACTGTTTACTTACTACTTACAGATAGGTTAAGTTCCTCACAGGAACAATAGAAAGCACACAATGATCTAACTGAACATATGGATTATTCAATGCGTGTACC
Organism: Gracilinanus agilis; assembly: GCF_016433145.1. Lineage (NCBI taxonomy): Eukaryota > Metazoa > Chordata > Mammalia > Didelphimorphia > Didelphidae > Gracilinanus > Gracilinanus agilis. Next base: position 653,171,033 of record NC_058132.1, read on the forward strand.
ACACTTCGATAAATGAGTGGCTCTTCTGTAATCAACAAGACAAACTCAACTTCATACTGACTGGTAATTGGTCAAACCCAGTTTCAAATCTTAAGAGTTGTTCTTTGTATTGGAAAGGCATTACCTACAAGACTTACAGCCTTCTCAGATAACGGGTCTATAAGGTATGGATTTTAAGAGACCTTTTCCAATGGCTCATTTTACAAAGAAACCAAGGGTCAGAGATGGTCAGTCGGTGACCTTCCCAAGCTCATACAAGTAAAATGAGGCAGGGCTAGGATCTGAACTTGGGGCCTGTGACTCAAGTTTGATGCTCCTTTCCCCAAATCACACTGTCACCCATTATTCCATATTAGATTTTGGTTTACTTAATTGCAGGTTTGTAAAGAATGGTTTGAAACTCTGGGCCAGCTCTGCCTGCCTCTTCACAAACCAGTTTCTGCTGCCTAAGGCCATCACTGGCTGCTCCCAAGGGCTTTGGCATCTGCTCCTCTGCAGCAACTCAAGGATCTTACCTCAAAAGCATTCACAACCGTCAAGTGGTCACTTTTCGTGTTCTTGGACAATTCCTTTCTCCTTGCATCTGCTACTTTCTCTTTGCCCTAAAAACCACAGAAAGGAAAACAGAAGTGGAAGTTGCTTCTTCAGCTCCGTCCAGCAGCAGGCTGGTGTAAAGTACTGTTTTCCAGGCCCTGCTGCTCCTAATGAACACAAACATTAACCTCCTTGTGAGTGATCACACATTTTGGATGAAAGCTCTCTCTTACCAGTGGAATGACAAAGGGGTCTTTGAAGCTGAGACTCGCCGCAATGGTGAGCACTGGATCCAAACAGCAGAAAAGGGCCCCAAAGAGAATCATTTTTCCAATATGTGGCTCAACTGGCAATCGTGCCAAATGGACTCCAAGAGGGGTCAGTTCCTCTTGCTTATCCAAAGCATTCTGTAAAAACAAAATTTAATTAAAAAAGAGAAAAGAAACTTTAAAGTAACCACTATATGTTAAACTATTTGGCATTTACATATACACATATTTCTGGAGGTGATTAAATTATTCCTCAATGTAGGTACTGATTTTTCTGATTTTTAAAAAAGTGCTTTTTATATTATCACTCTTCTGCCTTGAAATCAATACTTAAGTGTCAATTCTAAGGCAGAAAGTTTAAAAAAAAAAAAAAGGGCACTGGTTTGAACAATGCCTTAATCCCAAAGAGCCCCTACTCCGGGGCTTATTAAAAGCTTGAAAGAATTAGAGGTACACAACTGCATAAGGACTTTAATATATATGGTAGTGGTGTGACACCTTGCCCTGATCCTCAACTGGCCCAGCCATGGAACTTGAGTGACAAATGACCTAAAACGATACCTGATCAGGAAGAACTAGAACAATCAATCAAATGCCTTTGAAATAGCAAAAATGTGAAGAGGTTCTGGAATTTTCTATAATTTTGTATTTATCTTTTAAAAGATGATTTATTGAAGAACTTCACATTGTATTGACATGAAAAGTTATAAACTGTTGAACATAATTAAAATTTAATATTATAAAGACTAGATTATACTTTTCATACATACAAGAGATGTAGAATTTGAACCCCAAACCCCTAAAATTAAGCAATTTTTACATATCAGTGTCTACCAATGCATATACAAGTTAAGATTATTAAATGAACCAAATATTCCTATTAAAGACAGAAATTAAAGCTAGAAAATGGCAGTAGGCATCAAGCTTACCAATTCCATTAGGTGATTTATAGACAATAAAACAGCATCATGAGATGGTGGATCCATTAACCTGCTTAGGAAATAAGCAATTCCACCCAGTCTTAAAATCTAGAGAAAAAAACAAATTATTACATGTGTATAAAAAATAAATAAAATGTTAATAATTAAGTGTAAGTAGCTACTAAAATTAAAGCAGATTTTAAAGAACTTATGCATCTTGGAAAATTCAGGAAACACAATTATTATTCCATGAAGTTATAGGCGAATAAAGTACTACCTTATACCATCCACCTTTAAATGAATACTTGAGAATGACATTATGGTACAAGAATAATGTTTAAGTACTCAGAAAAGGTGCTGAAAATAAGAACTAATGGATACAAAGAAAAAATATGACATATTCTATTAAAGACAGATTAGTAAACATTTATGAATTGGCTTCCTCAAACTACAATGATGTGCCCAAGGAAAGGTTTTTCATTAAGATGCATGCATTTGGTGGTATTTTTTTGTTTTGTATATATTTAGAAAAAGGGTAACTTAGTATCTTCCTTCATATTTCAGAACAAAAATAACTACCCTTCAGGAAAAAAAATATTTCATGTAAGATATCTACCTTTATCTGTAAACAAAGTTCTTCTAATGGTGTCCTCAAAATTTCTGGTAACTGATAGTCATCTAGAAGGCTGGCTCGAAGACCATTATATAGATGGTAACAGTGACCTGGCTGAACTCTAAAAAATGAATTTGAAAAAAGAAGCTGTATAACAATAGTTTCTTAGCAATGGGCAGTAAGATTTATTTGACTTAAAATATTTAAAGTGGAAAAGACAACTATTCCAAAGAAACACTTAAAATAACTTGTGAGAGCTCTTTAGATCTAGCAGACCCCATTTTACACATCACAGTATCCTCCTAGAACCAGAAAAGACCCAAGCCCTGGCCACTGCCCCACCTCCACTTTTCCACATCTTGCTAAAAAAGAAACACCATCCAAATGTCCTATCTGCTTACCATCTGTGTTAGATAACTCTTCCCTGGCCACCATTTTAAAAGTCCATATTTGTATTAAAATCTAGGATAGTGTAAGCATCTGTTTGGAATATAATATGCTATAAATGTTTACTCCCTCAAAACCTTTCTAATTCTGGCAAAATTGAGCAGGAGAAAATACACACACACACATGCATGCATTCATGCAAACACTTTGAAAATAAGTTGTTGCTGGTTTCTGCAATGATTTGCTCCTGGCATGTCTCCTTGCCTCTCCACTGCCCATCCCTGAAACAGAGATTAATTTTTTTCTCTGTTTTTGAATCTTTCTATTTCCTCTTGTTCCCCCCAACTCTGACATCAGCTTTGTTGCAGGGTCGTCAGCAGAAGCAGGGATTCTTGGCTGGACTTGCTGTTCTCTGAAATCCCATTCAACTCTAAGACAGAAAGGGAAGGACTAGGCAAATGGGGTCAAGTGACTTGCCCAGGGTCACACAACTGGGACGTATCTGACTCCAGGCCTAAGGCTCTATCCATTGTGCTAACTAGCTGCCCCAGCCATGAGTTTCCAAAAACAAAGTGAGACTACCTTATACAACCTCATGGCCTTAGAACATTAACCAATCTCTCATTTAAAATATTGTTATTGGCTTGCTTTTGTTTTGAAATTTTGAAAGATAAAACTTATCATAAAAATGGAGAATTCCTGAGATAAGAAAATCATGCTTCAAGATAAACAGCCTATACAATTTAACCAGCTATTCTGGGAAAGAAGAGGCATTTTTTAATTCTAAGAAATTCTCATAATCAAAATAACAAATTGTCATATGTGATTTAAATTATTCAAATGAATATTTACTCTGATTTGATTGCACTTAATTTTACTAAAGGCTTACTATTTTGTGTAAGGCCCTGTTTTGGAGACTAGGGAAAAAAAATTATCTGTTCTAAAGGAACTTCCTCTATAACTTACACTATGGGGATAGAACATGCAAAGGAAGTTTACTAAAAGGAAAAAATATAAAAGAAACAGAAGAGACACTTAGGTAAAATTCTCTAGGGAAAAAAAAATGAAAAAAGGAGAGTCCAATTTCCAATGGTGATGCCAAGAAGTCTACATGGAAGAAGAAATCAACCAAAACTGACCAATAAAGAAGAAGATGAGGCCACTTTGAATCCAGAACAAGAACCAAAATTGGCCTAAGGTCTCCATTCTGTGGCCTTTTCTACCCTGTTTATGTTGATCATATTAGCATATTAATTCTGTGTTTTTGAAATTAGACTAAGACAGAACTCTGTTTCCTTGAATTCTTGCTACTACTGGGCTGGGGAGTATGGGGCTGTGGGGGCTGTAAAACTTAAAATGAAATCTCCAAGTCTTACTGATTTCTGATAGGAATTGAGGCTATTCTTAGAGTGCTGACAGTCTAGAGAGAACTTTAAAATGGCAGGGCCTATGCCATGGGCAACAGAAGTATAACCTCACTGCCATTACAGAGCTATAAAATCATGAGGATTACAAATTCTCTCATGAGGGGTGTGGAGATGCTGACACCACCCAGGCTTCTGTGAAAATGGGGCTCTGGTGCCATCAAGAGTGGAATCAACAACAAAAATGCCACTTTAAAGTAATATTTAAGCCAAAAATCGCCACCAAATACCACTTTTTTTTCCATCCTTCATCATCATTAATCCAAGACAACAATATGACACCTATATCTGAAGGGACCATTGAACTATTGTTAACAATAGTCTTTTTGAAGTGTTTTTATTAGTGACAGGTTTTCCACAGAGGAATCCAGACTCTTGTCTTGCTCCATAGGGGTCAATTCTTCCCCCATCTAATAAGGTAAGTGCTGAAATCCATCACTCTCCCTTCTGATACTTTAAAAGTTACTAGACAATGATTTTTTTTCATTTTGGTTTGGCATGAGCAAAACTATCAAGGGGAAAAAGATGCAAACTTGATATTATCTTCATGGATGATCCTGGCAACTAATAATTTAAAATGAAAGACAAATTTATAAGTACTCTAAAAAGATGGAAAGCATTACGTGAATACTTAAAAGAAAACAAGTGATATAATTTTCAGGACATTAAGTTTATTACTATGCTGACAGAGTATTAGTAAAGATGGGTTTTTGAGGCGTCATGCAGTTTGCAGTCTGAGATCACTTACTGTAAAATCAATCAAGTTAATATCAGTCAATCTCTTCTGACTTAATTTTGGGCTCAGCTCACTTTTGATTTTGGCGAAGAGAAACAAGTGACTGAATGTCATGAAGCCCAAATAATGGTATTTTCTAATATGAGCAATATTCCTTTGCAGGTGTCATCTGGCTATGAATCCTGCATCACCGCCTTCTAATAAGAATTTAAGTTACAAATAACCCAAAAAGGCAATCGATGGAAAACCTTTAGGGTGAGGATTAGCAGACTAATTACTAGTTATGGTATTACCAGTTATGGTTTGTGTTCATGAAATGTTGTAAAGGATATTATTATCAAGGACATAGATGCCTGGAAATGAAGTGGCCTAGTCATGTAACTAGAATCACAGTAACAGAAAGAGACTCAAAGGGGACCTTCGGGTGCTAGAGATAGGAAGCCTTCTAACAGGCAACATATAGATATTCTACTGATGATTTGTAGAAAAACCTAAGATAAGAATTATAAAGATTGAGAAATCATGAAGGAATTATAATCAGCTTTCATGACAAGGGAACCTACACAAATGAAATCACAGATCCTTCAAAATAAATTATTATTATAAGGAAAACTTCAATAGAAAAGCCCCCTAAAACTGGAAAATGACATCTTTAATCAAAGGGATAATTTCAAATAATTATAGTTAAAACCATTTCCCCATGAGGAAACTCCCAATGAGTTACAAGGAAATTGAAAGGTCATCATCCAAGGTTAAAAATTCAAATAATTTATTGAGTGTCAACAATCTGATAACAAATTCTACCAACAAAACACTAAAACGACAGCAAAAGGGCTCACAATCACAGCCTAACTTACCTCCCAGCTCGTCCTTTCCTTTGCTTGGCATTTGCCTTACTAACCCATTCTGCTGCCATTGTACTGATGTTATTTTGGGTGTCAAAGTGGGTTTCTTTTATCTTCCCACCATCAATCACATGAACAACATCATCTATGGTGATACTATTTGAAGAGAAAAGTGGAAAACACTAAAATCAGGCAATCCATTCTTTATGCAGGGTCTCCGATGGTGTCATAGTTTAATATCAACTTCAACAAGATGGGTGTTTGAGTGACTTCAATAGTATGAGTACTTCCAAATAAGAAGTAATAGCAAATACTACCCCATACTAGATAAAGGGGATGTGTTAGACTCCCATAGCACATTTTAAGAAAAAAAAAATTTTCTTTAAAAGATCTAGATGGAAATTATACCCAATTTTCATAAAATGTGGGGAAAAGTTGATAAAAATGAAGTCAAACATTTTAAGGTGGTTCACAATTTAGTCATACAACAAAGTAAATTTGGAACAACTTTACCTAGTTTCTGCAATGTTCGTAGCAATGACTATTTTCCGAACACCAGGAGGGGTTCTTTTAAATACCTATAAGAATACATCCATCAAAACTCCAAAAAAGGACTCATTTAAAAATACAATATTTTTACAATCAGGTTACTTCTCACTATTGTAACAGTCAAAAATTTCTTGTATTGTGTCTCTGTTCAATATTTTCAGATGTGTTGCTTAAAGTGGCCACAGAAATTTTTTAATGATTCTACAAATTCTCAATGATATTTGTAATAGCCACAGACTTGGAATAAGGAAAGGTGCCCTTGGGCTGGGCTGAGGTCACCCAAAGCATCACGGACAGGCCTAGTACATAGACCTCTAGGTTCCCAGCCCAGTGCACTTTCTACTAACCAACACTGCCTCGTTATGTTTTAAGTAAAAGAAATATAACAAATGATAGGGACTTTTCTTTAACACACACTTATGGTCTAAGAAGTACTTTCCTGAACATGACAAAATATCTCCTAACTACATGGATCTGCCATGAATTTTGTACTATCATTTCATTCAAATTATTTCTCTTTTGTTCAGATGTCACTTCTACCATGATAGTTTCCAGGATTCCCCCTTCCCATATGCACTAGTTTTGTCAGCTGTCAGCAATGTGACTTTAGAGATATCTTTTAGATATCTAAATATCTTTTAGAGACATTTTTAAGGCCTCAGTTTCCATCTCTATCAATGGGAGTTATACCAGAAGATCTGCTTATCTGTCTGTCTATCTATCTATCCATTGAGAGTGATATAAATATTTTCATATATTCATAGATATTTAGATGTATCTCTATATTTTAATCAACAAGCATTTATTAAGTGTTTACTATCTACCTGGCCTGGGCTAAGTGATGAGGATACAAAGCAAAGGGAAAAACAACAAGCTGTCTAGAAAGTAAATGCCAACTTTTATTGAAAAATGGGAATCAAGTCCCATCTACATGATGGGACATTTAAATCTGGCAGAGTCCCAAGGATCCCATCCACAAAATATTTCACATTCTTCATTAAGATTCCTCTAACCAGTCCTAATGCCTATTATGCCTGTGACAGGCAAGAGGGGAACTTGTTAGGAAATGAGTCTGTAAATGCACTGAGGGGATGTACCTCATCTTGTAGGTACACTGTAACTATCCATCAAGATGAGGATACAGTTTCTGGAAGTACTGTATTCACTGCAACTGGACATTCCTGTATCCAACCAGAGACAATTCAGCCACACTTCAGTGATAAATCAAGATGCCCCCAAGTTCCCTACTCAAAGTCAATAATGTTTATTTACCAAGCTTATGGCTATTGTGGCATTTCATAACATTGAGAACTTGATACATTAAGATACAATATGTTGCTATAATTCTAGGACAGATTACATTTACTTATTTTTCTCTCTCCAATCTAAGGAACTCAAATCATATAATAGTGAGACTTGTGAGTCTTACACTTGTCTTTATTAAAAATCCCTTAAATCTAGTCTTAGCAATAAATCAGCTGGCCTCTATAAGGTAGATTCTTCAGTTATTCCTAGAATATGTGACACCATGACCAATTCATAAGGATTAAAGTTTGAAAATGAAATATGAAGTCAGATGGCCTGACATAACTCTATGTAATCTATGATGTATTTAATAGTGAAATGGGCAGCCAATAAAGAAATGTGACAACATACCTGTGTCTGGTTAACAGTAGGCATCAATGAATGCAAAGGTATTATAATGAACCTATCTGAAAATTAAAGAGTAAAATGATACATTAGGAACAATATTCCTAAAGAAGTTTGATTTGACACTTTTCAAAAGTAGTGCTATTGACTGCTTTACATAATGGTCTTGGCTTAACCCCTTTTCCCACCCCAAAGGTTCAGAAACCAAGTGAACAATCACTATATTACACTTTTGGGGAATAATGTAACATATTATAAAAACATTTCTATTATTTAAGCTCCTCAAATTTTATGCCAACAGTGGGCTATCCAACTTTTAAAGAGACCACTTGCTGTACAAAAACTTAAATACATCTAAAACAATGACAAAATGAATTTTTTATAACTGAATACAAGTTTAAAACAACAAATTTACATTTAAATAACCTAAGTGAAATTTTGAATAAAGAAGTATATAACATTTTAAGTTCTAAACTTCCTTATATAATAATGTAATTTTCAGGTATTTATATCTACTGTTTTAATTACATGTTGAAATCACTTAATTCTTTAAGTTATATTCTGTGTTTTTTGAAAGCCTTTTGGAATTAGATAGTACAGATCAAATGCCAACATAGTGAGCTAGGTACAAGAGAGTTTTTTTTAAATATAACCTAATTTTATATTAATGTTCAAAATGTAAGAAACTATATGCAACCCATGAAACAATATGGTCCAATAGACGGGAACATCTCCAGTTTAAGGACACAAGAAGAGCTGATGCCAAGTCTCTGGTTATCAGCAAATGAGAAAGCTACACTCTTAACATAGAAGGCACACCATGGCAACATGTCTTTGCCTCTAACCTTTTTCTAGCCAACTTCGTAAAATGATGTAGTTTATTTGACAGATTGCCATTTGCAGCCAGTTCTTCAGATATATGAAGGAGAAAGTACTGCTACCTTCATACAAAGATAAATGAGTTCTCCTTTCTACATGTACACAGTAAGGAAGAGTAGCCACTTACAGTGCCTACAAATCTAAGACTATAAAGAATCTAACTCTACTGCAAATATGCAAGTGAATGAAAAAGCCTCAAACAGGCAAAGACACAGAGAAAACTCCTGTGGAGCTACAAAAAAGGAAGCTTGTTTTAACAGTCAACAAGCAACAATAGCTCCAGGACACAAAAGGCCAGGATCTCCCCCACCAGAGTAGAACCACCAACATGAAACTGGATGCTCCACCCTCTCCAAAGTGAACTGCACCCCTTCCAAGGGCTCCTGAAACCCTGAGAGGACACTGCATGACAACAGGCTAAAACTGACAAGGAGGCTGATATCATCCTTGAATGTTACCAAGAGAGAATTCAAGATGCTACTGAAAAGCTGAAAGAAGCCAATGGGGATAAAGATGACTTGACTTGCTTAAAAAGAAATCTAATATGGAAAGAGAAAGTTGTGTCTGTTTCAGATATTTTCATTTATCTTCAGAAAGACAGGCCTATACATTGCTCAGGCCTCTCTATGCAGACACACTCACAGTGACTTTCATGAAAAAGAGGTAGAAGGAAAACAAATGGGTACAAAGGAAGTGCTTAGGAAAATGCTTCCAAGGACATTCTCTGAAGAGGAGCCACATCCTTGAGCTACCCATACCTTCTCGGTTGATTGCTCAGAGCTCTGATGGTTTAAGATGACCAAGCAAAGTATCAAAGATCATTTGCAAATTTTTTAGAAAATAGAAGATTAAATTAAAAATTTTGTACAAAAAACCCCACTATAGTCAAGATTATAAGGGAAGCAGAAAGCTTAGGGAAAAAATTTATAGCTAATTAATTTGACAAAGTCTTCATTTCTCAAATATCTAGAGAAATGAGTCAAACTTATAAGAATATCAGTCATTTCCCAATCGATAAATGGTCAAATAATATGAATAGGCAGTTTTCAGAAGAAACCAGTTATCTATAATCATAAAAATAAGTTCTAAATAACTACTGACGAGAGAAATTCAAATTAAAGCAACTCTGAGGTACTACCTCACACCTATTAGATGGGTTATTATGACAGAAAAGGAAAATGATACAAGTTGGAGGGGACATAGGAAAATTGGGACACTAATGCCCTGTTGGAGGAGTTGTGAACCAGTCCAAACATTCTAGAGAATATGTATTTATTTCCTTTGACTCAGCAATAACATTACCACATCTATATCCCAAAGATATCAAAGGAAAAGAATCTATTTATACAAAAATATTTCTAATAGTTCTTTTTGTGGTGGCTAAGAACTGGAAATTGAGGAGATGTTCATTAATTAGGGAATAACAGATCAAGTAGTAGTAATGATTGTAACAGAAAACTCTTGTACTATAAGGAATGAGTAGGAGATTTCAGAAAAACCTGAAAGAGCTACATGAATTGATGCAAAGTGAAGTGAGTAGAACCAGTAGAATGTTGTATATGGTAACAGCAATACTGTATGATGATCAACTATGAATGGCATAGCTATTCTCAACAACACAATGATCTAAGACAATTCCAAAGTATTAATGACCAAAAAATGCAATTCACCTTCAGAGAAAGAAGCAATAGAATCTGAATGCAGATAGAAGCATAATTATTTTTTACTTAATTTTCTTCACTTTTTAAAAATTTTATGAGTCTTCTTCCACAACATAACCAATATGGAAATATGTCTTGCATGATGACACATGTATTAACCAGATCAAATTTTCATACCATCTCAGGGGGAGGGGATGGTACAGAAAGGAGAGAAGAAGGGAAAGAATTTGAAGTTCAAAATTTTAGAAAACAAATGTTAAAAATTGTTATTAAATATAACTGGAATAAAATGCTATATAGAGATATAATATAAAAAGAAAACAGAAGTAAAGGCTTTAAGAAGATTTCTGTAGGAAAATAAAAGGCTAAAACAATACTTATGATTCTTTTCTTCATAAGTTTTCCTAAGATTTGAGTCCACAAAATACTATTTTAAAGAATGACTAAATAACAAAACATTTACAGCTTTTTTTCATAAGTCCAAGAAATAGAATGTTCCGGAAGGTTCTTGCTGGTATTAAGTGACCAGGTAAAACAAAAGACTAATCATCTTTTTAAAACAAAACCTACACAACTTTAACTTTGGCATATAATCTACACTTTTCTTGCATCAACCCTATAAAAGCCCCAGAAATGTCAATTGTTGTCTCTCAAAAAGTATACCTTACACAGTCACTGGCCTTTTACCAAAGATGTATTGCTCTAGTCCCTAATGTCCCTAAATTATTCAGCTGAGTGAGTAATGCCAACATGCTACTCATAAACTATTCTCAGCACATACTAACACACATGAGAAATACAAAGAAAAATATACCTGATTTAAACATGACTTGTGACATCAAGAGATCATGTAAAGTGCTGATGTTGTCCCAGCCTGGGAGGAATACCAAGATTGCACCATCCTGCATGCAAAGGGACAAAATAATTACAAAAAGTACAAAACTCTGAACATCATGCTCAGATCATTATATGTTTTCACAGTAATATGAGGCTCTTAAGGAAGCACCATTATCTTAAAGCAATTGCTAACAGGTCAAAAAAAAATCCACTTTACTGAAATATAAAATCTAGAATTTATCAAATAGCATCAAGTTTCTAGATAGGTCCAGCACTTGGAACAGTGCCTGGAGCTCAGTAAATGTTTATCTAATGATTGAGTGATGAGATCACAGCTTTTAAAAAAATCAGTTGGGATTTCTCTGTTTTTGTCTTTTGACAACCAGTCATCTTCCAGTCACTTAATGAGAAGGGGCTGGACACCTTCAATTGAAGCTACACTTCTACTGGGAAAAGGTTTTTCTCCCCCTAACCCCCAAGTCTCTTAGAACTTTACACACAGCAGGAACTTTCAGTCTACTGTTTATCCTCAAAGGACTAAATCCAAACAAAGAGTCACCAGTGACTCTCTCTGCAAGCTTGGGGGTTACTCCTTCCTGAGCTTTCTTCACCCCAAACTCCTTCCCCTTTTACTGGATTATAGCTATGGTCTTCCTTTTGACCAGCTCTTATTTTTTTAATAGACTAACCTGCAGGTGGGTGATAAAGCATTAATTTCTCTACTCTACTTTTGTCCACAAGTACTGATGAGAGAATTTTTACATTCAGTAACATTTGAAATTAAGCAATTTAAAAATATTACTTTAAAACTATGACTTTCTGGTAATGTATTTTTTTTCCTCAGTATTATTTCTAGAAATATGAATTTCTAAAATATAACTACAAAATAGATTAGAGTTGAAGATATAAAAAAGAGAACTGATAATAAAAGTTCTCAATACATTTGTTTTTAACAAGATATATTAAAAAAGCCTAAAGGCTTGTGATTAGTGGTGAGTCTAATATAATTCGAAAAACAATTACTGTATGATGGGAAACAAACAATAAGCATTGTGCACATGACTAAATCCTATGGCCCCATACAAATCCCTGAAACATTCAATTATTTTTTCATTAAAGAAAACTTTCTAAGAACTTAATACTTTCACATACATTAACAAAAAAAAATTCAATACACATTTCATATACAACTTATTTTTTAATGATTTCTTTAGAGGAAAGAAAAAAGTATTATTTGTATTTAACAAATGAAGAAACTAAGTGAAATTTAAGTGACTTAAATAAGATCACAAACAGCATTAAAATAAAGTCTAATTCTTTGGACTCCAGGCTCTGGAGAAGATGAAACAAAGCAACCAAGAAGCATGTGGCCTTGTTTTCCTAACACCTAGTCTTTTAATTTACCCTTTTCCTGTAATGCATCTCTCTCATAAAGAAAACTATAATTTAAAACCTTTGAGATAGATAATTCGCTCTATAATCTTGCCACCTGAATACAATAAAATGATTAACTGCAAATTTCAGTTAACCAAAAATTTTTCCCTGCCTACAAATTTAGGAGAAAAGGGCACCTGGAGGAAAAAAAAAAGATAAAGAGGTTCTAAGCATCTTAAAAAACGCATTTATTTTCAGAAGGAACAAGCAAGACAGCCCTAAAAAGCAATACTGAACTTTGTCTTTTGTCTTTAAACCAGTGTGTACTACACATTTACAGTTCCATGTAAATCTTTTTCTATTTTACTTTGTATATGTAAATGTCTAAAAAAAACACATTTTCACTGGGTTTATATTAAGTTAGTGTATAATAGCTCAGCCTCCTAGATGATGCACATTATATGATAGAAATCTCTGAACAAGGGCATTATATAAGTATTTATAAAAACCAATATTGATCTTACAGTGGGAAAATTCTCAAAGAAATAATCGTGAATGTGGTGGGGTGTTCTTCAGCAACAGCACTACCACCAACCACCAAAGAGGCCTTCACTAAAGAACTTCTGAAACATTATGATAAAGAACTGATCCTATATTCTCAAAGGCTATGGCCAAATGACTGTTGGCTCTGGCAGTTCCCACACCAAGCTAGAAAGGCTGCCAGGACAGGCCAACAGGACAGGCTATAAGTCATAAAAAAGTCAGCCTGGCCAGATGTGGAGAAGCTCATCACCATGAGCTGGCCATAGCAGTGCAAGGAGACAAAGCATACAGTGGCTGCATTCTGTATTAATCCAGGTCATGCACAGACCACTAAAATCACAGATTGAAATGATCACCAAAATCTTCCCTCCAAACAGCTTTCTGTTTGCCTGGGAGTTTCTTATTCATCAAACAACAGAGATTAGATAGTCTCTAAGGTACCTTTTAGCTCCAAATGATTGATTATCACTAGCACAGAAGCTATTAGTATGTAAAAATGGATCTTGGTCAGATGAGACTGACCAAATATGGGTCAAGGCTCTGCTCTCATTTTAAGAAGACAACTTTAAATGATCATGACTTCTAACTGACCTCCCCTACTTTTCCTCATACATAAAAAAGGGCCTTTTCTTCCCTCCTCCTTTCCCCCAGTTCACAGACTCAATGCTATAGCTAAGAGTCATGATCAAAGCCGTTAATTGAAAGGCTTAAAGCCCAGTTCATATCTTAGTCCATACTGGTTACCTTTCCAGATCCAAGTGTCCCTCCTTGTCTACTCTCCTTTGTATATATTTTCCTCCTTTTAGAATATAAGTTCTTTGAGGTGAGGAACTGTCTTAGCTCTTTATTTTTAACTTCAGTGTTTATTTAGCATAACGCAGGTACTTAATAAAATTCAATTTCAACCACTCACATTTAAAATCTCATGAGAAATCTACCAAATTTTAAATTTGCAATAATTCAGAAGGAAATAGCCTGAATTTAACAGTAACAATCTCTGAAGAGATAAACAAAAACCAAGATTTGAAGGAAACTGTAAACTACTTAAGAAAAAAAAGAGTCGAAGTTCTCTGGATCATAGTCACTAATTCAAAATATCTAAAGTACAGATCCCCTTCTCCAATTTCCTATTCCTATACCTTCCTCACCATGATACAGATTGTCCAACATCACACACACTGCCAAGCAAATTCAATAAACAACAAAACCAAAGCCATGCTACAAAAGAATAAACTTACCTCTTCTTCCAAAACAATGTGTCGAATAAGTGCAGCAACTAAATTCAGATCAACTTTATCATCATCCATCATCTCTAAAACATCTATGGTATTTGCCGAATACCTATTAATGTTCAAAGGAAGTTAAGTTGTTTGAAATACACAAAAGAAACAATGCCATTTAAGGGTCACTGCTAAAAGACCAAAATTTATAATCTCATTATCTCAAGGGTATTTAGCCACAAGTAGGGATAGTTTGGCTTAGTGAACAGAGTGCTGGGCTTGGGAGTCAGGAAAAATATCTCTGATATTTACCGTGTGACCAAGGGTAAGACTTCTACTGTAAGATCAAGGGTGAAATCCAGGAAGAGGTGGACAGCATTCCCCACACTAAGAATCCCTCTTACCACCACCTCTCTCCCTACCAAGCATACACGGATCCTTGGTACACTGGCATTGGAGACCCAACTGTAGCAGTTTTGTTTTTGTTGTTCTATAATTGAGGGAACAATGCCACAAGCACAGGATAGAAGCCTTCAGTCCAGATCATGGCTCCATTCATTCCTTGCTACTTGTGAAAAACTCCAGCTAAGTCCCAAAAGGGGCCTCTGAGATCTCTTCCTTCCCAGTTGGAAGCCCAATAAGAAAAACTGAGGAGGGAGGCAAGGGGGAGGACAATTTATAGATAGAAGGGTCTCATGTTGGCCTTAACTCCATAGAGATCTGCAGAAGATCTGGATTAAAAGATTACAGATGTCTCATTCCTTCCCTCTCTGGCTTCCCTGAGTCACTGGGCTCTTGTGCCTGGTATACAAGCCTAAATGCTTCCCCAGGGTTTCTGAGTGTGGTGGAGAGCTAAAAAAAACAAACAGATAAATTTATCCCCCACCAATCAAAATGCCTGGGACCAGTTCTATTCCTAGATACATCAGGGACAAACACATATTCTTCATTTTCCTTTCAGCTACCAAGTCAGGGCTACAAGCTTCAAATCAGGGATGGAACTACCACTGCCCCAAACTCCTGTGAGGACTTATAGTCCAGATGTCCAGAGGTTAACGTGAACCAGCTGAGGCATGCATAGCCACTAGCCCTGCTTGGCACAGAAGCAGAACAACCATCCTTCCTTGTGAACTCAGTAAAATGACCAACAGATAAAACTCACCTTCCTCGCAGCTGCCTTACATAGTCTGGCCAGCGTTCCTTGTAAATTGTTTCCTTCTCTTCTTTTTCTGGTCTATTAACGTGACCTTGCATAAAACCTCTTTTAAATTGGGGTTTGCGATCTGTATTTTCTGGCATATACCTAAATCAGAAACAAGAAATCTTAGATATTGAGATTTCAAAATATCACCTTCTGTTTTGTTCCCCCAGAAGTCTTACTCCAATGCTTCATGGTGACAGAGAAGTGATCCTGGGTAACTAAAGTCCATGCCAAAGAAGGTCCTACAACCAAGTTAGAAGATCTCAATTTACTTGGTATATAATAGAAGAGTCATAGACTTGGGAGTCCCAAGATGTGGGTTCCAATTTGTCCACTCCAGAGACATACTATATGAGTTGACCATGGCTGAGTAATTTAGCTCATCTATAAAAGGAGGGGGTTCGCTTCCATAGCCTAGGACTAAATCTATGATCCTACTGGTAAAGCAGATAACCGGCTGAACTAAGTTCATTATTGAAAGGATAACCAACGGATGAGAATGTAATCAACATCAGTAAAAGATAGTACCCACACGGGCAAAACCATGAAATTTCAAAATGTTAAATTTAAAGTAGCAATGTATAATAAGAGTTGGAGATTTATATTCAGTATGTCAAATTTCATATTTAAGATTCCTGTACTGGAAGATCCATAAAAATATGAACCTATGGAAATTGCATTATTGTAATTTTCACTGAAAATCTAACTAAAAAACAAAAACAAGCTATCATTTCCAAGCTCCCAAAATGTACATTTTATACATAAATGCACATAAACATCTGATATACTCTTTAGTTGCATTTTTATCAGGTCCCGCCAGAGCTGAAAAGTAGCTTTTATAATCATGAAAAAAAATTCCATTTAAAGTTAGCAACTTTAATTGCTTAGTATACTGTTAAATAGATGGTACCAGAAACCCAAACCACCTCTTTCCTATGCAATATTAACAATGTAAGAACATTAACATAATTTTTTTTAAAAAAAAATGTTGTTTTCTACTAAGAATCTTTCTTTTCCACCTCACTCTCTAATCCTGAAAACTCTTAAGTGAAAAGTGAAGAGAATTGTGAAGTTGACTTTCTTTGGCTGACAAGAGAATCTAGGACACAATTCTTACATTTCACCTAGTTCTTTTCAAATAATACATCTTACATATCACCAGCCACTTCTACTTATAACACAGGCTATTTCAGGGGGAACTTCCTATTTACAGCAATGTTAAGAAATGTTTTAGTTTTTAACTAAAAGCTGGTGTAAAAAAGAATGACCTATAAGCAGTAAATCAGCTGCTATGACAATCTTTTTTGAAATCTACTCACCTTATCTTTTCAATCACATCTTCTAAAAGATACTCAGCAACAGGGAATGTAAAACCAGGTATGTGTATCATTGGGCTGTGATCTGTTAAGGAAAAAAAATGACAAAATACATACTGAACTTTTAAAAACCTACACTGTAAATTGGGATACAGAAACAGATGGATGGATCTTCATTTTCTCATGTCCCAAGGCAATCTGATAGACTGAAAAGAGCAGCAACTTTTGTATTTTAATAATTATAAGTTATAATTTATATAATGCCTACTATGTGTCAGGCACTGAGCTAAGTGCTCTACAAATTGCATTTCATTAGGTCTTTCCTCACAACAACCCTGGAAGGGAGGTGCTGCTATCATCGTGATTTTAGAATGGAAGGAACTGAGGCAAACAGAAGTAAAGTAACTTGCCCACGGTCACATAGCTATGAAGTGTCTCTGAGGATGGATTTGAATTCTAGTCTTCCTGACTCCAGGGCAGTGCTCTGTATACTATGGTGTCACTTAGCTACCTTTAAGGAGATATATTTCATTCCAATTAACACAATACCATTTTCCTACACTAGAATAAAATAATCTCCATTGCAGTCCTCCAAAGCATCCTGAAAAATCAAAAGGTAAAAATTGTACCTTATTTGGAATTAGATCAAATACTGCTAATTCCTATCAAGATCTTCTTATTACATACATGTAGGAGCAAAGCTTTCCCTAAAAACTCACCACCAAAGTCTATTAGAATGCAAAAGTATATCTTTGGATGCAGAGATGTATCACCTCTTACAAACAAAATATTGGAAAAACAGCGACAACTAACAAATACTTTCAAGTTGAGGGGCTACCTACCAGCTGTTTCTGAATCACAATTCTGCCACATGAGAGCATTAAATGCTATTATCTTCCATGATGGACAAAAGAAATGTTAAGATCAATGCTATCTGTATGATGCCTCTGGTTCCTGTGCATGTCCCAGACTTGATAGCTTAAGAACTACTATAGCAGAGGTTCTTGGGTTCAAATCAGACCTCAAAAACTTCTTTGCTGTGGGACTCTGAGCAAGACACTTGGCCCAATCATCTAGCCCTTACTGCTCTTCTGTCTTGAAACTGATACTTCGTATTGATTCTAAGACAGAAGGTAAGGGTTGACAAAAAACTACTATAGCAACAGCAACAAGAAGAATCAATAAAACAAGTGCCCACCCCTCCATGCCTGAGTGTGTTTCTGAATCCACTTATGTCGCCTCAATTGGCCTGGGCAAAGGGAGGCAGAGATGGCAGAACATTCTTACCTACAAACTACGGCTGGGATGACACAAAATGGAATCACTAGAATGGCCATTTACCAAATGCCTGCTCTGTGCCCAGCATTGTGCCACAGGAGACACACACAAAACACAAACACACAAAACCTGCTCTCAAGGTCAATATTGGGGCCTAGACTAGAGGTGCCTCTCCTCTGAGCTATAACTTTTAGGAGGAGTGGCTCGTGAAGGCTTTCTACACAATGCTATTGGGTAGATGACCTGATGTACCAGGGCTAAGGAGAAGCCCTCATCAAAGCCAACTTGCATTTCAGAGTTCTTGAGGAAACATTTTCTTCTAAATCAGAGAACTAGCATTTCCCCCAATTTGATTGCTGATCCTCCTGAACCTATTTGAAAAGTTTAGCTTCCTTTCCAAGTCACTAATACACAGAACTAATGAAATATGCATATACTACTAAGTAAAGGCAGGAGAGATTGACAGGAAATTTCTGTTCTCTTGGGACATTAGTAAAACCCATTCAGGATGAGGTGATGGGCACGTTAGTGAAAATCAAACTTAGGTATGGGTTCAATGACTTTTTTTCAACCTTCTGTTAGGAGTTTCTAAGTATCCTTTTATTCATTTTCAACAGCAAATTCTGAAACTTTGTTTACTAAGATGTTTGAATGAAAAAATGCTTTTCTTTCTACTTACGTCATTTCTTACAAATCCCAACCTTGAAAAACCAGCATTTTTGGAAGTAACCCAGCTTGAAAAAAAAAATCACACTGATGCTGTTGTCACATGTGTATGCAAAGTAAAACATTTAATCAAATTTTTTGTTAGTAAAAAACTACAAATTTCAGTATTGAAAGTAACCTTTAAACATTTTAAACCCTTTCCACAGAAATAAATTGGAAATATCACACCCACCAAAATATTCCGAAAACTTCTCAGCATTCAAAGTTGCACTCATCAGAATTACTTTCAGGTCAGGTCGAAAGTTTAGGAGATCTTTAATAACAGTCATTAAAACATCTGACTGCAGATTCCTTTCATGGATTTCATCAAGTACAATGTGACTAACACTGGATAATTGCCTAAAACAGAAGTGCAAAGTGTATAACTCATCTTCCACAGAACATTTTATAACAACAAAGGCACTGGAAATTAAATGCAATAATTAGTACAACCCAATTCAATAAGTCTTTGATAAACAACAATCACTATTTGGCCTTAAGAGAAACATACTTACTGATCTGATTGGAGCCACTGAAGGATGATTCCTGTTGTACAATACAAAATGGAACCTTGTTTCCTTGGCAACCGGCTAGAAGGGAAAGAGGGGAAAAAGGTGATGCATTAAGACATCTCGGATTGTCTTTTCCGACCTGCACTAGGTACATGATGGCCAGGCAAAAGAATATATAATTCCAGAACATTTCTATGACAAAACCAACTTTTCATACATAATTTTTATCAGACATAAAAATCCTTTCATTTCCTTCAAGGAGATATCATTTAGGGCTACACCAAGACTTATCAACTACCCAAACTATTTTTAAATATGGCTACATGTACTGTTCAAAACCAAAACAACCCTGTTCTTAATCCTCCTTAAGAAAAGTGAAGGTAAATTCTCTCTCTCTCTCTCTCTCTCTCTCTCTCTCTCTCTCTCTCTCTCTCTCTATATATATATATATATATATATATATATATATATATATATATATATATATATATATATATATATATAAAAATACACACTTGGTGCATCTGGGCTAAGTGGCTTCATAACAAGGGTCACTATACTATTCCCAAAGGGTCCCTGATTGTCAAAGAGAACAACTTTATCCCTATTGAGATCAATCTTGAGATACAAAATTGCTTCTCAGTTAGGCACAAGGTCACTTGGACTTTATATTAAAGAGTCCCAATAGGGGGGCAGCTGGGTAGCTCAGTGGATAGAGAGCCAGGCCTAGAGACGGGAGGTCCTGGGTTCTAATCTGGCCTGAGACACTTCCCAGCTGTGTGACCCTGGGCAAGTCACTTGACCCCCATGGCCCACCCTTACCATTCTTCCACCTATAAGTCAATACAAAGAAGTTAAGGGTTTAAAATAAAAAAAGTTTAAAAAAAAAAAAAAAAGAGTCCCAATAGGAAAGGCTTGAAGAGGGCTTGAGGAATGGTATTAAATGAGGAACCACAGTGTAGAAAACTGTAAAGGTAGTTTGGACTTTCTGGATAAATAAGCCATCTGGTTTAGGTATGCTTCCAAAAGGAAGGGCTGCTGCAGGGAAGCAAGGGCTGGCATGGAAATACAAGCTGGACAAGCCACAAATATAGAATCGCTGCTCGAGATCGTACTGAGGAAGACTCCAAAGCTGCCTGAGGTCTTTGGACCAAGCAGATTTAGTCTACCAGTGTGCCTCTCCCCTTTCCCCTCAGAGTGGAGCACAGGCACCTCCTGTGGCTTGTATGCCCTATATGCTCAAGGTCATGAGTACTGCCTTTCCATAGAAATGAAAGAAAGCCTCTTTACCTCTGCAGGCGGATCTGGTATCCAGTACTATGGCCGCCGCCACATGGCTCAGCTCTCTCTGCGGCCACTCTCTCTGCAACCTTAAATCCAAACACAAATGTTGGTGACATATAATGACCTCTGGAGGGATATCAATAAGGACTTGGATATGGTAGAAAAGCACAGAGATTTGATTTCTAAAAAGTTCTCAAAAGCTATCACTGACACTTCCTATTACAAATCAATGGAGCTGATATCAATGAGCATTAGTTTAGGGTGAATATAAATATCACAGGCCAAAAAATTAGTTTTTATGAAAATTAAACTTGTCAATGATAGGAAAAATTTTTTATCCCATTGGTCTACAAACCCATGCTAATTTGCTGAAGTATTCCATGAACAACTGCAGAATATAGGGTTGATGAGAAACCCTAATTTAAAGCTAATTAACAAATATCAGGGTGAAAAACATATTTACCTAGAGAAAGGGCTCTTGCGCACATCAAGTCATCATGATAGCTTCATGGATTTGATGGAAGAATGAAACCCAAATCTCAATAGATATGCTGTAATTTGTTTAAAAAATATAAGTTTTGGTTGTGAATGGTGGTCTATTTTTAAAAATCTAGATATATACACATACATATGTGTATAAAATGGGTGTGTGTGAAGGAAGTAAAAATATAATATCATGTGATGGAGGTTCTGACGCCAGGGGCTGAACTTTTTAAAAGAATATTGTGATAATCTATATTTTAATATAACTCGTTTCCTTTGGAATTCTATTGCTTTTATTTTATGGCTTTCAAAGCATGATTCCAAGGAGTTCACAGGCTGCCCCAGCCTGCTCCATCCACAACAAAAGTAAGAACTCCTGCTTTCAGAAATGTATCCTGCTTACATTCCGAGGACCTGACTTGCTGAGGAGACAAAGAGGAGCTGGACTCTGCCTACAGAGCAATTGGTCTGAATAAGGAAGGTCCTCTCCAGGCATAACAAGAAAGCTAGCCCTAGATCAGGTAATAGACATTAAGTGCCAAGTAAAACCTCTGCTGCCCAGAGCTTGAGGAATGAATTGTTCTAGAAAGCCATATTGTCAGGGTAGTCAAGGACTTACCTTTCTTAGTTGTTAAAACTGATTTTTTTCAGTTTTTTCAAGAAAAAACTGAGTTAAAATGAGATACATACTTCCACATCTTCTGAAATCAACTAGACATATATTAATTCTTTCTTGATGACCATTAGTCATAATCACAAACAATAATAACTTCAGGGACTTTGCCAGGGTCTCCTGGGTCAGACAGGGATGTGTCCTTATGCAAATTGGCCTCACATTGCTGGGCTTTGAGTTTTTTCTGTTTCTTTTATAATGTTTCTTCCTCTTCTTATTGCTCTTATCTCTAACAGACATCCAACGTGGATGGGACTACCTACAAGGACTTTTGGCACTTCTCTGTTTCTTGTTCTCAGTTGTTTTGTGAATAGGTGATATTCTCTATTATACCTATTAGACAGAAGGCTAAGGGAAATAATTATACACATGATGCAGGAAAGGCTATGATTGCCTTTATGACTGGAGTAAGGAAGGAAATGCCATATCCTGAGAGGACGGTGGTGGTCGGGGTTTAAAACTTAAAGGCCACTGATGGATTTCTGAGAAAGGCCACCCAAGATGTATGTACATGGGCAATCTATCCCTTCTCCCTCTCCTTTTGTTGTTCCACGTCACCGACCTACTCAAGCATGAAAACCATGACAAGGCCTGACTGCAAAGGCAAGATTTGTTTTTGGTTGTTTTAATCTGTATTAAGTTTATATTCAAAGAAGGAAAACGATTTGCTTTTTACCACAAACACCACCTCTTACAGTGGACTGTCCCAATGTAGGCAGATGTAGGTAATGCAGGCAGAACATAATGTAGTTAGAAATGGTTTGGAGCCAGAGAGCAGGCTTGAATCTGGGATCTGCTCCTCATTTTATGACCTCACACATGTTACTTGTAACATCTCTAAGGACCTCACTCTCTATTCTAAACGTGAGATTGACCAGATGCCTTGAAGGCTTTTTCCAACCAAAAAAATGCTATAAGTACATAATCATATGAGTATAATTAAAGCAAAAATATAGAACTATTAATGAAAGAAAAGAAAAAATCCTGCAAGTTTCAAAAAAGGGGAATAATTAAACAAATTTTACACTTGGATGATCACAGGGATCCTTTCAAGTCCTACTGCATTCAAGCATTCTGCAATCTTGTTAGTAGGTCTCAGTGTCAAATCAAAAGAATCAAAAGTATCAATCGTACGAAAAAATACAGCTCAACTATAAGCTGATCTAAAACTAAGAGACTACTAAATTATATATATGAAGCATTCAATCAATGATATTAATATTTACTTTCATTTATACAGTCTCTTAGAAAATGTCTCTTAATATTCATAGCTACTCTTTTCGTGGTGGCAAAGAATTGGCAATTAAAGGGATGTCCATCAACTGGGGAACAGCTAACAAATTGTGGTATATGATGGTGATGGAATACTATTGGGCTATAAGGAATGATGAACAGGGTGATTTCAGAAAGAGCTAGAAAGATCTTTGTGAACTGATGCAGAGTGAAATAAGCAGAACCAGGAGAACACTGTAACAGTAATAGCAATACTGTTGAATGATTGTGATAGACTTCGCTATTACTGGCAATACGATAATCCAGGTCAAATCTCAGGGACTTATGTCAAAGAATTTTATCCACCTCCAGAGAAAGAACTGTTGGTGTCAGAATGCGGATGAAGGCATACCATTTTTCAATTGTTTATTTGGGTTTATGTTTTGGAGTTTTGGTTTTTATAAGATTATTCATAAAAATGAACAACATGGAAATATGTTTTACATAATATGTGTACAACTCAGATCAATTGCCTGACAGCACCAGAAGGGGTTCGGAAGGGGCAGGAGAGAGATAAGTTTGATCGTATAACTTAGGAAAACTTGTGTGAAACTTTGTTATAATATATATTTGGTAATAAATAAACAAATAAAACGAAGCCTTTAAAAAGAGATTTCCTAATAATTTCAGAAGGATATTTTTTTTTCAAAATGTTTCTCAAACACTCAGAAGCACTAAAAACTGTTCTAATCTTTAAGACATCTTTAAGTATTTGAAGCACTATAATGTGGACAAGGATTTAGACATGTTCTGCTTGGTCTGAAAGGGTACAGGAGGAACAATGGGTAGAATCTGCAAAGGGTCAAACATAAGTTCAAAGACAAAAGTGAATGGGCTGCTTAGGAAGGTAAGCAGAACAATTCTTGTTGGAGGTCTTCAAAGAGAGGGCATAGGGGGATTTTATATAGTATGCTTTATTATGAATTCCTTTTCAGGCACAGGTTGAATCAGACAACTACTGAGGACACTTCTAAATGTAAAATTCTGTGACTCTAAGCTATGCTTCTCCAACATTTTTTGTAGTTAGATGGTGTGCTTGTGAATCAATTACATCAAATAAGTGCATAAACAATATTAATTGAATGGAGTGCTAGCAAAAGGCAGGGACTGATTGGAGATTATTATGAATCTGAAACTGCAATAGCACACCATAAATTTAATAATCATAACCTGTTTTTTGTTTATAAATAAAAGATTTACCTTTTATTGTGTAATTAGAATTTTGTACCCTTAAACTACATTCCCCAGAATCCCTTTCCTTTCATCCTCACATTATGTCCTTAAGTTGTGTAGATAAAATTTTGTGTAACTTGGTCCTTGCGCTCTCTTCTCCTGCTTTCGCGGTCCAGGAAACTGCTCTTACACAGGCTATCACTTTCCTCTACTTCAAGTGATTATTAATAAATCTTATAAAATATAATACTTGGAGTATTGGATATTAATTTTTAATCTTACTTTATTAAGAAATATGAAAAGAATGTCTCTATAAGTTCAATTTTCATCACCAAATGCTTGGTAGCTACTTGTTTTTCATGGCAGCAAAAAATGAAGGATAAAGGTAAAATTCTTAGCAAATTCCTACACTGTCTAGCTAAGTCCTGGGGAGAGGGGTGGAGTAGGTTTGGTGGGAGAGCACCAGACCTAGGATTTCATCAATGTAAGATGTCCCTAAATCTCTACAGATTAGTATCAGTCCTAAAATCTGTGGTCTCGGGAATTTGCCTGGGACACTGGAAGGGGGAAATGTTTTGCCCAAGGGGTCACCAGCAAGACATTGAACCTAGGTCATTCCAATTCTAAGGCTTGCTCTGGCTGGTTACAGCACGGGATCTCTTTCAGAATTACCTTTACCTCCCCATCAGTTATTGTTTTTGAAGCCTTTTTCACAAGGAGAACAAAGGAATCTTCCAGGAAGATATTTAAATATAGGACATAACTTACCGAAATTGCACTGATTCTTCTTGGCTGTGTACACACTATCCGGCAAGCAGATCCTTTTCCTCTTTCAATATAGTCATCTAGAATGAACTGAGTAACTTGGGTGGTTTTTCCACAACCAGTCTCGCCACTTATGACAGTAACCTGATTGTTATTTATCAAATTTACCAATTCCTATTTGAAATAGAGGTGGGAAAGAAGAGAAAATAGTAAGTAAAGACCTCTAAGAGGGAGAGCACAATCCAGCATTTAAAATGTCATTGTCAGTTGAAGCTAATGCAATTTCAGAATAAACACTGGAGCAGAAATACAGAGAACTGCTTCCCTTCTATAGAGATGCATTCTCTACATTCACCTCCAGCCCAAAAGAAGGACCATGGTCAGAGAAGCAATGTGTTCTTGTGTCAAGACTTCTAAAGACAAATCCTCTGGCCCTTGCTCAGTCAGACTCAATGCACAAGCACTTTGTAAGTACCTGCTCTGTGCCCTGAACATAAGTTTCCCTAGATATGATGAAGTAGAAGCAGCCACTTAAAAAGGAATTTGGCTAGCAGAAGCCAGACAGTGGTAAGAAGTGATGGCTGCAAGTGAATGAGAAAAAAAAAAGCTAATGTAAAATAGAGCATCAAAAGTCAAAATGAGATGAGACCCTACAATGGAGGAAAAAGCAGCCCACCTGTGGAACTCTCCAGAGGATTAATAAACTAGGATGAAGTACAATAATGCTGTTCATGTCAAGGAAAGGTTAAGTATGTTTGGTGGCATCGTATTCAGAAAGATTTCCATCCAGAATAATGAAAAGTAAAAGTATACTGAGGAGACTTTACCTGGGAAATTTACTTTAATAAAGAAGGCCCTGCTATGCAAAGTAAGCTAAACAGATCCCTAAAAGTAAGGTGGAGCAGACCCTTAAAACAATGCCCGAGGACTCCTGTTTATTTGCTAATTTGTTACCCTTTTAAAAGCCAATTGCTCAATGTCAAATAAAGGCACAGCTCTTCAACAGAGCAGTATGTGGGAAAATTAATTTTTTTTTAAAAAGCCTTAAGACTAAATTCAATAATTGTGGAATAAAAGCATTATATGAGAAAAGCATAATTCATTTGTAAAATAACTACTTTTCCTTTTTGTCTCATTCCAAACTACTAATTTTTAATAATGAATCATGGAAGTATGGAAAAATATTTTAAAAAATAAAATAAAAATTAATAAACCTATTAACTTATAAAAATCTCATTCTAAACTATTAACTATTCAAACAAAATTCCTTTTGGTAAAAAGAAAGTCACAGCCTAAGACCTATAGAAAGTCCACACCAATATTAGCTCCTCAGGTAGTTATAGACTTTGTGGGAGATTCACTTTAGTTAAGGAGATAAACAAGTTAAAGAAAACTTTAGAGCTATCTGTTTGAAATGTAAAATACATTAAAAAGTAAAGGTCTTAGTAAGCCTTCTCATCTCAATCAGGGAAAGCCAAGGAAATCAATTATTTAGGCTCCTTGTTGGTATCTGAGGACATACTAGAATCTATAGAACATCAGGAACTGAAATGGGGAGAAGTGAAGTTTGATTAATAACAATGAGAAAAAAAGATATTTAGAAAACAGAACCACTGTTTTGCCCCTAAATAAATGTGTGTAGTTCTATCTATCTATCTATCTATCTATCTATCTATCTATCTATCTATCTATCTATCTATCTATCTATCTATCTATCTGTCTATCCATCTGTCTATCTATCTATCTATCTGTCTATCCATCTGTCCATCCATCCATCTATCTCTCTGTATCTAAGGAAACCAGCATTCATATATCCCATACTATGTGGTAGACCTGTACTACTAAGAACTTTCTAGCTATTATTTGTTTTGATCCTCAAAGCAGCTGACACGGTCAGTATTTTTTTTAACCTTGTGATTATTTTCTTTGCTGTTGTTGTTAGTGTTCAGTCCTGTCCCACTTTTCCCCTTTTGGGGTTTTCTTGACAGATAGTAGAGTGATTTTTCATTTCCTTCTCCAGATCATCTTACAAATAAAGAAACTAAGGCAAATAAAGGTTAAATGACTTGCCCAGGGGTCAATAATCATTAAGTGTCTGAAGCCAGATTGGAACTCAGCTGTTCCTTATCCAGGACAGGTGCTCTATCTATTGTACCACCTAGCTGCCCTGATTATTTTCTTTATGTTTATGTTTGTGGCCAAGGAGAGAAGGGGGCTCACCCATAAGCATGTAAGCAGGTGTAAAGACCAGAGGGCATGCTGGGAAATGGGTCACTTCCTGCTACTTCCCAGGATTTGGGAGAATTATCTCTAAGCCCCTGGACACTTCCTAAAAGCTGGACAATGCTGCCATCCATATACCTGTCTGGTAACTCCTTGTTCTTCATGTTCATCTTTTGGGGGGGGGGGGTTGGGGGGGAACTGGTGCCTCTCAGAATTTATGACTTCCTGGTACTGGGATTCTGCTCAAGCTGAAAACCAGTTATCGAGACTTCAAAATATTTGTGAAGGAACAGGCTCATGTTAGAAGGGTGGAAACACAAGTATTTCATTATTCATGTGAAAGGGAAAATTTTTCTGAAACATCATTTTTTACAGATAATCCTGTGGTTTCTCTGCCTGTCTGAGCTCTTGTTTTCAAGTGCTAACTGCCCAATGTTTGGTGGTTTTTTTTTAAACTCTTATTTTGTCTTTGCAACTCTAAGGGTAAGGGCTAGGCAAACGGGGTTAGGTGACCTGCCCAGGGTCACATCCTTAAGGAATGCCTTAGAACATATCTGAACCCAGGTCCTCCCCAATTCAACCCAGGAACTCTATCAACTATGCCACCCAGCTAAGGCCCATTTCCCAGACCCTATGTCCCATTTCTTTAATGAGTTCTGAGCTACATCTATGCATAACATTCATATTAGTTGCCTTCAAATTAAAGTTTATGCTCTTTTTCTGTTTCCAACCAACCATCCATCCATCCATCCATCCATCCATCCATCCATCCATCCAGTGCTATCTGTAATGCTGGAAACGAGTGTATATACCTTGTTTGAACTACTATGGTGAAATGCATCAGTTTGATATTGGTAAACACTTTTGAATACAATAGTCAAGAATAGCAAATATTCTAATTTGTGTTTTAAAATAAATATAGTCCAAATTGTGGGGAGGGGGTAAAGAGGAGGAGAGAGACAGATTCAACATTATTAATTTGGAATTTCCCCAGAAATTAAATATAGTTCACAGTTAATTGTTGAGCTCCAATACAACTGACCATTTAAAATAAAATATTTATTGTTTTATAACAATGTCAGTTATTAAAACTCAATGTTTGATATAAAACAAGATTTGTACATAGAACTCAATGCAAATTCAACAGCAGCATTTGGAGTTAATTTTAATAAATAAATTTATTTAATAAAAAAATTCCTATGTCCTTAGGAATTTTATTAACAAAAGGCTCTATGATCTCATATCAATTCTTGAGGATAGTTTATTATCACTTAAAAAAAAAGACTTTCCAAATTTAACATGTAGTAAATAATTTACCTTTTGCATTCCATATGAGGGCAGCTTCTCCCGGAAATGCTGAAATAATAACATAAAGTAAATGTAGCTTTAAGAATACAACCAAAGCAACCTAAATGTAATATGAAAAAAGGAAGCTATACATAGGAAAATTTAGGCAATAGAGTTTTCGTAATAAGTAATCACATTTCACACAATAAAGTAATCCGTAATTAAAAAAAAAAACACAACCTCATTATCACAAACAATGGTCAACATCAGTATACTCTAGTACAGCATTAGCAAAGTATTGGCAAGTGTGCAGAGCTGCTGCTGCTCCATTCCCCTCTCTTCCCAGAGCCTGAAGACATTTTTTGCCAGAGTCTGAAGACATTTTTTGCATGTCCCACCCCTCTTTCCAGCTGCCCAAAGTGAGTACTTCCTCCCTCTACTCTTCGGGGTAATGTGGAGGGCTGATAGGCAGCTTGAAATTGCTGTATGGGCACACGAACTTGAAAACCTTCACCCAGTATGACAAAGGGATGGACAGCTCCTTGGGGTTAATGGTATTTAGCCTATCTTCAATACCATTCCCATACTCCCCAGTTTTTATTCTATTACTACTTTTCCTAAATGAATTGTGTGAAAGGGAAATTCCCTGGGAACTGAAGTCAGAGCATCTGCAGGTAAGAAGCCCAAATCTGTCTTTGTGACCTGGGGCAAGTCCCCTAGTCTCCCTGGATCTGTTTCCTAATCTGTATAATGAAGCAGCAAGTTGAATTAGATAATCTTTAAGGCCCTCTCCAGCTCAAAATCTGTGATTCCTAATACATACTGATTTAGTTTTCAAGTATCTTCCTTTTTTCTCAATTATATAAAAATCTAGTTCTAATTCTTAGAAGTATTTTAGGGCATGGTTTATATTAAAAATCCTCATGCTATGGTTTGCAAATTAATTACAGTACAATATGGTTAGATAAGATATATATGTATACACACAATTCTTAAGGTATTTAAAAATTCTATGTACATATTTAGTTGTAACTACATGTATTCTAAACATATATTCTAAAATATTACTCCATATAGATGTGTGTGTGTGTGTGTGTGTGTGTGTGTGTGTGTGTGTGTGTGTGTGTGTGTGTGTATGTCTACAAGTCTAAATATAAGCAGGCAGAGATTTCGTCTGATCAGAACCATAAGCTGTAGGCCAAACTCTAACACTAACTAGTTATGTGCCTTTGGGTCAGTCCTGTGCCTCTCTGAATCTCAGTCCTCTCATTTGTAAAATGAAACAAGTAAGCTAAACCAGATGATCTCTAAAGTGCCTCTCAACCTCCCTAACATTCAGGAATTTGATGAATTTTGTTATTTTTGTTAACAGTAAAGTAAGACTCAACTTCTTTCATACTGTTTCCTCACTATTTTGAGTATTTTGCAAAAGCTATGCTTCTTATAAACAGGGATAACTTCGGAATAGTCAAAGTTATCTTGCCTTGGAAGTCCCCTTGGGTAACACAAGAAGTTGTCTTTTTACCATCCACGTCTATAGTAGGCGAGGGATCCGAGAATGCCTATCTGAATATCTGAGTAATGGCTTATAATAAACGAATGAAATTGATTCCTAACTAGGGATGGAGTACCCCCAAGAAGGGCTGCTAAGAATGCATTTGCCTCATATTGTGCAAACGGATTAAAGAGAGCTTTAAGTTGAAAAATGAAGGGGGAGGGAAGCCCACTTATATTCAATATAGGACACGCAAATTGTGGATACCATAGGGAATAGCTGCAATGTAGGAAAAACCAAAGCTGGCATGTTTAACAGTAACCACCTCATTCTCACCCTAGGCATTAGGTATCAACAAATAATATACCATGTTTGGGGAAACAAACAAGATAAACTAAGGCAATCATACAAATTCCCCTTCATGGGAATCATAGAGATTTGGCATTAAAAGCTATGCCTAAGTCTATGGCTCTAGAGATAAACTTTTCCTCAAAGAAATAAATTAGATAAAATGGAGAGTGAAGGATCACTATGTACATATATTTGTGTGAAGAAATATAGCAGCCAGAAGGGAGAAGCATGATGAATAGGGTGTTGTAAGCTTAAAAATTAATATATAATAACCCCAAGTATTATATTTAATAAGATTTATTAATATTAGCTTGAAGTAAAGGAAAATAAAAAGATAGAGTAAAGCGGGAGCTAACAGCCATGGTCTCGAGAGAAGAGAGAAAAAAGGCAGGGTTACAGCCAACTTATAAACAAAACATCAGGACGCAACGTGGAGGCAAGAGATGAAAGGAATTCTGGGAAATACTAAGGGAATTCTGAGGAACATAATTGCACATTAATTGAAACCCTACATTTATGATGACCAGAAGTGGAGTTTAGAAAACCTTAATTCTTTCTGAGTAGATTAGTTTGAAAAGAAACCACATTTCTCCTGCCACAGCTTTTCACCCCTCCCCCACTATCTATCTCAAACAGCTCCCAGTTTTAGGATATCTTTTCTTCCTACTATTCCTGGGTGCCCTGGTCCTTGCAATTGCAAGGAAAGATTCATCTCCTTACACCCCCTAGTCATTCTGGCCTGTCCAGTCTCTACAATATATCTAATATGGGATTCCTTCACACTATGTTCAATGTGTAATTCTCCCTCACTATGGGAGGTCCCAGAGGTGTGACAAAAAGAACCTAAATGGATAATGATCCTGCGAAGGGGAAGAAACCTTAAAGAGTCTGGAGGTGGATTTTAAGCCTTTTCAGACTCCATTGTTTTATGGAAATCTCTGTATCAGAATTAAAAAAAAGACTCTTGAATTCAGTGCCTGTATCCTGTCACATATATAGTATTTGCTATTGCTTGTTTTAAGATTTTATTTTATTTGTTAAGTTCTGTTACACTATGTCACTTTAAGTTACTGTGTTTTGACAATTAGCTATATATGCTGTTACATACTCTTTATTTGTACCTCCCCATATGACTGCACTGGAGAAGATACTATTATAAAAGTGTCTTTGAGTTATTTATAACAAGAGGTAAAGGGTCCATTTAGTAGCTGAAGTGAAGTGCTATAGCACTATTATAATCTCACCTCCACATTTATACAAATGTAATGGATGAGACAAATAAAGACATGCTCTCATACCAGAAGAGCTGGGAAGATTTTCCTAGGGTGTGGTAACCCTGGATGACTCCCAAGAGGAAGCATTTTCCCATGAAGTCTAAGTAGCTTCTGGATGATTTTTAACTCTTTAGCTTAATCCACCTCCACCAGAATGATCTAGATTCTTGGTGACGTTTTAGACCCAAAAGGTTTTCTTGAATTAGCTACTATACTACTGTTGTGTTTGTCAACACCCTCCTTAGAGGGGATTGTATAATTGTCATAAAATTCTAGTTTTATAAAAGTTAAGAAACTTGCTACCTCTCAGAATCCAGGAAGTGAACTGCTTGGAGAAGGCACTGTGGAGATGCCTGCAGAAACCTCATACTGCACTGAAAGATCTAAAACGAACTTTGGGTTGTAGTGAAATTGAACTGTGGGGGGTTGTAACACATTTATTTTGTATGTATACTCTTATTCATTCGGGGACAACCCCTAATTGGCTTTTTGTCAATGCACCTAGCAATCATTGGTTTTATTCTCTTTCCCTTTTATCCCCAATTTATTATAATTTATAAGTTAGTTATGTTTACAAGATCCATTGGGGAGACTAGTCTTCTAAAGGATCTCAGGGGGGATTGTGAAATCTGTTACCCTAAAAACTACGATTCCCAGCAAAACTATGATCTACAGAACCCCACTCACTTCCTGTCATTACATTCTGATGTAGACAGGATAAATTGGGTGAAGTTCTCTGTCTCTCTTTTCCTTCCTGTTGGCGGCTTTGGTGGAGCAGGTATTCTGAGCAGGTAGAAAACTTAGTCATGTGGTTCTATTTTGTCAGATAATAAACTTTATAAAATTAATACTTGAAGTATTCAACTTTAATTTTAATTTTATAGCATGAAGATAAAAGGTACAAAGAAGGAAAAGAAAGATGGGAACCAAGGTTAGGATTGAAGTGTACAAATAAGCACCTAAACAAAAAGAGAAAATAGAGTAGGGCAGGGAGGTAAGGAATGCTCCCAAAGTGATGAGGGTCTGCCTTCAATGAGCTCTTCTGAAGCCCTCTCTGCCAAAAGAAGAGTATTCCATGATTTTTAACTTGCTAAGTAACTTCATTCTTCAAAAGGTAGAAGAATTAACAATGGAAATTCTACATTGGATTTAATTCTCAAGAACAAAAAGGAACACATCTGGTAGAGGAGAAAACAGATGGCAGGAATCTCAGGAAGATGAGAACACTCCACCTTGGAATTTTTGATAAGGAAGGAAAGGAGAACTAAGAATAGTCAGATAAACATCCCAAATGATGGGAAAACAAACTGTGAAGGGTTCAGAAGAAAAAGCACATTGGGAACTCATGGCCTAAATTCTACAAGATAAAATCTAAATTGGTCCAGGAAGCTCTCAAGAATGAAATTCTTGATCTGAAGAAAAACAATTCCATGAGGAAGGAAAAAAAAAAAGGACTTGTCCAGAGAAATCAAGAAGAACTCACAAGCCAAGCCAACTTCAATACTAAAAAAGACTGTAAGAGGCAAACACAAGCAAGAGAAGATAAATATGAAAATATGACATAATCCTATAAGAACAATGTCAGAAATTCTTGAGTTACAAATTAAATAGGGCTGTGAAAGAAAGTAAATGATTAAAAAAAAAAACCCTCTACTGGGGCAGGACCAAAGAATGAAAAGGAGAAGATGAGGACTACAATGATGACAATGAGAAGACAAAGCTACCCAACTTATTTGTGCTTATTTTCTCTGCCAAAGAGAAAATATCAATAAGCAAAGATGTAGTAGGGGAGTACCTAGCAGCCCTGATCAGCTTAAGTCAACCAGTCCAGATGAAATTCCTCTAAGGGTCCTGAGAAACCTGAGATATGGCAGCTGGGCAACTAATCGTGATCTCTGAAAGACTGGAAAATGGTTGGAGTGAAGCAAGATTATATGAGCAAATGCTATATACCATTAAAAAAGAGAGAGAGATAAGAGGAACAACGTAGCCAACAAATATCTGCAAATTCTAAGACAATGAGCCAAGTTTTTGTTACTAGCAAAAGTCTAGAATATGCTATTTAAGGGAGAGTTGGTAAATATTTAAAAAAAGAAAAAAGGAATCACAAAGAGCCAGCCTCAATATAAATAAGTCACATAAAACTCACCTATTTTCTTTTCTTTTTTGATAGTTTCTAAACTGATAGATCCAAGGAAAGTGGTGAATATAGTTTTATCTATTTTTCAGCAAAAGGACACAACATCTCAGGTTCTTGTGGGAAAGATGGAAATATATGGGCTAGACAATGGCAGTTAGATATACTTGAAAGCTGTGTGGTATGGGAAGCAGATGGGTTCAAAAGCTCCTTCAGATGCTTGGTTAAGTCCTATTATTCATTTTGAGCCTCAGTATTCTCCTCTCTAAAAATGAGGAGCTTCAGGTCTCTGGGTTCTAACTAGGACCCTGAGATACAAACTCAATGGACAACCCATTTACCATCAACACATAAGAAAACCTAGAGCACTGACTTGGTGATCAAGCTCTGGTTGATGCTAGGCTGTTTCATATTATTTTCAATAATGTGGATCCCTGGAAAGATGGGATCAACTGGGTAGATGATGTAAAGCTGGAAGGGCTATGCTAACATGTATATTGGGTGAAGGGCTCAGGATCCAGAAAGGAAAACTGCTGCTGCCAGCTTTGAGAACAGGGTCAAAATGAGTAAGATGAAACATAACAAGAAAAAACAAAATTGAATGTCCAGCTTTTTAAAAATCAACATTACAAGAATAAGATGGGGAAAGGCTTAACTAGACATCAATTTGTCTGGCCTCAAAAATGGCAAGGGGATGATACAACAATGGTGTTTCCTGACTGTACTCCCTGCCAAAAATGCTCTCTTTCCTTCTCTCTGCCTCTCTCTGCCTCTCTCTTCTCCTTGAAGTCTCAGCTCTACAAGAAGCTTTCCTGCTCTTAATTTCCTACTTATCCCACATACAGATTGTATGCTGTCTTTTCCAGTGGACAGTAAACTCCACCAAAAGCAAGAATAGCCCTCTACCTCTTTTTATTTCCAGACTTTAACATACAGAAGGTGGCCACTAAATGTCTACTGCCTGCCTACGAGTGGTAATGAGGCCTGAGTTCTCCTTCTGAGAGCTACAGCATCCAAAAATAAGCAGGTGACAGTTTGGCTGTTCTGATCTCAGCTGGAGATAAATTCTTGGGGCCAGATTTTAAGATCACAGAGAAGCTGAAGAGTGCTCCATGTAGATCAACTAGGATGGTGAGAGGCCATGTCTTGCCTTACAATGACTGGCTGAAAAAAAAGAGGAATGTGTGGCCTGAGTAACATAATAGCTGTTTTCAACAAGTAAAAGGGTTGGTTCAGAAATAGGATGAAACTTGGTTCTGTTTTGCCTTGAGGTTATATAAAGCTAAGGACAATGAGGGCAAATTGCAAACAAGTAAGTTCAAGCTTAATGAAAAGAAAACTTTACAATTAGAGCAATAAGCATTTACAAATAGAGCATAAGCAAAAAGGCTCAGGTTAAGTAAGTTGCAGGGTTAATTCTTACTTAGATACTGGTTGGTTTAGTTAGTTTCTAAAGCTTCTTTAAATTTAGAATCAGTGACATTAAAATCTAACATTAAATGCACATGTGGTTCCAATGACCAAGGGCTAACAGCTTTTTCTAACCCATGCAAGACTCTCCTTTGATTTGTGCTGTAGCTGTCACACAGTAAGAATCCTCAAAGGAGAAATGATGTAGATGATTTGGCAAGATTGAGCACTTTTTCCCAAGCAGAAGTCCATTCAGAAGCCCCCCCAAGTTGGCCAAGTTAGTGGCAGAATGACTTTCTACCACTACTATTAAAAGAGAAAAACAGAAGGGAAATTTTCTCCTCTCACTTCAGTCATTCCAGACTCATGACCCCATTTGGGGTTTTCTTGGCAGAGATTTTGGAGGGATAGGTCATTTTCTTCCCCAGCTCATTTTACAGATAAGGAAACTGAGGCAAACAGGGTTAGGTGACTTTCCTAGAGACACACAAATAGTAAGTGAGATTGGATTTGAATGTAGGAAGATGAGTAT
The DNA here is from genome assembly GCF_016433145.1 of Gracilinanus agilis. Lineage (NCBI taxonomy): Eukaryota > Metazoa > Chordata > Mammalia > Didelphimorphia > Didelphidae > Gracilinanus > Gracilinanus agilis. The sequence continues at coordinate 653,206,845 of NC_058132.1, forward strand.
TCCCAATTCCCAGCCCACGGCTTTTTCCGCTGCACTACCTCTTCTAAATACTTGGCCCTTCTATATTCACTCATTACCATTTTCTTCCATTTTCCAACTCAGGAATGCTCTCTCCACTCTCCTTCCCAATTCTATGCCTTGATCTGTTGATACAATGCTCTGATTAGTTCGCTGTCCCAGTCTCTTGACCCAGTATTGCAAGCACCTCTAAAATCTAATCTCTCTATTCAGGCTTGCTTTGACAGTTCAGCACTAGGTCAAATGAGGATCAGATTTTCTACACTGGTTCTAGAAAATAGGTTCTTGTTTTGTTTCCCTGGGACCAATATCCCACCATATATTTTGGTTACACTAAGGAAGTCTCCCTGTCTTGCCTCCTTTAAGTTCAATTCCCTGCCTTGGTTACTCATTTACTTCCTTCACATCTAGAATTCTGAGCCTTCTACCCACAGTCCTTTCAGGTCTTAACCATGAACATCAGCCACCAAGGCAGAGGCACCACTACCTTGTAGTAGTGGAAAGAACCCAAGATTTGAAGTCAGAACATATGAAGTCAAATACAAAGGCCACCAATGGCCAACTGTATGACACTGCGCAAATTACTTCCCTTTCTTTTGAGTCATTTTCCTCACTAGTAGAATAACAGAGTTGAATTAGATGATTGCCAAGGTCTTTTCTAGCTCTGAATGCCTACTACCCACAGTCTAGATCCTCCACCAATGCTTGCTGCCTATTGTATTCTAGGGGTCTTGATGGTGTCTTAGTCCAAGTCATGAAATTTAGGATCACTGTTGTAATCCATTTGTCTGTGTCCTGTCCCCCTCCTCATCCGCCCCCCAATTCCTTGACTGAGTTCTTTCTCTCAGAGTTCTAGATATCCTTGGAGAAACAATGGATTTTCCTGGGCTTTAGGCTTACTTCTCTAGCTCTCAGTTTGTAAGCCCTGTGAATTAGCAGCCTCACTAATGTGTTTCTGGGGTCTATGAAATAAACTCAGTTAATTACCCTTAAGCAACATTCCCTGAACTGTGCCCTTTATTGCTCAGAAGAGCTCCTAGGTCCCATTTCCTTTCTACTTTGCTGTTTCTCTTTCCTTTCTATCTTCTTTCTGGGCTCTTAAGGTTCTTCTTAACAGGTTGTTCTTTCCAGATCTTTCTCTGGGGACCAATGTTCACTAGTCTTCTCTTCCTAAACCATTAAAAATCCCTTAGCTTTTTTAGTGGCATCTTGGAAAGTTCCAACTGAATCTGAAGACAAGGCACCTGAGTGCCAAAGCTGTCTCTATTATTTACTGCTTAAATGACTCTAGGAAAATAACTTCATTTCTGTGAATCTCCATTTCCTTCTCTATGGATGTGCAGACTAAGTTCCCATAAAACTCTAAATCCTACCACTGCTGACATCCATGCCTCAGCTCCACCATATAACTACTGCCTCCCTACCCCCCACCATTAAGGAGTTTCTACATTTTGTTGTCTCCTCTTAAGTGACTACAATTTACACAATCTTATGCTAAAGATAGTCAGACACCTGGGCTGGAAAGAAAAGTAGCACTATGATCTTTCTTTTAAATTCCACATTTAAATATCACATTAACATTTTATCACATCTATATCATCTCCCTACCTTGGGCCATAGACTCTTAAGACCAGGAAGAACTTTATCATCAAACCTCATCCCCCAGGGAGATAAAGACCTTGAGAAATGCCCTAAGATGAGAAGATTCATCCAAGAAAATTCCCCATTCTTTAACCAGTCATTTTGTTGCCAAACTTAGGGAAAAGGATGGTGTCAAGGTTTTATACAAAGGAAAACTTAAGGGAAAAAAATATAAAAAAGGTCATATTTTCCATTACCTGCATTTCAATATAGCGAGGATCAGACTTCTTTCTTTTTAGGTCTTCCTTGAGTTGCTGGTCTAAATCCACATCTGGCTCATTCTCTTGCAGGAGATATTCAGAATCTCTATCTACAAATGACTTTCCCATGTCAGTCAATTTCTTCCCTCGATCTATGAATTTCTTTTCTTGGTCCAAAGTTTTCTTTTCTTTTTCCAAAAATTTATTTTCTGAAGTTGGTTTGTTCTGGACAGGAACTTCGGCACCATATCTATTTTGAGATAGATTGCAAAGAGTTCATTCAATAAGTCACTCAAGCTTTTGGAAAATAACAAAACTAGAATTTTTTACAAAATTGAATGAAATCAAGACATATACTTTCACAATATCAAATTCAAAAGCAAGGAAAATTTGAGTTTCTTTTGACCATCAAATGAGTTATCTTTGTCAGCAATGCTGATAGACTTTTGTCTCTTCTCTATCCAATCTACAAAGAATAGTAGTGCCCTGTTTAAAATTAACTTGTGTATTTTTAGGTTGTCTTGATTGAAGCATTTATTGTAGAACAGAGACAAAAGTTGCAGAGAATGAAAAAGTATATTGGAATTATGAATGTATATTCTCTGAGGTTTGTGAAAACAAAGTCAAAAGTAACTCACTGTGTTATGCTCTCTGTCTCATATCCCCCCAACACACACACACACACACACACACACACACTCTCTCTCTCTCTCTCTCTCTCTCTCTCTCTCTCTCTCTCTCTCTCTTTCTCTCTCTCTAATAGGGCCCTAATATTGTGTTCCTGGAGAATTTTCAATCACTTAAGTTAACTTTTCCTCTAAAAACCATGCCTTTAGAGCAAGCCTTAAAAGGTCTTATGACTCTTCAAAGAACATACCAACAGAAAAATGCTAAAATGAAATAACTTATTAAAAAGAATTTTAAAAGTAGAGCTCATTTTTTAAATTAAGAAACATTTCTCACCTGATATGGTCCCTGACCTACCCAAGAAAAACTATTAACAATGTTAAGAATTAGTCTGAAAGAAAAAGGAATTTTTGCCTTCACTAAACCATAATGTAGAAGGATAAAGAATAGTACTTTTAAAATGGAATCTTTGACAGGCCATTGCTACTAAAAATCTCTTGTTTTCTACCCATTTTTCAAAAGTAAATTTTTTTTACCCATGATCCTCAGGAGAAAACCAGGATATTTGTGGCTGAGAATCTTTGTCATTCTTAGTTTGGACAGAATTCAACAGTTGCACAATTTGTTCTTCTCGACGTTCATCCATACGCACTACAGCTCTCTTAAGTTATAGGAGAAAAAAAGGTTGTCACCAACACATGCAAATCAAATTAATTTCAATCATCAATGAAAGACATTCATTTCTCTTAAAATTAAGAATTAATATAATAAATCCCCTCCCTGAAACCCTTTTTCCCTCTCATTTTACATAGATGTCTATTTTTTCTTTCTTAGATTTTCACAGATCTCAACAATTAAGTCAACTTATAAGAGTTGTTTTATTTTTCCAATTAAAAACAAAGAATTTTGTTACTCTCCACTACTCCCCCAAGCATATGGAAAAGGTTGCCTAAGTATATGGTCCCAAGGCTGGTGTCAAAAATATTAATCAATGGACAAGTTAGAAAGGAAACTAGAATTAGGAGGGAAGCTCTTTACTGACAGTGAGTAGAAAATTTCATTTGCTTTCCTCTATCTTAGGAAATCCCAACAATCCAAAGGTGGTAGAAATCAAAGAAAAGAATTTCTGACTAAGGAATTATATCTGACACTATTGGAAACTCTTTGGTGATACGCCTGAGTGAAAAACTGGAAAAAAAAGAAGCAATGAGAATATCCACAAGAGGAGCTTCAAGGAGGGCAAAGAAGAATGGTCCACACAGGCAAATGTTGCAGAAATTTCTTGATTGAGAAGCACCACTAGATCACAAAAAGAGATTTAGATTTGGGAGCCACAATGTGGACAGAATAGTTAGGACTACACATAAAAGTGGTGTGAAAAATCTGAAAGTGAAAAGAAAGACAAAAATAAAACTGTTGCTTATGAAAGTTAAATATCATTATCATCCCTCACTGAAGTTTTTCCTGCTCCTCATACCCATCTACTCTTTGCCCAAAGTATTCTCTCTCTCTTCTGACCTCTCATGGTACATTAGAAATCTCAGAGTCCCACAGTTTAAGAATGCTATTGATAGGCTACAGCCAGGAAGGTGCAGGGCCTTCAGTCCATGTCTTGAGTTATCCATTGAAGGAACTGGCATGTTTAACCTGAAGAAGAGAAGACTTAGGGGGAACATGATAGGTATCTGCAAGTATTTAAAGAACTATCACAGGATGGATTAGATTTGTTCTGTTTGACCCAAGAAGACAGAACCAGAAACAAAATATGGAAGTTACAAAGATATCAATTTTGCCTTGATGTCAATAAAAATTTCCAAACATCAAGAGCAGTTCAAAAGTAAATGGGATGGGGGCAGCTAGGTAGCTCAGTGGGTAGAGTCAGGTTTAGAGACTAAAGGTCCTGGCTTTAAATCTGGCCTTAGATACTTCTTGGCTGTATGAGCCTGGGTAAATCACTCAACTCCCACTGCTTGGCCCTTACTGCTCTTCTACCTTGAAACCAAAGCTTATTCATTCTAAGGGAGAAGGTAAGAGTTTAAAAAAAAAAAAAAGTGAATGGGATGTTTAGAGAGGTGGTGGATTCTCCCTGCCTGAAGGTCTTTAAACACAGGTTGGAAAATTACTTGTCAATTATAGAAAATATTACCTTTGTGTATAGTTTAGATTAGATAGTGTGACAGTACCAGTATCTACCAGGGTTCTTCTTTTCTACTTCATGTATCCCCATCTCTCACCCAACAGATTAGTTTTTGTTTTTGTTAAACAATCTTTTGTTACTAAAAGGTAGCAAATCAAGAGCTTGATTGGTTCAGGAATGGGGCACCTCCCCTTCTGGCAAGTTTCTTGGTTTACTGACATGTTTGTCACCAAAGAGCACAAAGAAGCCCATCCACATGGAGGTCAGACTTAACTCAAGATAACACATAAACCACCACCATCTGTCCTGTTAGCCAGAGTAGGAAAGAAGACTTCCCATGATAAGTTCAACTGTATCCTTAGTGACTATCTTTTCTATGTTAGAGCTAAATAAACCTCCAATTAACTCTTCAATGAGCTCTGAGTGCCTCATTCTATCCAATTATCTAGCCTCAATAGAATTCCCATTCTCCAAATTCTGAAGGAGTTGGAGCTAAAATCAGGAGAGGCTTTAACCCAAAACTTATCAGCTGTCTAAGCATGGGCAAGTTATTACCTCTGATCTTTAGTTTCCTCATTTGTAAAATGGTGATAATTACACTGTGTGGAACTATTTACTCCCAGCATTGATGTAAGGAAGCATTGAAAACCCTTTGGGTGCTAAGTATTATGAGCGTTTCCTAGAATTTGAAATGAAAGGTGGGCACAGAATATTGAGTCTTCTCTTCTCTAGCAGAAAGTTCTTGAAGAACTTAGGTTTCTTGTTCATTTTTGCAACATCCCCTTCCAGCCACTGATTCCCATGGAAAATGAACATTCATAGACTACCCGTCAGGTTTAATTGCATAATGAAAATATTCCAGGTAAAACTGCACTCAGAATGTGGGGGAATTCTAAAAGCTTTTTAGTTAATAATTCTTTTACAGTCATTGAAAGGTTCAATGGAGGTAACACAAATGAATCACAATAAAGTAAAATTCCAAATATCTGAGAGAATGAATCATTCTAAGTAGCTGAAGGTTTAATGCTTTATGTACAATTTTTTTAAAATGTCATCGATTTGATCTGAAGACACTTCTAAAATGCATTCCATGTCAGTCTTTCTGATTATCTGGTCCATAATTATGAATGTCAACTACTGCAAAATGCTGTTAGTAAGGCTTTCAAGAATATTGAGATGTTTAGGATTGCTTACCCCTAAACTAGATGGTCCCAGACCACTGCATTTTTAAAATAAATTTTGCCTCCTCCCTCGGTATCGGCTGTTGTTCTTATTGTTACTCCTGAGAACTGTCACATAAACAAATACACACATACACATACTGTGAATGTAATGTATATGCACTTTTAGATTTGTTTTCAACTCATTTTGGACTAGGAAATTCTTCAATCAAAATTATATATAGTTCTAATAAGTCCTGAAGAGCTGTCCTGGGAATAAAACATTTAGGATGGAGTGTGTGGACTATGTGCCATCCAGCTGTCTGCTCAGACATTTTGCTTGTCTTCCTAGTTCTTCCTGGACATGTTCTAGATTGATAGGATTGCCAAAGGCTATGTATGTTTCAGTTAGATTCTACATTGATAATGCCACAATACTGCATTATAAAACTACCAGAAAAACATGAAATAGAAAATTATTTAGGCAGGTATGGTCACAGCTGCAATCCTTGACATATGAGGCTGGTGGGTAACTTGAATTCTGAGCTTCTGAGCTACAGAAAGGTGCCCTACCATAAGAAGCCTAGATCTGAGTGATATGATGGCTTGACATAGACATCTGGGAGTCAGAAATAGAAATGATGAACTGGTGAGGTCACCAAGGGTGACCCAAGAACACATCCAAAGGAAAATCTCAGGACAAAAATGTCCAGGGTACAGCCACAGCTGAAGTGAACATTGTAGATGATCCATCAAAGGAGACTGAGGAGGAAGAGGAGGAGGAGGGTGAGGCAGGATCTTTTAAAAACAAAAGCTGGACAAAACCTGTGAGATTTTCATAATTATCTTTGATCTCCAGGAACTTCTTCAACCACATAATAAGTATGTATTATTAAGTGCCTACTGTGTGTTAGGTAAATCTTTTCCCATGAAGCTCTCTCAAACACAGGGCCACCAAGATTGAGCTTCCCTCCTCTCTCAGTTCTAGCCTCCACTTGCTCAGCTGCCAAAGTGAATTTCCTAAAGGGCAGGTCTAACCATCTCAGCTTTTCAAGAGTGTCTCCACATTAACATTATTAAGACCAAATATTAAAAACCTTCTGATTGGCATTTAAAGTCCCTCACAACCTGGGTCCTTCCAATCCTATCTTTTTGGTGCCCTTATTTTTTATTATTCCCTTCCAGGTAGAATTTGCCATTTCTTCTTCAGCTCATTTTACAGATGAGAAATGGGAAGCCAACAGGGTTAAGTGATCTGTCCAGTGTCTGGGGCAAGATTTGAACTCAGGAAGATCAATAATATTCTTAGTTCCCAGCCCACTCTGCCACCTAGTTGCCCATACCTCCTCACCTGTACTTCTTGGCTTAACTGACTTCTGTCAAAGACTCAGTTGAAATCCCAAGTCCTTTAGGAGGTGCAATCCCTACCCTCCACCCCAATACAAAGTAAAGGAGGAATGGTGAAAAACATTAGAAGGTATGCAGTCAACAAGGATTTCTTAGGTGCTTTCTCTGGGTCAAGCTCAGAGATAAATGTAGAGGAGCAAAAAGAAAGACAAAACTAGCTAAGTGGTAGAATGCAATCTCAAATGAGAAGAGAGGAGCAGCAGGCAAGATAAGAAAAAAGCTCCTGCAGAGGGCAAGACTTGGGTTCACTCTAAAATAGGGGTTGGCAACGTATGGCTCTTTCTGCAGGAGCTATAAAGTCAATTTTTTTTTTAGGCGCTGTTATAGGAGCACTGTACACCTCTCACGAAATTACATTTTTAAAAATGTGGCGTTTATGGCTCTCATGGCCAAAGAGGTTTCCGACCCCTGCTCTAGAAGGAAAACCAGGGAATCAAAAAGGGAAAGGTGAGGGGCATTCTAGACAAAGAGAAAGGCCAGCCCAGATAGAGATGGAGAAAATATCACAAAGGCACTCTTTCAGAATAGGAAGATGGGGGCAAGGAAGTGGCTCAGGGGATTGACAGCAGGCCTAGAGAGTCCTGAGTTCAAATCTTACCCTAGACCCTAAGCAAGTCACTTTAACCCCCACTGCCTAGCCCTTACTGCTATTGTCTTGAAACTGACAGTTTTGATATCAATAAAAACGGATCCAACCTGACCTATTTAAATATGGTTTGGGGGGATCAAAGGTGAAACAAATCCTCAACATGGCCTATCACTAATGCTCAGAGAAGACTTCACTCATTCAGTGCAGCAGCACAGGAATGTCACAACAGTTAAGAAACCACCTGTGCCAGGAAAAGATAGATCCCTTTGCAATGGAAACCTGTGACAAGCTGGAGTAGGAGTCTGGTGGGAAAATATACAAGTGTCCCTTCAAAGAACAGTGGGAAGAAATGGAGGAAACAAAAAGTTTGCAGAAAACTTGGTTTAAGACTCCAGCTAAATCACCCCATTTCTGGGTGAAATTGAAAGCAGAAACAACAGACTAAAAAGAGAAATGCTGTGATGACTATCTAAATATCGATTAAACCTTATGGCTGCTGCACCCAGATCGGCTGTATCAGTCACAGATTCAGTGCCCAATGGAGCAGAGACGACATCCCAGAAACTGGGTAGAGAGCAAGGATGTGCCCAAACTTTGGGGCTGCAAGGACAATGGCCTGGAGCTAGACAGGGCAGAGAGGGGAGGCGAAACCAGGATGGGCAGTGAGGGTCCTTATCCACTGGGCTTTTCCTTTAGAAAAGGAGGATGCAGTGTGAACAAGGACCTCCCTACTGCCCAAATACTATTTGTGCCTGCTAGCCCAGATTCCATGAACTGGTCCACCAACGGGAAAAGTGGGGGGAATCCTTGACACGGACCTGACCAAGGCAGACATTCCTCCTGGGGAGGCCCAGGGGAAGAGGGGAGATGTCTACACAGGGACCCAACATTGGCCTGACCAGTGTAGACCACCCTGACTGGGAGCCTGGGTGGCTGAGGTGTAGACACTCCTCCTAGGAAGGCCAAGGACAGAGAAGGCCAGGATGGAGGGAAAAGTGGGGTATATATAGCCAGCCCTGACACAGACTTGATGAATGTAAGACACCTCACCTGGGGAGGCCAGGATGGAGATGGCCTGAAAGGGGGGGGGGGGAGTGTCTACACTGGACCCCAACATTGGCCTGATCAGTACAGACATCCCTCACGGGTAGACTAGGAGTCTGGAGTGCAGAAAGCTTGGGATGAGGACTCTACACCCAGGTCTGATATTGTACAGACAGGCTACGCAAGGAATAGGCCAGGATAGCCTAAGAGACGTCTACATCCCGCCACACGCAGCCCTGACAGACTGCGGGGCATAAAAGGCCAGTATGGGCAAGGCCTAAAAGAGGGTGGCTACACCAGTGGACTCTGCCTCCGGGACCAGGCCTCAGGGGTTTCTGTCCCTGGTCGGGCCGCAGAGACCACGGCTCTCACCTCCTGGCGCTCGGCATCCTTGCTCTTCTGCCCCTGCTTCCTCGCGTACCACAGGCCGATGTCGCGGCCCTTGAGATGCCCGGGATGCCGGCCCCGGCCCCCGCCGCTGCCTCCGCCGCCGCCGCCCCGGCCTCCGCCCCCGCCGCGGTTCCCCCCGTACCCGCCGCCGCCC
>NC_058132.1:653221055-653369631 GCF_016433145.1 Gracilinanus agilis
ATATATATATATATATATATATAACATTTGCTCATTTTCCTATTTCTTCATTTTGAATTTTTCAAAGTTGGGCATTATTCACCTGGGCATGGGGAGGCATGATCTCAAGCTTCAGGCTTCTTTGTACTAGTATTTTCAGAGCTAGTTTTGGAGGTCTGCAAGTTTTCAATGCTTCCAAGGGTGATATGAGGGATATGTGTGTGATATCAGCATGGGCATCATACCCCTAAAAACCCAGGCAAATTGTAAGCAGTGAAATTCCCTTACTCCCTTCTGTCCTTGAGACTCCTAACCCAAGAACATCTGATAACTTCTATAAGACTCTGAGATTATTATCATCTTTGGATTGTCCTTTAGATTGAGATGGATATAGAGATGCACCTCCGGGCTACACCTCAATACCATCAGGCTGTAACTCAGGCATACATCTGTTCCCTAAACTATGAGGGTCTTCAGGCAGACCCCGGTCAGATGACCAAATCCCCCACCCAATGCCTGAGTGTTTTCCACTCTAGAATCACATCCACACCATGACACAACATCATGTCCCCACTGTTGTAAAACATATATAATCCCCAGGATTGATGGTTTTTGGGAATAACCCTCCAGGTTGTACCTCTCATGCTATCTTGCTGGCCAAAAATTCAACTCTACTAATAAATCTCTCTTTTTAATTTTAAGCTAAGTTTTGGAGTCTTGCATTCTTGCAATAGGTATCCTTCCCGAACCCCAGAAGTTCACCTCAGCCCTGCACAACAATATGGTCACTGCCTTCCTGGTCTTTAACCAGGAAGGATCCTTGTTTCCTCTGCAGCGTCATGTATTTGTGCTTCTCTTGGACCTGGAGCTGTGTTTTGGATCCCTGATCCCTTGTGACCAATCATAACTACTACTTTCCAGGCTCGAACAGAGACTCAAAACTACTTATATTACTGTTATCTGCACCCAGTTCCAGCAGTCCCTCATACTGTTTTTCTGGCCACTTCTCTGACTCCCTTGCTGCCTCCTAAAGTTACTGCTGCTGCTGTGACCAAATAATTAACAATGAAGAAGGGAGGAAAGAGTAAACAGACAACCTTCAATCATTCAAATGTGGATTGTGTCAAAAGAATTATGGGAAATTTGAAGAGGGAAATCAAGCAGTTAAATGAATGCAATCACCATTTAATATGTTAACTTCCACACATCACTCAGTCAAGAAGCATTCATTAGGCATCTCCTCCATAGTAGTCCCTGCTCTAATCATTGAAGAATCAAAGAAAGGCAAAACAGCAGCCTCTAAAATCTCTGGGGATTCACAGTCTAATGATGGAAACAACCTGCGAAGATTGAGACGGGTACTCTAGACTTCAAATAGGATGTGACATAGACACTTTATTTATCTGTACTTAATAAAAGGAGAGAGATTTGGACCTCTGATTTCATTGATATGGAACTCCCACATAAGGAAATTTCCTTGGCCAGAGTCCACAGGCCCTTTCACTGCCCCTAACAGTCTTTAGAGAGTTGCCTGGAACACTGAGAATTTAAGACTTGTTCATTGTCACATCAGCATGTTTGAGCAGCCTGGGACATAAGCCCTGCTCTTCCTGCTTCAGGGGCAGCATTCTAGCCCATGGAACCTAGAAAGAGAGAGAGCTAGACTCTCCTTTGAACTCTGTTGTTGAGATTGCACAACTATTTGTGATTTTTGCTATTCTAGGGTCTCACTAAAAAAAAAATGTAGTAAGTCTTTAAAAATCACCTGAAATAGTTTAAATGTCAGCAACACAGAAGTAGTAAAAGGGGGTTTTATTTTGTGAGCTTTATGTGTCATGAAAGATAAGGGTGTGAGGAAAGTAAGAAGCAGTTCCAGGTTTTGGGAAGGACTTCAAATCTTTTAGCTGGGAGGGTGTTAGCCCTATAGAATGGAGAAGGAGGAGGAACTGGGGCTGGAAAGGATAGCTGAGTATCAATTGCATCTGACCTGCTACTAGTCGCTGCCACTGGCCAAGGAGGAAAGCATCATTGCTAATGGGGGAAAAAGCAAAGGGTAATGAGAATAGCCATGTGAGCCCAGGAAAGTACAGATACCTTCAGAGTTGGGGCTCTTGGCTTATGTCTCTTATGCATGAACTGAATTTACAGATCTTCCCGAGGCTCAGTGGGGTCTGGGATTCTGTGCATCTACTGCATCCAACCCATAATCACTAGGAGAGAAGGGAGTGTAAGATAGGAAACACTTTGTTATAGGGGTGCAAAATGGTGAACCCCCGGGTTCAGAAAGGAAACCTTTCTCAAGAATGAGAGGACTCCAAACTTAGCTTAAAAGTAAAAAGAAAGATTTATTAGTAAGATAGGATTAATGGCCAGCAAGACAACATGAGTGGAACAACCATGGGAGGCTCCCCCTGAATCCCTCAGTTCTGGGGATTATATACTTTTACAACCTTGGTGATGTGATGCTGTGTCATGATGGGGATGTGATTCTAGATTGCTAAACACTCAGGTATTCGGTGGGGGGCTGGTGGTCATCTGATCGGGGTCTGCCTGGAGACATAGGGGTGACCCTCATAGTTTAGAGGACAGATGGATGTCTGAGATACAACTTGATGATATCGAGGAGGTGTATCTCTTTGTCTATCTCAACTTAAAGGACTTCCAAGGATAATGGTCTTTGCCTGGAGAGTCACAAGGACAGGAAGGGGGAAGGGAATTCCCCTGTTCACAGCCTGCCTGAGTTAAGGGGTACAGGGTCTCTGCCATCTCTGCACAATGCCCATGTCAACTTGACAGAAAAGAAGCAGAGCAGACTCTTTGTGTGTTCCCAGAAGTCAGCAGAGTGCCTGGCACATAGTAAGTACTTAATAAATGTTTATCAATTGATTGATAGATTGGGGAAAGTATCTAAAGGCTTTTCATCTGTGAGAAAATACAGTAAAAGAGGGGAGAAGTGTGGTGAGCCATAAAGAAACAGTATAATCTGTAAATCCCATCAGAACCTGGTATAGCTGATGGTTATAACTACTCAATGGCTCTTTTCATTAAAAAAAGTTTTGCTGTGTAATAAATCACTTCAATTTAAAAGAAAAGATGTGGATCATAAAAGGGCTCAAAAGAGGAATCTCAGATTTTTATCTTAGATAGCCCAATTCAGTTTCCTTATAGGACTGAATTTGTAACTAATTTCTGAAGTTGATGAAATCACAGGTGGAAGAAAGAAAGAAAGAAAGAAAGAAAGAAAGAAAGAAAGAAAGAAAGAAAGAAAGAAAGAAAGAAAGAAAGGAAGGAAGGAAGGAAGGAAGAAAGAAAGAGAAAGAAGAAGAGAAAGAAGGAAGGAAGGAAGGAAGGAAGGAAGGAAGGAAGGAAGGAAGGAAGGAAGGAAGGAAGGAAAGAAGGAAAAGGAAAATAATATTTTCCTTATATCTTGAATTTATAGAGCACTTTAAGTTTTGCAAAGTGTTTTCCCAGCAACTTTGTGAGAAAGGCTTTCGAAGTATTTAGCCCTTTTTTCAGATTAGGAAACCAATAATCAGAAAGGTTAAAATCCAGCTAAAATTATGTGGCTAATTAGTGCTGGAGCCAGAATTTAAACCCAGTTCTTTTCTGGGATTGTACTTCTTTTCTGTTTGGGCCCAGAAAGTAGAATTAGGATCAATGGAGATCCTTTGATTTTTCAAAGAGACTTAATACAAGGATTAACTTCCTAAGAATCAGAGGTACCCCCAAAATGGAATAGTTTATGTCAGTAAAGAAAATTCCTCATTAATGAAATCTTACAAAGTAGAAGCTCATTCATCCAGGCATATTATAGAAGTGCTACTTATTAATAAGTGTGCCTGGAACACTGCTACAGTTTCTTCTATTCTAAGCTTTTGTAATATGAGCGATGATATAGCTGAGTTGCATATTCAGAAAAGATCTGCTACTCTGATGGATTAGGTGATCTCATTTCTTGCCCCAGTCACAGTGGAGAGGTACTTGATTGTTACTCTAAATCAAAGAAGTTGGGGCCAGTTTGATAGTAGAGGGAATCAAGAGCACCGGTTTCTAAATTGAGTTTTAATTATAAATTAAATGTTCAACAGAAGAGAAAGAAGATTATGAATTTGTGAATTCTTTGCAAAAAGGGAGCAATAAAGAACATTGAGATTCTTGAGCGTTTTAGAAGAGTTGGCATGGAGGAAGAATTGTTAGTGATTTAGTGCTTTCCCCAAAGGATTTTTTTTTGTGAAATCCTATCTTCCTTAAGTATAAAAATGATAACAAACTCCAATGCATTAATAAAATAAAAGGTATTAGAGTTTTTGTAAAAGCAACATTAGTCTTTAACTTTACATCCTGAATATTTCCATACCTGAGAATTAATAAATATATTTATTCCTAAAAATATACACCTCCTCAAACTAAAAAGAAGAAAAAGAGTCCTCCTTTATATTGAATTTCCTAGTTCTTTTCTCCAGAATCTCTGAAGAGTTCATTGTGTTACCTGCCTCTCCCCAAAAAGGAGTTGAAGAGAAAGTGGAATTTTTTTAGAACCATATCTAAATCCTTAAGGATGCAATTCTTTCTCAGCAGCAGAACATGCTTTTTTGAGTAGCAAACCTAGGAAGTTTAATTCTTAATTTTCTCTCACAATTGTTTCCTTCTTTGTGACCCTGGGATTCCATTTATAATGTCTGAAAATGTTATGTATGTGTATGAGAGGTAGGAAAATTAGACCAAAGGGGTTATAGTAAAATCAGGGACAATTGCTACTAGTCTTTGATTTCAGATGGGGCTTTTTTCATTAAATTTAACAACACATTTTCTCTCCAAGGACAACAAGAAACTGAATAACTTCCTCCTTTCCACTGAAGAACAAATAATTGCCTAACAAAATGCTTGTGATTTAATAAAAAAAAAAAAAAAACCCTTATATCTAACCTTGCCTGATTGAATGACTCAGATTCACAGAAAAACAAATCTTTTGCATATGCATTTGACTTGGAGACAGAAAGTCCTAAATTCAAATTCTCCCTTTGGCACTTGCCTGCTGGATGACCAGAGGCAAATCACTTTACCTCTCTCTCTACCTCAGTTTCTTCATCTGTAAAGTGCATAAAACACTTACCTCCCAGGGTTATTGTGAGGTTAAAATGAAATGTTTGTAAAGCATTTGTAAACTTTAAAGAGCTATATGTAAATGTTCACTTTATTATAACTACAATCTCACAATCTAATCTGTATAATTCATGTTGTTAATAGGTTATGTTAGTTATATGACCATGTCATCTATTCAAAACATATCTATACATTTTTACTTTAGAGTCTGTATTTTTTGGTAGTAAATAAACCTGAAATTTAACTATCTTAAAAATTAGAACTTTATTTAATTTCTGCTATTTCATTTAGAGACCAATAAATCTCTGAAGAACTAATCAATGCCTGATGAAATGCTTGAGATGTTTTTTTTTAATGATTTGTAAGAGTGCATTGTGGGAAGATGTCAGAGTAGAGTGGGGAACTTTCTCGCCCTCCTACAATCCCCCACAAATAACTAAAAATAAATCTGTAAAATCAACCTTAAAAGTGGCAGAAATAGAGAGGTGTCCAGAGTTAAGTTGAACAACAAATTAGGGAGAAAGCTTTCTAACTTCTCTGGCCCCAGTCCCACTTGCTGCAGGCCTTGAGGGCTGGAACTAAGCAGCCCCAGAGGACATGATCAGCAACCTCACCTTATTTGCTCAGCCTACAAGAGTATCACTGGAATCTGAATCCAGTAGGGAGGTCCCTGAGAACAGCTGTGCTTGCTGGGATCCCCAGCTCAAGAGACCCTGCTGGCCCATGACTGGAGAATCAAGGAGTGGACACCTCTGTGGGTGCCATGTCTTTTAGCAAGAATTCAAGCCACATGGCTACCAAATAAGGGACTCTGGAGACCTGAAAAAGGAGAATTGTTTACCTGTTCTATCCTAGAATGCCGGGGTAGGAGAGGAGAAGAAGAAAGCACATACCAGTGAAAGTTTACTGAGGGACTGGGGCCCTATCAGCTGTGGTCATGCCCAGGACAGTAGTCCCTGGCCACAGGGAGAAGTGAACTGACTGCTTGCAGTTGCAGTAGTAGAAATGCCTTTGGGCTATGGTTGGAGCACTTGAGGTCAGCCATTAATGTGTTTTAAGTAGCACCAGGAGTACATCTGACTCTGGATATTAAAAAAATGCAATAATTAAATAGAACCCAAGAAAAAAAACAAACACACATACTCACAAATCTTGAAACCTGAGATAACATACATCAGCAAAATAGGAACCCTAGGACTCTAAGAAAAAAAAGTCAATAATTAAGTGATTGACCTGGCCATTAAAATTAAAGTAAATAAATAAAATGAACAAGCAAAAGAGAAAGAACACAACTATTGATAGCTATTATGGAGACAGAGAAGATCTTGGCTAAAATTCAGAATGATGAAGTAAAATCACCTACTTCAAAACCAACAAAGAAATACAATAAATGGCTATAGAGCTTTCATAAGGGTTTTAAAAAGACCTCAAAACCAAATGAGAAAGTGAAGGAAAAATTAGGGGGGGGGGGAAAGAAATGCAAGAAAAGCAAGAAAATTATGAAGGAAAGATCACCCAAATGGAAAAAAGAGATACTGAAACTTACAGAAGAAAATGTTGTATTAAGAACTAGAATTGGAGAAGGAGAAGCTAATGATTTCCTCAGACAACAAGAAATAATAAAGCAAAATCAAAAGAGTGAAATAATCATAGAGAATATGAAACATCTTATCACAAATACAACTGACCTGGAAAATAGATCAAGGAGAGATGATATAAGAAGAGTTGGACTCCTAGAAAGTTACAATCAAAAAGAGTTTAGACACTATTCTCCAAGAAATAATCAAAGAAAACTGTCCCCAAATTTTAGAAACAGAAAGTAAAATGGAAATCAAAAGAATCTAGCAATCACCATGTCAAAGAGAACAAAGACAAAAATGCACAGAAGCATCATTGTTAAGTTCCACAGCTCCCAGGTTAAGTAGAAAATATACAAGCAACAAGAAAAAAGTAATTGAGATACTGTGGAACTACAATTAGAATATCACACAACTCAGCAGCTGCAACATTAAATTAATGCAGGACATGGTATACAGCATTTTGCAGAGCAAAAGGACTAGGCTTACAACCAAGAATAACATATCCAGCAAAGGTGAGCATAATTATAAAAGGGGGAAAATGACATCTGATGAGCTAAAAGAGTTTCATCTGTTCCTGGTGAAAACCCCAAAACTCAGCATAAATTTAATCCATAAGAAATATACAAAGGAAACTAAGGACTATCCATAAGCAATCCAAAAACTCAAATTGTTTGATTCTGGTATAGGGAAATATCATCTATGACTCCTGGGAATGGTATCATTGCCTGGGTATTTTGAAGGGTCTTATACAGAGGGAAGACTTGAGGTTGAGGTGAATATAAAGGAAAGGAAAGGGTAATAAAATAGACAAGGAGGAGGCAGGGCAGAATGACCACCTCCTTCGGAGAAGGAATGAATGGAGGAATTGCCATGGAGACGGGGAAGGGAGGATAGAGGGATGGAGTATTAGAATCAAACTCTCATCAGATCTGGGATAAAGAAAGAACAACATACACCATTAGAAGGGTAAAAATTTTTTCTTAATGTTCAGAGAAATAGGAGGGAAAGGGAATAGGATAAGGGAGGGACAGGGAAGAGAAAGGAGGATGAGGGAATAAGTAAAGGGAGAGAAGGAAGAAGTTTGGGGACAGTTTTCCTTGATTATTTCTTGGAGTATGGTGTCTAAACTCTCCTGGAGGAGAGTACACAACAAGAGGTAGCAGGGTAAAGTGAGGGGACAGAGGAATCAAGAAGCAGGAGGGTACACTTAGGGAATAAGGAAGGAACTTGGGGAAAGATGGATAGAATAAGAAATAAGCATTGAGGGATGATGGATAAGGGACTGACCTTTGGAAAAGCTCAAGACAGTTAACCTCTGTTTGCCTTAGTTTTCTCACTTGTAAAATGGGGATAATAATAACATCTTTTTCCCTGGGTTGTTTTGAGCATCAAATGAGTTAATGTATAAAAAGGGCTTTGTAAATATTAAAGCATTTTTAAATTACAAGCTAGCCTTTGCTCTTTCTCTGTGTCTGTCTCTCTTTTTCTTTGTGTTTATCTCTGTCTCCTACATAGAACTTAATGGTAATAGGCTGAAAGAATTAAAGTGTTCATGAGTCTAAACAAATTAAAGCTATTTTAAAAAACCCTAACATTCCATCTTAGAATCAATACTGTGTGTTAATTCTAAGGCAGAAGAGGGGTAAGGACTAGGCACTGGGGTTTAAGTGACTTGCCCAGGGTCACCCAGCTAGTAAGTATCCGAGGTCATATTTGAATCAAGCATTTCTCATCTCTAGTCTTGGCTCTCAATCCACGGAGTCACCTAGTTGCCACCATGCTATTTTTTTAAAGACCCTACAATTTAGTTCCCATAGTTCTAGAGTTTGTTTGTAGAAAATGACCAAAGAAATTATCTTCCTCTGCATGACTACTTTCTCCCTCAAACCATGTGACTTAGCTTTTATTGCCAGTATTAAAATAGAGAATCTTGTTAGAAGAAACAAGCATTCCTCAGCTACTGATCTGGAAAAGTCTTCGTGATGATGTACATCCATATTTATATTCATATATAACTTTCAATGCATTCAAAACATTTTAATTAAACCCTGTGAGGTTGGTGCTATCAAATTGGTTTACATCTGCCAGGAATATGCTAGATAAGCCACTTCTTAACCTTGTTAGACTTTAGTTTCTTCATTTGTAAAATTAGAGAATGAAGGCATGGAAGAGAATAAGTGTTTGTATAGTTCCTATTATGTGCCAGGCACTGTGCTAAACATTTTACAAGTATTATCTCATTTGATCTTCATACCAACTCTGGGAGGTGGATACTATTATTATCTCCATTTTAGAGGTAAGGGAATTGGGGCAAACAGGTTACATATCTTGCCCATAGGTATAAGTATCTGAGGCTGGACTTGAATTCAGGTCTTCATGACTCCAGGCCCAAAGTTCTGTCTATTGCAGAAGAATTTTAAGATTCTTTGCTGCAGTAAATCTGGGGATAAGACCCCAAGTTTGCAGTTGAAAGGAGTTTCCGCTAGAGGATAATCTTTTCTTTTGATATCCTATAGGTTCCATTCAATCAATATACAATACATACTTACTATGTGCAAGGGACTGAGCAAATAGCAGCAGTCTGAGCTTCTCTGTATAAATGGAATATTAAAAAATCACAACCATGTTTAATAAATTATTTTATTAATAACAAAACATATGTACTAATATAATAAGATGTGGACCAATTAAAAATTTAACAATAATCTGTGTGTTTCAATATGCTTCCTCTCACTTTCCTATACTCCCGTTCAATTGTTTTTACACTAGGTGTGGAATGATGCCTAAACATATTAGGCATGTATTGATGCACTCTAAGCTTAAAATTGGCTGGCGAACTGGTTTTTATTCTTCCTCTCACATGAAAATCTTCTGGAATTCTTCTTTTCTGGAACATATTTCCAAGTGGGACCCTGGTAGATTTTGATTGCAGATCAAACTTTCCCAGCCAGTTTATAGTTTGATATGTTAGAGGCAGTGTTTGTTTTCTAAAAATATTAGTAAATACTCTTATCAAAAGAAAAGAAAATCAGTACTTTGAGAAAATTTAAATGAATTTATTTTGAATTGCCATAAACACATAAAACTAGAATTTTATGGTCCAAATTGCTAGTGACAAAGTTCTGGGTAAAATATAAGAACAAATGAAATTTCAAGTGTCCAACACAAAGAAGTTAGTCAAATATGGTATGTTGACTGACTACTGAATTCATAGATGTGTCTCCCTTTGTTTGGACTCAGTTTACCTTGTCTCTTCAAAAATATAGACTTCTGAAAAGGACTTCTTTGCCTTCAGTGAGCTGGATAACTAAGGTCTCTAGTTTTATCATGATTCCATCTTGCTGACTGATTTTGTATTTTTAAGGACTCGAGACTTTCCTTCTTCAAACAATATGAAACAAGTCAATCATAATAAATCTATTGTTTACACTTCACAGTTTCTTTTCAGATTGAGCCACTGGTTTGAAGCCACCAGTTGGTTTATTTACTTGGGGGTGTCCTGCTCTAATACAGAAATTTTTCAAATAAATTTTCAAATAAAATCTTCAAATAAATACAGTGAAATTCAAAATGAAGGTGTACTTTAATATTATAATTTAACCCAGAATTTCATTACAAACATGATTGGAAGTATTACAATTATATTACATTTTTTTTGAAGTTAAACAGAGAATTTAAATGAGAGCAAGGGGTAGCATAGTAACATTTACATTATTTTGGAAGAGCTTTTTAAAAGATGGGCAACAATATCAGGTGAAAATATTTGTGTTATCATTTAATATCATGGATCTAAACAATAGGAACTAGAATAAAACTTTGTGGGAAAAATTTTACTTTGAATCTGTAAATAAATGTGAATGCATTCAAATCACGGCAAAAGGACCCATTTCAACACTGGAACAAGACAGTTAATATTTACATAAAAGTTTTAGTGAAATATTTCAAAGAAAACCTGTTTAACAATATTATACATATACAGGAATAATATTCCATGGTTACAATGATGCTGCATGGGTGTGATCTAATTCATCTACCTCTCCCACTGGAAATATACCCTCTATGGCCACAGTTAACACTATGAATGAATAGTTTCTCAGCATATGACTCAAGCTTTTTAGGAAGAAAATCCTAAAGGCAGCCACTTCTAGTAGAACTTCTTTTTCTAAGGAGCAGAGAGGGCTGAACCAGTTTGCTTACTCTGCTACTTTGCAAATGATCATTTGGGTTTTGAGAAGCTGGCATAGCCCCTCTTCTTCCACTCATGAATGTCCAATAGAATCCTTATAGCTATTGTCCTTGGAGTGGGGTCTTTCAAGCAAGGTGTGGGCAGGGTAAGCATAGTTATCAGTTCCTTTCTGCTCTTTCAGTCTCCTACCAATTAAGGACTCAAAGCCTAGCGATAGCTCAGTACATATGTAGAACTTGTCCAGAACCTTTGAAATCTCTTAAGAAAGACCTTCCAGCTACTTCACTGATTACCTCAAATCCCAACATAAGAAAAAAAAATTAAAGGCAGGAGATGGGGAGGATTTAGGAAGGGGCTTACATTTTCTTTTTCTTTTTTTTTTAAACCCTTACCTTCTGTCTTGGAGCTGATATTGTGTATTGGCTCCAAGGCAGAAGAGTGGTAAGGGTAGGCAATGCGGGTCAAGTGACTTGCCCAGGGTCACACAGCTGGGAAATGTTTGAGGCCAGATTTGAACCTAGGACCTCCCGTGGGGCTTACATTTTCAAGAAATGTGAGAAATAAAATTTCCAGGGCAGGAAAAACACATGCTTATATTTAAGCTGCTTAGACCCCCAAATGGATTTCCTATTTTCTAGCGATAAGATATACATGAATGTAGTATGTCTTAACATGAGGGGAAAACTAAGAGGGTGATAGGAATGGGCTTGAATCCCTTCTGAATGTAGTCTGCTCTCCAAATTTACCTCAATATTTGCTAATATCCCTTTTGTTTCCAGAGGAGCCATTCCTAAAAGGCCTGCTTTTGAGCTCTAGGAGAAGGCTAATGCCCAGTTTTGGAACACTGGTCCAGGAACAATCTCATCAGCCCACACACTGGTCCAGGAACAATCTCATCAGCCCATTACTACAAGTTCTAGATGATCTGAGAAAATCATCTAATCCAATCAAATACAGTGGGCATTTTATTAAGTGTCTACTATGGGCAAGGTATTAAGCCAGGCCATGGGGTTATAAAATCAAAACCAAGATAGTCTCTGAATTTGGGCAACATTTTATTGTGGAGGGACATATTTTACTGTGAGTTGAGGAGGGCATAGTATAACTTAGTATACAGATAAATATAGACCTAAAAATTTGATGAAGGAGGCAGCAATAACAATTTGAGGGGATCAGTAAAAGTTTCAAATAAAGAGGGGCATATGAGCAGGAAACCAATTCTTCCAAGATGGGGGAGGAGGACTTTTCAGACAGACCACAGACTCTTACAATTGGAAGGTACTTCAGGGGTCATCCTTGGCTGAACAAGAATTGCTTTGTTTGTGAGGCAGTGTATTATAATGGTCCAGACATTAGACTTGGAGTCAGGAAGACCTGGGTTCTAATCCCACTTCAAATATTTACAAGCTATGTACCCTTGGACAAATCACCCTCTGTGCCTCAGTTTCCATAGCTGTTAAATGGATATTTGGACGGGATGGCTTCCAAAATCTCTTCCATCTCTGATGCTCTGATCTCTCCACAACTCATCCAACCATACAGCCATTGATTCAAAATGATTAGAATGGGTCTGGAGACAGAGGACTTCAATTTAACCCTTGACTCTGATGCTGTGTATGTGGTTACCCTGTGGCTCAGTTTCCTCCTCTTTAAAACAAAAGGTTTGGAGTAAGTGACCTCCATTTCTAGACTCTATGGCACAATAGCCTAAGGGGAGAGAGATCTTTTCGCCCTCTGAAGGAGACTACTTATTCTACTTTGGGAGACTTATAATGGTTAGTACACTTTTCCTGACTTAATCTATCTCTACACAACTTCTGCCAATTCCAAACTGGAAGAACCTCATAAGCACTATGAACAGAAAAGAGGGGTAGCAATCACCTAGAAACAAAATCTTTTAGTTACCACATGGCTAGGAGACCAGAGGCAACCCATTTGGCTCCCATTATTTACAAAGGGCTGTTTCCAGGGGATACAAATAATGCCTGAAAACTATGCATGAATTATCGGACTTAAAACAAGAACCAAAACCAGCTAAGAAAGTCGTTGACTTAGTAGTCAGAGGGAGCCCAGCTTTTGTTTTCGGTACCCTGGACAGCTCTTAGCTTCCCTTGCCTTCTTCTTCCCTTTTCCTGTAAGCTTTATTTAGCAGCTGAATTTCTTCCTGATAGCCATCTCTTTCCAGATGCTGCTTCTGACTGTTCTTCCTGTGTGCCTCCACGGTGTCCGGAATGGATATATTGATGTCGCTGTCAGGATTGTTTGTGGGAATGAAGAGGGAGTAAGAGGCGGTCTCCCCCAAATCACAGGAAACGAAACGATTTTCTTTCCGGGAATAGCGTAGAGATGGAGACCTGACTTGGGTGGAGGACTGGCTGATGTTGCTGATGATGGACACAGTGTCCATTGCTTCTTCATTGTCACAGATTTCCAACACTTCCAAGTGGATCTTGACACTGGTGTCCGGGAAAGTGGTGGGCGAATCCTCGGGGTTTGGCTCGTGGCCCACGCTCTTGGATCGATAGACTTCGATTTTCTTGGCTGCCGGGGTTATTTTTTGCCCTTCTGCGCTCACCTCGTAGGTGGAGAGAGACAAGGTCTTCCCTGTGGGGGCATGAAGAGATACAGTCCCTTGAAATGCACACAAAGGAATAGCGAGAGCACCGCCAGATTTCTGGAAAACAAAACAAAACAAAAAACGATCGTTTTTAAAGCAGTGACAGTATCTAATTAATTGAGCACTTCATCGTTTGCACAATTTACAAATATCATCTCATTCAGTCCTTACAACAACTCTGTGAGGTGGCGGCTATTATCATTCCTATTTTATAGATGAAGAAACTGAGGTTAACATTTATGATTTACCGGGGTTAAATGACTACTAAGCTTTTAAGGTAGGATTTTAATTTAGGTCTTTGTTACTAATCTGAGGCTATTTCTAGGGTATTAAGATTTACTTTTGAACTACAAAGCTTTTGTTTTTATTTCTCCCCGCCTTCGGAAAGGAGAATGACTTTATTTTCTAGTTTAGTTTCCAAGGATCCAGACGATGGAAGACAAATTCTGTTAGATGAGTTTCTAGCACAATTGCTCACAATTCAAAGGCTGTGCTCAGGTATAAGCTTGAATCAATCTTTCACCATATGGAAAGAACAACATACTCTTTTGAGGACAGGAATTGCTTACTGATAAGAATAGACAAATGTTTTCAAGATCAGTAAATTTTGGTCCTAAAAGTCAGTGCCCCAACTAAGGTATTGGTGGAATTTTGAATTAGTACAAGCATTCTGGAAATTATGCGAATAGAGTAGCTAAAATATTCATTCTCTTTGACATAGGGATTTGATAAATACCCTAAAGTGGTCATGGATAAAAAGAAAATACACATATTTGTCCAAATTTTTATAGAAACACTTTTTGCAGCATCAAAAAACTAGAAGTAAGGCAGATGCCCATTGATTGGTTCATGAATGAAATGAAATGAAATATTGCTGTGTTGTAAGAAATTAGTACAGTGGTACCTTGACACACGAGTTTAATTTGATCCATGGCCAAGCTCATTCCTCAATTTGCTCATGTGTCAAATCCAATTTCCCCATTTAAATTAATGGAAGTGGGGGACAGCTGGGTAGCTCAGTGGATTGAGAGCCAGGCCTAGAGACGGGAGGTCCTAGGTTCAAATCCGGCCTCAGATGCTTCCCAGCTGTGTGACCCTGGGCAAGTCACTTGACCCCCATGGCCCACCCTTACCACTCTTCCACCTAGGAGCCAATGCACAGAAGTTAAGGGTTTAAAAAAAATAAATTAATGGAAATGCAATTAATCCATTCTGGCCCCCCCAAAAACACACACTTTTTTTTTGTTTTATATGCTTTTAAATATGAAAATGTACTTTATAAATGACAAATAAATATGTTTATGGATAATAAGAAGGAATGTAAAGAAATAGACTTGCTTATGAAATGTTATTTATCTTCAAGGTCAGGCAAAGATGCTGACAGAGAAGAAGGTTATCATTTTGTGTGTTATTATTTAACATAACTTACTCTCCACACATGATAATGTGTGAAACAATTGTCATTACAGAGCTCCAATTCATGACCTATTGCAACTTTTTCTGCCTGTCTTTTCAATAAACTATTTAATTTTTCCTCAAATCCTCATCATTTCCTTAATCTCCCTAGTACTAATTACATCATCCTCAGGCTCCTCCCCACTAATTTCCTGAAAAAACTCCTTATACTGCTACTGCTGTAACTTCTTCAATTCCTCCAACCATAGGACCCATGATTAAAAGTTAAGAAATTTGTAAAAAAAAAAAACCCAAAAAACTGATAATAGAGAGAAAAATAAAGAAGAAAGCAAAATTAATTCAATACAGATACTCACATGGCCAGATAAACCCTGAACTAAATGAAACAGCCTCCTGTAACTTGGGAAACCAAACATTCCGCAGGCTATCTAGTGGAGGGTGGCAGAAGTTTGTCATTCAAATATCCACTCATGACTTAAAGCAAACATTCCTGATCATGAGTGCTTCTATCTCAAATTGTTTGTAACTTAAGGTGCTTGTGTATCAAGGTACCACTGTATGATGAATACCGAGAATCATGAAAAGACTCAAATGAATGGATGCAAAATAAATAGAGTCAAGAGAGCTATGCACAATGGTTACAATTTAAATAATGATAATCATTTTAAAAAATCTACCATCACTTAGTTATGTGACCCTGGGCAAGTCACTTAACCACCATTGCCTAGCCCTTACCATTCTTCTGCCTTGGAACCAATACACAGTATTGATTCTAAGATGGAAGGTAAGGGCTAAAAAAAAAAAAAACCATCATCACAGACAAGTGAAAATGAATGTAGTCGTAACATTACAAAGAACAAATGACCCCAAAGAAGAAATAATCCTTTGCAGACAAAGGGTGTTGAACATTGTATATATTGTTGGATTTTTTTCATTGCGTTGACTGGTTTTGCTAATTTTTTTTCTATTCTTCTTTTCCTCTTTAAAAGATCTTTATTGGGGGGCAGCTGGGTAGCTCAGTGGATTGAGAATTAGGCATAGAGACGGGAGGTCCTAGGTTCAAATCTGGCATCAGACACTCCCCAGCTCTGTGTGACCCTGGGCAAGTCACTTGACCCCCATTGCCTACCCTTACCACTCTTCCGCCAAGGAGCCAATACACAGAAGTTAAGGGTTTAAAAATGTAAATATATATATATATATATATATATCTTTATTGGGGCAGGGAGGTGGCAGGGTAGATAGAGTGCCAGGTCTAGAGTCAAGAGAACCTGGGTTAAAATTCGACCTCAGACCCTTTCTAGCTGTATGACCCTGAGTCACAACACCATTTACCTAGCCTTTGCCCTTCTGTCAGTTGTTTCTCAAACAAACAAAAAGTTTTTTTTTTAAACAAAGTTCTTTATTATACAGGATGGCACTATGGGTAAAGGGAGGGAGAGGGATACAGGAGAAAATTTAGGCAGTGTGAAAACAAAAGATAAAAAAAATGTATTTTAAAAAAAACAATTCAGGGTCACAAACTGAAGTTTATTTATGCAAGTTGTCACTTGATTATTCTATTAAAATGCTGTACAGGTGAGGGAGACAGGATTCAAGTGTTATTGAAATTCATTTTTTTCCCCTTCTGCTTAATATGCCAGGGAGATTTACAGTCACAGAACTCTGACTCAGATATGGTACAAAAGATGCCTGAACTCTATGTTTTAGCATGAGAATCAAATGTCATTAAAGCAGTGCCCTTACCTTTCCACCAAGAAATCACTGCTATTAAATAGAACCCAAAAATAGAGAACTCCCCCACAGCAATGGGGAGGAAAAAAAAAAAACTTACTAAAAAGTTTGAGCTTTTGGTATGGTAATTTAAATCTAAGGTGTCTTTTCTAGAACTCAATTCTTCCCTTAAGCAATGATGAGCCAAGCTGTTAAGTAGTTTAAAAAGCCTTTGTTTTCCATTGTGTTTATTCTTTTAGCTGCAATTTTCCTTTTAATTAGGCTACTTTCTGCTTGCTAGCTTGAATTTTGATCTCAGAAGATCATATTACTCATACAGATATGGAAAAATCACTCATCTGCTCAAAAATTTCCAGTGGCTACTTATTGCCCCAAACTTCTTTTTTGCCTCTGAAATTGGGACTACTCTACATTTTCAAGTTTATCTCATGTTCTTCAAATGATGAATCCATTCAATAAACACCTCTTGAAGGTCCCCTATGTGCTATGTGCACTGTGTTCTATGTTGAGGACCCAAAAGCAGAAGTGAAAATGTCTCTGCTTTCAAGAAACCAAGATTTTGTCTGTGTAAACATGCATTTATATTGGTAGATACAAGACCAGGTGATTTTGCTGGGAGGCATTAAGAAAGGCTTCCTGTAGGAGTTTACTTTTAAGCTAAGACTTAGAACTGTCAACATGAATTCTGGAAGCCCCAGGTTTGCTCATTTCCCTTAGGAATTTATTTTATTATTATTATTTTTTTAAAACCCTCACCTTCCATCTTGAAGTCAATATTATGTATTGGCTGCCAGGCAGAAGAGTGGTAAGGGCTCGGCAATGGGGGTTAAGTGACTTGCCCAGGATCACACAGCTGGGAAGTGTCTGAGGCCAGATTTGAACCGTCTCTAGGTCTGGTTCTCAATCCACTGAGCCACCCAGATGCCCCCAGGAACTTATTATAAGGGAAGTCCCAAAGTGACTTTGTCTTAGATTGAATAAAGGATCTCCCAGGGACCATTAAGAGTCCTGAATAGGAGTAACAGAAATGCTCAAATCCTCAATCACCCTTTTAATCTGAGAAGTGTCCATTTGAAATCTGGTGATCCCAAGTGTACCTGGGTCCCCAGAGAACTCAATCCAAGGGAAGTCCCAGACTGCCCATTTCAGACCTAAACAGATGTTACATACTTTTTTGTCCTAGTAGTTTCTCCCATTGTATCAAAATCCTCTCTGGGGTAGCCCAGGCTTAGGCTGCACTCTTCCCTTTTGTGTCCATTGAAAAGAATCAATCTCTCCCTGATAATCCTGTCCTTGGCTTCCCATTTCCTTGTAACCCTGGTAATACCAATCATACTTCCCTGACCTTAGTTCCCCAAAAGGTATATAAGTTTCCCCAAGTTTTCTTGTCCTTTGGAGAAATCATCTAGCAGGGTGCCTTCTCCCAGGGATTCCTCCTGGAGTTCCAGGGGGTAAGTCTTGTGAAGTTTTGGGGCTGGGCTCTGTGATTGTGGCTGAATACTGGGTCTATCCTTTTCCAGATTAAAGACTTGGTTTTTTGGACTACTTTAGTAGTTCTGTGTTATTTCCAAGTTAAACAGATGTTTCCCCCATTGTATCCGAGATCCTCTTCCCAAGAAGACCAACACTTATGCAAGCACGATCTTTTTAGTATCCATAGTGGTAGACCAGTCCCTGATACTCCAGCCTCTGGCTACAGCCTCTTTCCCAAGCCTGTTTACAACCTCTCAGTGTATGTTTGATGTACTTAATTCCCCAAAAGGTATTGTTCTATTATTCTTTGGAGAATCATCTCTCTTGGTGATGCTCTCAGAGATACTAGATCCAGAGCTCTTGACTTTGTGTGGTTTGGGGGTATTTGATTCTGTGGCGGCTGAATATTGAACACTATGTATTTCCTGATTAAAGATTTGGTTTTGCTGACTACTTTAGTCATTCTATGTTTTTCCAGGTTGACAGAAACTAGGATTTCTTAAAAAAATTTTTTTTTAACTCTTAAAATCAGTACTGTGTATTAGTTCCAAGGCAGAAGAGCAGGAAATGGCTAGACAATGCAGGGTCTGTGACTTGCCTAGGGTCACACAGCTGGGGAGTATCCAAGAACAGTTTTGAACCCTGGACCTCTCACCTCTAGACCTGGCTCTCTATCCACTGAGTCACTTAGCTGCCCCCCAAGATTAGGATTTCTCAGAGATCTAGAATGAATTCTAAGCTTTGGGGACCGGAAGTGTAAAGGCAGAGTCAGGAAATGTAGTGCCATTCATATACTATATAATCCAACTGCTGGAGAAAGTTCACTGTCCCCCAAATATTTTCCATGCTTTCTTGACAATCTTTTCTTACATTGCTCTCTCTCTATACCTGGACTTGACTCCCTCTCTCTCTTTTTGTCTATTAAATTCCAGTTATCTTTTATAACTCAACTTAATTAATAAACCAGCACTTATTAAGTACCTACTATATGTTATCTACTCTTCTGAGTCCTGGATGGTAATACCTGACATTTCTATAGCTCTACAGTTTGAAAAGGATTTTTTCATATCTCATTTTCATCTCTTGACAGTTTCATGGGTAGGTATAATTATCTTCCTTTTAAGATTTAAGTTACTTAATCCCCAATTAATTTCTACTTTGTGTTTCTATGGTCCCTTATTACACAGACTTTTTATTGCGTTGTGGCCTGAAAATCTTGTATTTATTTTAGAGATGAGGAAACTAGAGCAGTCAGACAACTTAGTTTGTAAATGCTGGGGGGGGGTAGGTGGGGTGAGGTTCCAGTTTAGGCTTCCTTGACTCAAAGTCCAACATTCTATTTACTACACCATGACAATTCAAATGCCATCTCCTTTAGAAAGTCTTATTTGACTTCTCATTTTGACCTCTTGAGGCTCATCCCTTGCTTTGCACACCTTCAATGTGTCTATCATGTAATACTTTAAATTAAAGTTCTTTTTATATGTGCCATATCTCCGGTCAATCTATAAGATTCATGCGGGCAGGGGCCACATCTCATCTAAACTTTGCTTCTCCCTTTGTGTGGGAACATGGCGCTCAGTACACAGAAGATGCTTCTTCAACCCCCCTCCTGGTTTGAAATGAACACTACTATTGGCTCATTGGCCTTAGAAGGAAAATATATACATCTTTTTGTTAAATGATGCTTTGTCTAGTACAGGGAGGGGAGGCAGGGTGGAGAGTTACCTGGGTAGTTTAATGTAACAAACAAACAAATGCATTAACATAAAAAAAAAGATTTAGAACGAAAAAATGAAAGGAGTAGATATTTTTGTTGTACTTAATATGGGCTGTCTTCCCCTACTAGAATGTAAATGTAGAACCCAGAAAGAGTCAGAATTAAAAATCCAGACTCATGTGTAATATTATAGTGAAACAGGCTTGTCTGTAGGAATTCCTAACTTTCAGACCTATGGCTTCCAGACCTTCCCCCCTTACCTGAAGGAATTCCTTCCTGACATTACCTCTTTATCTGAAGGACCACCTTCCTTCCAGACTCCCCTCCCCCCCACTTATCTGAAGGGACCGCCCACCTCCCAGACCTCTCCCTTGCTGGACCACCTACCTTGGAGACCTTCCCCCATCCCCCCTCCCTCCCCCACCCCTGCTGCCTACCAGTCTATAAATAGCCAGCTCAGGCACTGCTTGTGGTCACACACCAGACCTACAATGTGAGACTCTTGGTTTAAACTAAGATAATAAAGTCCCTTTGCATCTTGCATTGGTGATTCAGACTCAATTATTGGGATAATTCTCCGGGCACTTCAGTAAACTTCTTGAGAGTAAGGACTATATTTTTATAATTTTATTCCTGATATTTAGCACACTACCTGCAACATTGGAAGTGCTTAATGAATCTCTTTTTTTGTTGTTGATTCATTTACTCATAGACATATAGACCCAGTGCGAATCTTTTGTCCTTTCTACTCCCAGATAGGACAATAGTTGATTCAAATAATTTCTTTTTTTAAACTCTTAGCTTCTGAATCAAAGTGGCTAAGAAGTTATCAATTCTAAAACAGAAGATTGGCAAGGGCTGGGCAATCAGGATTAAGTGACTTGCCTAGGGTCACACATTTAGGAAGTGTCTGAGGTCAAATTTGAATGTAGGACCTTCTGTCTCTAGGCCTGGCTCTCAATCCACTGTACTACCTAGCTGCCCCTCTCTTCATTTTGATGGGATAAATTAAAAATACTTAGACATAAATTGCTGATGTAATTGTTGCTAGGTGAATTGTATCTTAAATAAAGGCATAAAATCTAAGTTACAAAGCCTAACATTGGGAATCATTCAGTGTCAAAGGACAAAATTATAAATGAGCCTTGGCTATTCAATGAAAACCTTCAAAGACAATGACTCTAAAAGGTGTGGTTGAATAACATTGGGAGGGTAGCTGGGGCTACTGAAAAAGCTCCCAAAATGGGACTGATGGAAATACATAAAACCTAAAATTATTCTGTCAATGTCAGCATAAAAGCAGGTATAAATGACATCCATTTTCAGTGATCACATTTGCTCCATCCATTTTCTTTGGAACACATAAACAATTTAGAATTAATCAAAGAGTTTTGCTTTTTTAACCACACTGCAGGCATTTTAAACTTTACAGTTTTGCTGTCTTCATTTTCCCCCCTATAGTGTAAGAGATAAAATCACATAGGGACAAGGCTATGCAAATTGCCTGCTTCTTTAGATTTTAATAGTTATGATATAAGATATAGTATATGTGTTCAGACTCAATTAGAATCTTACGTTGTGGTACTGTGGGGAAAAAATGGGCTAGATTTGAAGACTCCAATTTGAATCCTGGCTGTTCTGCTTGTTACTTGGGAAACATGGGGAAATACAACTATCCCCTTTATGGCTCAGTGTTCCTTTTTACAAAATAATAACTATTATTGTTAGAATTATAACAACAACAACAATAATAGCATTTATATAGCATTTTAAACTTTGCAAAGTGCTTTACACATATTATCTCATTTCATCTTCACCACAAACCTATTAGGCAGGTTCTATTATTATCCCCATCTTAGATGTGGAGGTAAAATTAGGACATTCAATTAGATGATGTCCAAAGTTTCTCCCATTTTAAATCCATGATTGTATGATCCTATTCCTTAGTAAACATTAAATAATGTCATTTATTATAGGACTGAATCTCTCATGAAAGTTTTAATGTGAGATAAAGAGTTATAAGTCTGGAGAAGATTTTGTTCATATCCTCTCATTAGCAGTCAATTTAAACGTCTATACATTAGCAAATGCTACCGGAAAGGTTGCTTATCTTTCTTTCTTGGGAGAAATGACAAAGTATTTTTTTTGAGGAGAAAAAGATGCTCATACCTTGACAAATGCTTAACTTCTTGAGTGGAAATGCTACAGGAAACCCATTAATTCAAAGACCCTAAAAATAACTGGTTCAGATTCACCAACCTTGGACCTCTTGCAAAATATTCACCATTAAACACAAGATCCTTAGTGGAATGTAGGATGGAGTTATGCTGAAATTTGCTTTCTTTCTTTCCTGATATAGTGCCTTTATGCAAGGTGAAAAATTGTGTAACCTTTAGAAATGAAGCAGGAAAATATGCATATTCACTCCATCTCAGAAAAAAGAAATTGAACAAACTATTTATATATTCCCTAAGAAAAAATCCCCAGGGCCAGATGGCTTCATAAGTGAATTCTAGCAATTATACAAAGGACAATTAACTCTAATACTATATAAATTATTTGGAAAAGCAGGTGATGAAGGAACTTTTCCAAATTCCTTTTATTGCACAAATATGGTGCTGATATCTGTGTTATTGAAATTTTGAAACTACATTTCCCATGAGCCAACTGGCTTCCTCTCTTGCATAATGACATAGACAGAAGGATAAAGACTGAAGACTGGATTGGCACAGTCTCTTGGCTGACTTGGAGCTGATCCACCATGGGGAAAGGAGGGAACAGGGTGTGCATTTTTAAACTGATTCTTAACATAGCACTTGGCTTCATTTTTCTAATGGCTACCAATAAATCTTTTAAGACCATAATATTTTTAAATCTATCCTTTTATATCCATTTTATTTCTTACATATCTAAATCAGGAAAAGTAAAACCCAAGAAAAAACCTGCATATTCTCAATGGATTTTAGAATTAGGATGAACCTAAGACATCATCGAGCTTAACTCTTTTATTTAATAGATGAGGAAAATTGGGAACCAAGCTTCTAAGTGACTTAGCCAAGGTTATACAAACTGTTTAGTGGAAGATGCAGGGTAAAAATTCAGATTTTTTGTATTCCAGTGTTCCTTCACAATGTCATTTGCCTTTTGAAAGAGATTTGCATTAAATCAGGATTCAAACTTGTCTCTCATGTGGGAGGTAAGTTGTCACACTGAAACACTAATGACACTAGCTACTGACAGCATGGTCATACAGATAAAAGCAATTGTTATAAGACATTTATAAGATGTTATAAGACATTGGCCCCAGACACAGAATAGGGTAGACTTTCAAGAATTCAGAGAAAGTGAAATTACTGATACTTTCCTGACATGAAGTTCAGCATTCAATCCAATATACCATATCACTTGTGATACTTTGAGGTGATGTAAGAACATTAGAAGGGAAAATGGAGGCTTATAGGGGCATTTTATTTTTATACATTCATTTATTCATTTATTTATTTATTGGTTGCTTGATTGATTTAAGAAAAATTTTCCATGATTCATGTTCTTTCCCTCCCCTATTCCAACCCCCTCCCATAGTCTACATGCAATTCCACTGGGTTTTACATATGTTATTGATCAAGACCTATTTTCATATTATTAATATTTGCACTAGGGTGATCATTTAGAGTCTACATCCACAATTATACCCCCATCGACCCATGTGATCAAGCAGCTGTTTTCTTCTATGTTTCTGCTCCTATAGGGGCATTTTATTTTATTTTATTTTTTAAAAACCCTTACTTTCCATCTTGGAGACAATACTGTCTATTGGCTCCAAGGTAGAAGAGTGGTGAGGGCTAGGCAATGGGGGTCAAGTGACTTGCTCAGGGTCACACAGTTGGGAAGTATCTGAGACCAAATTTGAACCTAGGACCTCCTATCTCTAGGCTTGGCTCTCAATCCACTGAGCTACCCAGCTGCCCCCTCCTATAGGGGCATTTTAAAAAAAAGAAACTTAAGCAAATCTTTTCCCTAGATGATAGAGAACTTGCCTTGAAGCAAGGGATACCTGGGTTCTAGTTCTACCTTTAAAATATACTGGTTGTATGACTCAGAATAAATCATTTAATCTTTCAATGTTCTAGTCAATTGTATAAGGTTATAAGTTCCAGAAAAGGTGCTGTCCAGTGTGGGTGGATTTTATGATCTGGGAGTGTCTGATAGCAATGAAAGTCCTCAAAATATCCATAGGATTAAGGTAGGAATAGAAAATCTGGGAAATCTGAGTTATAAACCAATCTTGGACAGTAATCTAATTAGGTCAATTCTTCCTCATATTCTATACAGTCAAGATGATACTAAATATTATCTAATAAAAAATTAGATATTACCCAATCAAGAGATTGGAGAGCTCTCAAAAAGATGGCTGAATGAATAGTTGGGTCTTAATTCAACCACTCAACTGTTTCAAGGCAGCAATAAATGTGCCAAATAAAGTAAAAATAATCTTTAAAAGAAGGGAAAGAAAAATAATTCTTACAAAAAAAAATCTAACACACACAAACACACACAAATAGCAGAATAAAGAACTAGGTAAACATAGAAGAGTTCATAATAAAGTATAAACAAATTTTTATTAAATATCTGCTATACTCCATGAATTAAATTAAGTATTGGAGAATCAAGTACAAAAATGAAAGTCTCTGCTCTAAAAAAGATAATATCTAAATGGATGAAGAAATAATATTTCTACACTGGAGATCTAGAGTAAAATTAATTAATCAATCAATATTTATTAAGTGCCTACAATGTGTCAAACTGTTCTAAGCACCATGGATAAAAAAAGGGACAAAAGTTGGTTCCTACCCTCATTGACCTCACAATCTAAGGGAAGAGATGACAACAAGAAAATATAAGGGACAGCTGGGTAGCTGAGTGAATTGAGAGCCAGGCCTAAAGATAGGAGGTCCTGGATTCAAGTTTTGCCTCAGACATTTCTCAGCTGTGTGACCCTGGGCAAGTCACTTGACCCTTATTGCCTAGCCCTTATCACTCTTCTGCCTTAGAACCAATACACAGTATTGATTCTAAGATGGAAGGTAAGGGTTTAAAAGAAAACAAAAAGAAAATACATATAAACTACATACAAGGTAAATAGGAAATAACTAAAAAAAAAATAAAAGGAAGAATTAATAGGTATTGGGAAAAACTTCCTGTAGAAGAAAAGATACTAGGTGGTCCTTAAAGGAAGCCAGGGAAGTCAGAAGGCAGGAATGATTAAGGAGAGCATTGAAGGTGTTAGGGAAAGCCAGAGAAAATGCCCAGAGTTAAGAGATGGAGTATCTTGTTTGTGGAACAGTTAGGAGGCTATTGTCACTGGACTGAAGAGTCCATACCAGGGAGAAAGATGTAAGAAGACTGTAAATGTAGGAGGAAGGTAAGTTATAAAGGATTTTCAACATCAAGCTTTAAGTTTTAAGTTGAGAAAATGAGAGAAAAATCTAGAATAGGAAAATTATTTTTCCTCAAGGATTATTTGTTCTAGAAAGTGAGCTTGATCTTCAAGAGAAAAAAAATAGTCAATCACTTCTAATCATTCTTCTTGAGCAAACTATAATTCAATAGGATTTTTGAAATTCAAATTTAATAGAAAAATTTTTATAAAGGTAAACAGGCCTACAGGGTTATGATAATGCCAGATGATGAGATAAGTGACTATTTATAGGTTGCACACAAGAGACAATAGTGTTGCCCCTAGAAGTCTCATGTCGTATAATGGGCACTGAAAGAATAAGGGGAGAAGAGCAATGGACTTAGAAATTAAGTGACATTGTTTCTTGCAACAAAAGGACCACAGGGGAAGGTCATTCAAATAACAACATGGAAAAATAGGGCTAAGTGAGGAGCATATAAACTATAATTATATGGGACTTGGCAATGAAAACATAAATATATATACATATATATAAACTGATATATATATATCAGTTAAAGTAGAATCAAGGAAATCAGCTACATGAGGCAAGGAAGGGGAAAGGGGCTGTTTGTTTTTGAGAGTGGGAATAAGAATTGCATTACTTCTAGCAAAACAAAGGACAAATAACAAGTAATTAAATTATGAAGGGTAGGGCTGGGAAAAGAACTGAAAGCACATTGTTTCAAAGCTATAGGTACCTAGTGTCACATTACATATATGTGTGTGTGTATGTATGTATGTATTATGAGACAAAAGCAAAATTTAGCAAATTGAACCCTGAATATTAATGGGCTGAACCTGCCTATGAAAAAGAATAAAATCACAGAATAAGAAGAGAATCTAATAATTTTTTAGTACAAAAAGTGCATGCAGATCAAAAATTAAGGGTTAAACCAAAATTTATTATGCTCTCATTATGCTTTTAAAAGCTGAAGTGGTGATTCTGTTTTCAAACTAAGCAATCTTAAAAATAGCTGAAATAGAAATTATTGCCCCAATTTTTTTCTTAAGAAATATACAAACTATATAAATTTTTTTCATATAAAAATGGAGAAAGGGCAAGGATGTCAATTTTCCTTCCTTAGTTATCAATCTGGTTCAAGAACCCATTGGTGCAATGAGGGCAGATGACGAATTAAGTATCAAAAAGATATTTTAACCAATGTTGGAAAAGTCCCAACTAACATTGGCAAAGCCTTATTCTGAATTTTCAACATCAGCTGGTGGGCCAGACATGTGGGCTGGAGACACAGATGGTCTTGCCATACTGTGTACTGGGTAATGTTTATCTAGATCAAATCTTGCAATGTAATTTCTTCAAACTAATACACAGACAATACTGTCAATTCATGTGACCCAACATTACATTTCTAGGTCACAGCTTCAGACTACACTTATTTTTAGGTTGAATTTAAGCTAAAAGAAATCCATGACTCTGTCCATCTTCCTGACATTCTGGTTGAATAGAAGTTTTATTGATCATCTAACTAGCAACCAATCTAGCTTCTTCTCTTACTCTAAAACAGCACAAAATTATTTGAATACACTATAATTATTTAATGTAGAAATGCCTTTCTTAGTGCATTATAATTATAGTTTATAGTTAACAAATATAGAATCTTAGAGTATGCTTTCTTTACAACAACAATGTTAGGTAAGAAATGGAAATATTATTACTTCCATTATATTGATGAGAAAAGCAAGGATTAAAGAAGTTATGCAACTTGACTAATAAGTAGCAAGACTAGGACTGAATTAGGGTTTTTGGGTGCTAAAATCAGTAAATAAGATTTAGAGTTTTATCTAATATAACCTCTTTTTACAGATGAAGAAAATGACATCCAAAAAGAGGCCATATCGGTAGTCAGTTGCAGATAATGGAATTCAAATTCCTGTCCTCTGCCTTCCATCTTCAGAGCTCTTTTTTCCATTTTCCTTCATGCAGTGTTATTAGATTAAAGCTCTACTATGATTAATTCAGGGGCAGCTAGGTAATGCAGTGTTTTTGGTCCAGCCTTATAGGACTGTTGATGGGAACATAACCTCTTCAAAAGTCACTATGGATTCCTAGTAATTTATCATTAAAGACCAAAGTCACTAATGGGGAGGAAATTAAGATAGGAGGAAATGAACCTGGATCAGAGTTAGACAACCTTCCCTTCTGTATTGACATGCCCAAGTCTATCTCACAAGAGAGAGCCTACTTCAGTCTCTAGTGATGCTATTTCCTATCATCCCCTATCAGCAAGAGGAACATTACAGTTGGAGCTAAGGTAGAGGTGGTAAAAATTGTCTCTTATGTAAGAAAGCAGCAGCGAGTGTCTTATTGCATCATATCAATCAATCAATCATTCAGCCACTAAATGAGCATTTACCAAATGCTTTCTATATGCCAGACTGAGGATTGCTGGAAAGCCTACATGTTCCATTGATATCCTTGCAATGTCAAGAGAAAGTTAAGAAGGCAGTCACCAGAACATTGAATAGACCTGTTATGGTGGACACATGGCCCAAAGTGTCTCAGGTTGGAAAGGTGTGAATGAGGGAGAGGGAGTTACAATCTTTATCATTGATGGGACCATCACAGATACCTGAGAGTATATGGATCGCTGAATCTCAGGGAATAGAACACAGGACTTGGAGATAAGAATTGAGTTCAAACCCATCTTCTGTCACAAGCTGTGCAATCCTACGCAAGACATTTAACCAATCAGTGCTTCCATTTCCTCATCCACAAAGTGGGAATAATAATAACACATATGTAAAGAGCCTTGAAAACCTTTATATCTGAAATACTGGAAAACATTTAAAATAGTTATACTAATGCTATGTCTTGGGAATAAAGTTTGTAATAATAATAATAATAGCTAACATTTACATAGTACATTATAGTTTGCAAAATACAAATATTTTCTCATTTGATCCTTCCAACAACCCCAGAAGATAGATATTATTTTTTTAAACCCTTGTACTTCGGTGTATTGTCTCATAGGTGGAAGAGTGGTAAGGGTGGGCAATGGGGGTCAAGTGACTTGCCCAGGGTCACACAGCTGGGAAGTGGCTGAGGCCGGGTTTGAACCCAGGACCTTCCATCTCTAGGCCTGACTCTCACTCCACTGAGCTACCCAGCTGCCCCCTAGATGTTATTTTAAATCTCCATTTTCTAGGTGAGGAAACTAAGGCATGCAGAGGTTATTTGACTTGCCCAGGATCACACAATTAATAAGTGTCTGAATCAGGATTCAAAGTCAGGTTTTATTGACTTTAGGTCCAATGTTCTATTCTCTGCTCCATCCTGATTCCTCTAGC
The DNA here is from genome assembly GCF_016433145.1 of Gracilinanus agilis. Taxonomy (NCBI): domain Eukaryota; kingdom Metazoa; phylum Chordata; class Mammalia; order Didelphimorphia; family Didelphidae; genus Gracilinanus; species Gracilinanus agilis. Next base: position 653,249,634 of record NC_058132.1, read on the forward strand.
TTATAATAGTAATATTCCTTTAGGACACTCATTTGCTTCAACTAGATGGTAAGCTTTCTGTGGCCAGGGATCATATCTCACGTAATAGTAATAGCTTGCATTTACTTGTGTAAATCTCTATATGTCATCTGTGGCTTCCACAAAACTCTCCCCAGATTCCCATTTAACTTCTTATGTCAAGCTGTCACGTATCAAAACTATGTGGGAAAAGTCAAGATGTGAAAAGGATACTTATATTTATTCTTTGAGGTGGAATATTTTTGATACAAAACATTGCCACTTTTGATAGGAACTTTAGGTTTTTGTTTTTTTCACTGCAAGAGAAGAACATCCATAACAATTCTATTCTCTGAGTTGAATGAAAATGCAATTTTATTTTTTAAAATGCTTTAATCAATCCCAATGTTTTATCCAAATGACATGAGATGATTAGATCCCTCAATTCCTCCATAGGTAATGAAGGCAGAAAGCTTTTCAAGTTCGATTCTTATGTAACACAGCCTGATGAAAAATGATCAAGCCTCAGCATGAATCCCTATTATCACACAGAGCTTTTGGCCTCCAAATGAGCTTTTGAAATGAATACATCATTGAGCTGAAATTATTTTCTTCATCTTTAAAGCAACTGGCGTTCTCAGATTTTTTAGCTCAGAGATGATGATTTATCCATTTCCTTTCTCTGGTCTTTAGTATACACATGAGGAGTTTGGAGCCTAAGTGGGTGATGTGGGGTTTACTGGGCATCTTCTGACATTCTCTGATCTAGCAAAAAGTCACTTGCCTCATCTTTAGCCATGTATCACAAACAACCCTGAATGTTTCTGTGTTAAGACTTAAAGGCTTGACTCTATTGTTATCTTGCCCAAATACCTTTAGAACCTCTCTATTTCCTTTCAGATAAAACACTGACTTCTCCCTTCATCATATAAAGTACTTCACAATAAAGTATGATTCAAACTGACCTTTTCAAACCTATTTCATATTCATTTCATCACAATCCTATATTCTTGCCCAAATGGCTGAATTTGTGTTTTCCTACCCTCTGTCCTATCTTTATGCTTTTATATGGATCATCTTTAATACTGAAAACATATTCAAACCTCTGTTTCTTAGACTTTTATTTCCTTTGGGGCTCAGCTTGGGTGCCTCTTCCTATGAAAAGACTTTCCAGAGTCTTCTAATTGTTCTCAAATCAACTTATAAATACTTATTTTTAATGTTTTTTTTTTAATTTCCAGATAAAAGTAAACTCCTTGAGGGAAGAGAACATGTTCTAGTTTTTGCCTCTGTATTTCCAGTGTCAGGCAAAGTGCCTTACATAGAGTCAGTGAACAATAAATATCCATTGGATTTCATTGTTCCTCCCTATTTTTGTGGATGGCACCATCAGTCCTCCAGCTGTCCAGGGACAAGACCTTTGGGTCATCCTTGATTCTTTACTCTCTCTCATTCACCATATCCAGTCATTTATTCATCATTCCATTCTAGTTCCATAACGTCTCTCCTATTTGTCTTCTCACCATTCAAAAAGCCATTGCCCTAGTCCAGGTCCTTATCACTTCTTGCTTGGCAATTGCTGTCTAATTTGTCCCTCTGCCTCAAATATCAAATCATGTGAAATGACAATATAACATTCCTAAAGCCTAAGACCTACTATGCCCTTCTCTTGATCTAAAATCTCCAGTATCTCCCTACTGCCTCTTGAGAAAAATACAAATTCTCCCATTTGACATTTCTAGCCCTTTCCTATACAGCTACAACATAACTTTTCAGGCTTACTAGTATTATTCTTATGAGAAGCAGCTAGGTGGCACAGTACAGAGAGTGCTGGGCTTCCAGTCAGGAAGACCTCCATCTGAATCTTCCCTCCTATATTTAGTAACTGTATGACAGTGGGCAAGTCATTTACCTGCTCTATGCCTCAGTTTCCTCATTTGTAAAAGGGGGATAATTTCAGGATCCATTTCACAGGGTTCCTGTGAGGACCAAATGAATAAAAATATATAAAGCACTTTGCAATTCTCAAAACACCATGTAAATATTATTATTATTATTATTATTATTATTATTATTTACTCCTTTTTGTTCATGGCCAAATTGTCCTTCTTGCTCTTTCTGATACAGCATTTGCTTTCTCTGTGCCTTTTCACAGACTCTGACTCAGGCCTGGCATGCCCTCTCTCCTCATTTATATCTCTTAGAATACTGAATTTCCTTTAAAACTCAGCTTAGGGGCCATCTTCTACATTAGACCTTTCCTAATTTGTCTAGCTGTTAGTCCCCTCTCATAAATTTGCCAAATCACTTGCTATTTAGTTTATTTTAAAAAAGAGAAGGCCTCCTCGGTGAAATACTGCCTATAATGTTAGATTTTTTTTTTGATTTGTCAGTTTTGCAAGCTTGGGTTTTTCTTTATACTTTGTTTATAAGGGTTTTTTAAAAGGGTTTATAAAGGTTCTTTCTGAGAGGTGATTGTGGGGAATAAATATACATTGGGACATATGTGATGAAAAAGCAAAAGTTAACATTTTAAAAAACATTTTAAAATACTTTAAAAATGACTTATATGCATCTATGTGTCTATTCTGACCTTCCCCCTCCTCCCAGATGTAGACACTTTTCGAGGACAGGGAGTGTTTTGTTGTTCTCTTTAGCACCTAGCCCAGTTCCTGGAACATAATTGATGTTTAATTAGTATTTGTTGACCAATTTTTAGAAAACAAACAAATAGGAAAGATGAATATCTTAAAAAGAAGTAGAGTTCACGGTTTAAATATATTTGGAAAAGCAGAGAAAAACTCATCAATAAGGAATTAATCCAGAGAATCCAAGAGTTTGTTGTTGTCTGCCCCATTAGAGTGAGTCGTTCATTCATATGGATATGGTAATAAAGAAAATCAACTATTGGGGGCAGCTGGGTAGCTCAGTGGATTGAGAGCCAGACCTAGAGACGGGAAGTCCTAGGTTCAAATCTGGCCTCAGACACTTCCCAGCTGTGTGACCCTGGGCAAGTCACTTGACCCCCATGGCCCACCCTGACCACTCTTCCACCGAGGAGCCAATACACAGAAGTTAAGGGTTTAAAATAAAAAAAAATCAACTATGAACTAGTGGATTTTCATTCACTTCCTAACCTCTAAAGGCATGCTGAAAATTTTTGGTGACTCAAGTCCATTTCAAAGACAACTTGAAAGCTAATCATACTGGTGATATGCCACTGGGAACAGTTAAAAGAAAAATGCCCTTACCATTTGTTCTAAAGACAAGCAAGCCACCTTGGACACCACTCCTGCCTTGACAAAAATCTAAGCAGGCAAGTTCTGCTATGAGGCAATAGAAATCACATCTATTTCCTTAATGAACTTGCCAGAACCAATTATGGGTCAGAGACGTTCCGAGCATTCATTAAACACCAGTGCCAAGTAATCATTATTGATGGCACAAGATCCAATTTATGGTTGGTATAAATACGGAAAATCTCAATAACCACTCCCCTGGTACAGTGAAAATGTCCAGGAAGGGAAAACACAGACAGATGCTGTCATGGCAAGAATGAAAATGAATTCTAAATTAATATTTATAAATTATAAAATAATTTTAAGTGACTTGGACATGACTTTTCCTTGGAGGTTGGAAATCTTTACAGAAAAGATCATTAGATACTTCTGCCCTCTGAAACAGGAATGCTGTTTACTCTTTATCATCATCATTCTTTTTTTTTGTTAAACCCTCACCTTCTGTCTTGGAGTCAATATTGTGTATTGGCTCCAAGGCAGAAGAGTGGTAAGGGTGGGCAATGGGGGTCAAGTGACTTGCCCAGGGTCACACAGCTGGGAAGTGTCTGAGGTCAGATTTGAACCTAGGACCTCTCGTCTCTAGGCCTGGCTCTCAATCCACTGAGCTACCCAGCTGCCCCTATCATCATCATTCTTGACAGACATTTGTTGAATCATGTACAGTGTGCAAGGAACTCCTTTGAGCCTTCTTAAAACTGCTTGGATGTGTAAAAAGCAAACAGTGCCTGAAAGGTTTGGACAGCAATCTCCAGAGGGAATAAATCCAGAGTATGAGGGCTTTTAGGGCTGAACTAGAAGCCAGGAAGCCCTATACCCTTACCAGCTATGATATGAGAGGGCAAACCTCTTACTCTTTCTGAGTCTGTTTCCTCATCTGAAAAATGAGGATAATTATATCTACAGTGTCTACTTCTTAGGATTGTTGTGATGCTGAAATGTGATATTTTTCTACCTTGATACTGCAAAGGAAATAACTATTATTATCTTCTTCATTACTCAATCTATTAATCAACAAATTTAAGGTCTCCTATGAGCCAGGCAGAGGCAGCTAAGTTGCTCAGTGGATAGAGCACTGGACCTGGAGTCAAGAAGACCTGAGTTCAAATGTGACCAAAGATGCTCACTAGCTATGTGACTCTGGTCAAGTCACTTGATAAGCCTCTGTTTGCCTAATCCAACAGGAAAGGCAATGGGAAACCACTCTATTATCTTTGTTAAGAACATCTCATATGAGATCACTGTTATAGCTGAGCAGCAATGAGCCCTTCACTTAGGGGATGCAAAGACAACAATCAGAGAGCTCTATCTTCAAGGATATTATACTCTATGGGAGGAAAACAATATATAAGTGAATCTACACAGGTAAATACGTACCCATTTTGAGGTGGAGGCAGTAGAAACTAAGGGAATAAGAGTCAAGAAAGGCCTAAGTAAGGACAGCTAGATGGCTCTGGGGATAGACGGCCAGGCTTAGAGGTGGGAGGTCCTGGGTTCAAATCTAACCTCAGATACTTCCTAGCTCTGTGATGGTGGGTAAGTCACTTAATTCTGGTTGTCCACTCTTTACTACTCTTCTGCCTTGAAACCAATACAATGGGTGGTCGGAATATTGACACTGACTGATAAAATGGTAAATCCATGAATCCATTCAAATTTTCACAGTTTTCCACATAAAAATGTTCAGAGAGAAGGCACATATTGTGAATTGCTCTAAGCTCTACATCTCAAGACACAAAAGACTGATGAATACTACCTGTGACAGGACTCTTAAGTAATAAATACTTAAAGGATGTTGGCTGAATTCGAATGAAGACTTTTGACTCTTTTACTGAGGAAGCAAGGTGACAGGCAATGGATATATCACTAAGCCTGGAGTCAGGAACACCTGAGTTCAAATCCAGATTTAGACATTTACTAGTTGTGTGATTCTGGGTAAGTCACTTAACCTCCATTTCCTCAATGGCAAATGGGGATAAAAACTTCATCTACCTCCCAGAGTTGCTGTGAGAATGAAATGAGATAATAATTGTAAAGGAGCTCTGCTCTGTGTGAGCTGTACAGAATGCATAGTATTGAAGATGAGAGACCCAATGCTAGATGATCAAGAAGTAGGGTTATGATCTTAAGGGTAAAAGAAGGGAGAGAAGACCTGGAAAATGTTCTTGACTTCCCCCCATAAGTGAAAGGGCAGAGACATAAGAGAGTCAGAAGTTATGGCAAAGGTTTCTGTGAGCTCCAATGGAGGCTATTTTTTAAAATTGGAAACTTGGGAAATATCAGAATTTTTGGAGATAGAGCCAAATGATGCTATCCAGATGTTATTAAGTCTTTTGTGGACACAGAATGGTGTACTAGAGAGAGAAATAATCTTGTATTCAGAAGACCTGGCTATGGGCATATGTTCAATATGAGCTCTTTGAAAGACTATGAACAAGTTCTTGATCTTTTTCTATCTCAGTTTTCTCATTTGTAAAAAAAAGCAAATAACACTTTCATTACCTACCTCTGGAGAATGTTGTGAGAACCCTTTATATAACTAAATTGCTAAAAATGAAATAAAAATTAGAATGTTATTATTTTTTGGTATTATTGTTATAGACCTTAAATACTAGGTTGTTTGGTGAACTAGAAAGTAAAAGGCTAAGGATAAGAGAGGGAAGGGTTTAGCAGCTCAATTTTTAATAATGATTCTTCAATTTTAATTCTACCAGGGAGTAATGACTTTTTTTTTTTGGGGGGGGGAATCTTACTTTTGCCTTAGAATCAATACTGTGTATTGTTTCCAAGGCAGAATAAGGGTAAGGGTTAGGCAGTGGGGGTTAAATGACTTGTCCAGGGTCACACAACTAAGGAAGTATCTGTGTTCAGATTGGAATTTAGGACCATTCATCTATGAGTGTGGCATTCAATCCACTGAGTCACCTAGCTCTCCTCGTAATGCCTTTTTAAAATGTTTATTGATAAATTTTGTTTTTACAAACATGTCATTTCTAGATACTTCTCTCTGGCACCTTCTATTCAATAAGCACCCCATTCTAATGAAGAAAACCAATTAAACAAAAACAACCAATCAAAGATAACATATCTGAGAGCATATCTAACATTCTGGATCTACAAGTCTTCCCTCACCACTTTTCTGAAAGGAAAAAGTTGCAGCCCATTATGCCTTTTCCAGAACTAGGATGAGTCTATCTGAAATGTGGCTTCCTTAGAGTAGTCTTTTGGTTTCTATTATTAGAGTAATTAATGGAGCCATCAGCAAGCATTTATGATGTTTGCTCATACTTGGCACCCTGCCAGAGGCTGGAGATATAAATGCAAAAAATGACGCAGTAAGGACTTTTGAGAAGCTTACATTCTAATGGGGAGCCAAGACTATAGATAAGAACCATATACAGAACAAATATAAAGGTTTTATATATATATCCCATATATGTATGTAATATTATATATTATATGCCATATGATTATATGTATATGAAGTCATTAAATACCAGGTTATTTGGGAGGAGGATACTGGCAATCAGGGAATGTGGGGAATGCTTCAAGCACAAGGTGATTTTGGAAGGAAAAGAGGGATTCCTTGAGTGAATGGGAGGGATGAGTAAGATTGGAGCATGGAGGTTGGCCAATGCAAAGGCTCGATGATGAGTGATGATGTGTGTGAGGAACAGAGAGAAGACCAATTTGCTAGTCTGAAGATTGCTGGAGATGGAGAAATAATGTACAAAGAGATAGTGACAATAGGTTGGAGCCTGGCTGAGAAGGGCTTTAAAATAAGAGTTTTCACTTGATCCTAGAAGCAATTGAGAGATTGTTGGCATTGTTTTGAATAGAGGCATGATATGGTCAAATCTTTGCTTCAGGAATAGAATTTTGGGTAGCCGTATGGAAGATTGATGAGAATGGAGAGAGACAAGTCAGGGAGACACTGTAATGCCTTTACAATAATCCAGGTGAGAGGATGTGATTAGAAAGACTCAAATATATTGTGTGGGTATACATATATATGCATGCATACCAACTGGACTCTTCTGTCTTTGAATTCTATGTGGTCATCTTCAGTCACTAAAGTATACAAACCAAGTCCAACACAACTATTGCCCACTATCACTAGAGTCTGGGCAAAGGAATTCTTGGCAGGAAATCGATCAGGGTTAAATCTACAAATGATTCTGGGAGAAAATTATAATTTTATAATTAGTCATTCAGATGCACAAACTTTGTGTCATCTCTACTTCTCTCTCTTAAAGGCGCACAGAGGCCCACAGAGGCGCACAGATTAAAATCCAGGACCATTCATCTTCAGGCCAGGTTCTTTATCCATTGAGTCACCTCACTGTTTCTCTTGACTAGATTTATGCAGTAGCCTCTTCACTGGACTCCTGGCTTCCCCAGTCTCTCCCCCTCCAAAAAACTCTTAGAATAATTCCCCCAAAGCACAAATCTGGCCTTAGTTCAATAGCCTTCAGTGGTCCCATCTGCCTTCAAGGATACATGGACATGTCTAGTTCCATATGGGAAATCGTCAACTTCAGTTGTCTACAGACTTTAGTCTGCCATGATTCACAGCCAAATAATATTAAAACGATTACTTTAGTTATAAGAAAAAGCCTTCAGATTGAGATCTATTGTCCAGTTGCAATAACTGGCCCAGATAGGTATGCATATACATACACATAAACACATATATGTGTTCACACACATTTTCATATATCTCCACCAAAATATATACAAACACTCACAGGGGACACACACACACACACATTTGCATTCTCTATAGCTTTTATTCAGCTATGGGATTATAAAGATTTGGGTTCCTCTAGAATTTCACTCCATTCAAATTTTGTCTATTTTTTTTTATTAAGGATGCCTTTACGTCACGTGTAAATTATTCTCATTAATGCTCCATATTTTTGGGCAAGTAGACATATGGCTCAGTAGTTATTACCAGTGGGTCAATGGTTAGTGCCATTTACTTACTCATTTTTTGGGTAACAATCTGTATAATTTCTTACATATTTCAGATACCTTCCTTTTTTTCCATATGCCTTGATGGATTGAGGGATCAGCATGGTGTTTAATAAATGATTTAGATTAAATTGCATTAGAAGCAAAAGGGAAAACATCAGTTTTTGCCAGGTCTTATATTTCTTTCCATTTTTTTCACTTTTGAATTCACAATTTATTTCTCATTTATTACATACTATTTATACATTTAATCCATGGATGCTGATATTTTAAAGTTATATTATTTTTTAAATCAATAATGACTAATTCAGGTGCTTTCTTACCAGAGTTTAACTTTGAATTAAGGGACCTGAGTTTGAATTTCATCTTTGCTCCTTACCACCTGTGTGGCCTAATGCAAGTCTCTTAACCCTCTGGATTTCAGTTTCCTTATCTCAACTCAGAGGTAACTGTTCATCTATTTAAGAAAAATCTACAGTGAAATTTGAAATCATAATCCCCAAACCATGTGTAAAGAATGTGACATTCCTGGATCTTAACTCCTAATTTCTTTTTCCCCCTTTCTTATATGGCAAAGAGACATGATGCTGAAAAGAAAACTGTGTTTTCCAAAGCTGATTTAGGAGGCAGCTGCCAACATCTTCCCATCCCACACGGTAAATGCTATAGCAACCCTTAAAAGCATCATTACAAAGGCTCCTTTTCTCCTTTTACAGTAACTAAAAACCCTTCTGAGGATACTGAATCTCAGAGAAGGAGCTTCCCAAGGCAGTATTAGGCATAGAGCATCACCCTTTCAGAATTCACTAGGGAAATGAATCACTTGGCTGCCAAAAAAAATGAGTGCTGCAAAATAGCAAATTTGTCTTATTCCTTGAGAGAGATGAATGCACATTGGGAATACCAATAGATCCATATACAAGATAGACCTAAATGCTTAAATGAGACTTTAAAGGAAAGGGATCTGATGGTGAGCCTTTATTAGTAAGGCAAGTTTAAGATTAGCATTAGAGATCTTCCAAAGATTTCTTTGAACTCAACTCCAATATAGATTTGTGAGGTGTAGCTATGGCACAAGGAGAGGAGAGCCATGGTGTAGGGAAAATGTACTGAGTTCAGGTGAGAAGCCCTAAGTCTGAATCCTGTCTCTGCCATTTATTCCTTGTGTAACCATATGGAAGTTACTGAAATGTATGATGCTATCATATATATACATCAATCAATCAAATCAATCAATTATCATTAGCCAGGCACTGTGCTAAGCACTGGGACTGGGGAGACTGGGACTCTAATTTTATTGGCATTTACATAGTTAATAGGCAAATAGAAGTATATCTATGCATATATCCTTGCCTTATTTCTTTATCTTTCTCTATAGTTCTTTCTCTTCCCTTCTTGTTTCTCCATCTTTTCTTCCTTCCCTAATCCTTCCTCCTCTCTCATTCTAGCTCTGTCTCTATCTCTCTTAGCTATTATTTCATCTTTGTGAGAAAACCCTCTATTAGTGCAGTTTTGGCAACCATTTTGTGACTTGGAGTCCTATTGAGTCACTTGGGAAATTGAGGAGTTATGTGCTTTACTTAGGCTCCCACAGTCTCAAGGTAGGTGTAATGATATGGGATTAGAATTAAGGTCCTCCTGACTCTGGAGCCATCTCTGTTTCCACTGACTGTCCCATGCGAGCTCTCATTCATATATTCAAAGAAAAAGATCTGGATTAGGACAGTCCTGGAATTTCAACAAAATCATAGACTCCCAGATGAGGAAACTCTGTCTATAGGGCAGGTTGTTGCCTTCTTTGCAATTTAAAGTCTTAGAGAGTTGCCCAGAACCCTGTGTGTTTCAGTAATTTTTCCAGGGTCACGAAGCCATTATGTTTCAGAGATAGGATTCGTGCCCAGGGATTCTTGGCTCAAATCAGACACAAAAACTTTACAAAATACCTAGTTAGAAGGAAATTTTGAATCAATGAGATCCCAGGTCCTTTTGAGATTTTATAATTTCACTTAAGGGACTGTCTAGAGTCAATGCTAGAGAGAAGTTGTTGGAGACTCATCAGAGAAGGCACTAAACAAACTGATACACATTTTAAACATTCTCATCCCTTCCTGTTTTATAAGAGCAGATTCATCTGTTGGAAGTAATCCCAGTGATCTTGTCTTTGGCCACAGGGATCTTTCTCTTTCTCACCTCCCCTGATCCCTTGTAGAAGGCCGATTGGAGAAATCGGGTCAGGATAGGGCCTGTTATCTGGATTCCCTACGTGACCAATCCAGGCTGAGGCAGTCTTTGTGTTTGGTCCTGGTCACCTGAGACCTGAAAAGCTCTGGTATCAGCAGGTTGGTTAATCCAAAAACAATTTGACCCCTCCAGGAGGCTATTGGGAGTCATTTAGAGAAATAGAGTCTGTAATAGATATTTTATCTGGATCTCATTACAAAATCATCGGCAAGTAAAACTGTGTGTATGATTTTTTTTTCTGCACTGCATGTCAGGATGCAGACAGAATGGGCCATCTAAGGTAAAAATCTGAGACTCCTCTTTTGACTCATTTTTAGATCCCCACCTTTTCCCAACATTCTTATTGGAAAGCTTTGAGTCCTTAGCAGACCAACAGCTACTGAGTTAACTGTTTTTCTCCTTGATAATTAAGAAGCCTGAACTCTAAAAAATATGTTACTTAGATAATCAGGTTGGAGACAGACAAAGCTAGTCAAGACTTTACCTGACCAGGTGCAGTCCTATAATTCAAGAGGACAGAACTCAATTAGTAAAAATCTCTATGAAATATATTTCTGCTGCCAGAATTAACCCCCTACTAATTGGTGGTTGGAATTTGGCCCTTGACCCTGTACTTATCTCTCTACTTTTTAGACTTTAATGGGTTTGTGTATGATTTGTAACCCCTTCACAGCTGTGATTCCTTCTTTGTGTTCTTTGTGTGAAACCAGTATATAATAAACTTAAAACTCCATAAAGTTGGAGCAGCTATGAGCTAAACAATTAGTCCGGCTGTTCTCAGTTTTCTGTTTCTGGTCTTTTCAATCCGATGCCACTAAATGCCACTCAGGACCCCCAAAATATAGAGCTAGCTCTCTATAATCCCTGAACTCCCATAGGAGGTATTGAGACATCTTCATCTTTCAGACCCTGGAGTCAACTTTGACTTACTGTATCCAGGTGTCTTCTGCACTCAAACCCTTATTTCCTATTTCCCCATCTCCCTTTTTACTCTTCCAAATACTTTGGAATAACCTGTCCATTACTATTTCTTTATTTTTCTTTCTATCTATGCCCTTTTCCCAGATACTCTAGACCACAAGCATACATTTTCTAGGGTTTATGAATAAGGAAAAATTATACTCAAATTCAGAAATAATATAATAAAGTAATGATATGTTTATAAAATAAATCAACCTAGGCCAAGACTAGTTAGCCTGAGAAAAACAAACAAACAAGCAGAAAGGATAAACTCAGATTAAATTCAGTAACCAATAATTTTGGTTTTAGAGAATAGTTGATGAAACACATCCTTTTCTTCTTAATAAAGAGATGGGGAACTAAAGATATGGGGGACTGGAGATCCTGTCAGATGCACTTACTTTATAATTTTGCTTTATTTTGCCCTTTTTTTTTCAGGAAGGGGAAGTTAATGTGAATAGAGGCATGTAGGAATTTTCTTGTGGTATAAGAATCAAAAGTATCATTTCATTTATGAGGATGACCCTGCATATTTGGTAATATATACTAAAGTTTGCCAGGCTTGGCAGACATACTGGTTCTCTCTGGCACATAGTAGATACTAAGTAAAAATTCAACTAAATGACTTAACTGAAAGTGGCATTGCACTGTACCTGCTCTACCCAGACATGGATACATCTTCCCTTCAAAATGCATTCACACTACCATTGGGATTCTCCCACATGGGCTCCTCTATTCTTTCTATCTCAAGTGCCCTCCTGTTTAATCAGGAATCATTCCCATGTCATGTAAAGCTTTGGGATTCTCCACTTGTAGTAGGATATAATCTCTTAGCTAACAAAGAAAATAGCTAGACATCATGGTGTACTGGAAATAATGGAAGGTTTGAAATCTGAGTATCTAGGTTCAAATCCCATCTCTGATGTTATTTTTTTTAACTTATGAGACATTGGGCAAATTACAACCCCCTCGGCCTCAGTTTACTCATTCATTTTACAAGAACTTCTTAAACATCATTTTAGGCCCTGCTGTTACAAAGCCAAAGCCAAAAAATTCCCTACATTCAGCTTGTATTCTATGAGAATTTTGGGAATATAATTCATATAATTGACCATAGTAGAATTATATTTGATTTCCCTGACTTCAGTCTTTATTCTATCTTTTCCTTTCTATAATTTTTTGAAGAAGAGTTGAAGTTATCTCTGCAAATCTCTGTGATTAAAAACAAAAAAAAAACAAGGAAATATGGGTTTTTCATTGAACGTATCTTAGGGGTGAGGTTTTTAGAAGAGTTACAGAGAGAAAATCATTAAAGGAAGGGAAATTGATGAATTTATCTTTCATCTTCCTAATCCCAAAAGAAAAAAAGGATGACCTTCATTGTATTGTATTGTATTGTATTGTATTGTATTGTATTGTATTGTATTGTATTGTATTGTATTGTATTATTCTGTTGGCTTGTCTTAGCTCTTGAATTTACAACTTAGAGCAAGAAACATATTTTTAAACAATCCATATAATAGTCTAGTGCAGGCTTCACAGGGCTTCATGTACAAGAGACAGAGAGGAAAATATTGTCAAAATTCTCAGCCACAGAGGGATTAAATAACTCAAAGCAATATAGCACATCTGAAATAGAAAGCCTAGAGCTCCCCATCATCAGCCTTGGCTGTATTAAGGACATAAAAATGAAGCTCCCATGTTGTTGTTTTTTTTACATCAGGCAATAGGGAGCAATAGAGATAGGCTAGACTGACCTGAATTGTGACCTTCAAACTCATGAGACACATTTTCACAAGATTAGCCTTTGGGGGAGACATCATTGAGATATCAGAAAAGCTGAATAGCAGTGTGGATCTCCTGTTCCAGTTCCCCTCCATTTTGTGACACTATCTTTGTGAGATGGCATTAGTGCACTCCTTAGGGAGGCAAGTGAATTGGAGTTGGAAGAGCTCACTGGCATTTCTAATAATCTACTTGTCTCTGTTGGCAAAGTGCTAAAGTAGATGGGCTTAATAATTCTCCCCACTCCCTTTTGTCTGCCTTCAAAACCTTATCTGCCTAGAGAATCAAATAAAAATTAATTGAAATAATTTAAAACTTTAGCAAAGTTGCAGGATACAAAATAAACCCACATAAATCATCAGCATTTTTATATATTTCCAATAAAGTCCAATAGCAAGTCAGAAAGTGAAATTCCTTTCAAAATCACTTTAGACAATATAAAGAACTTGGGATCCTATTTGCCAAGACAAACAGAGGAATCATATGAACACAATTACAAAACACTTTTCACACAAATAAAGTTAGGTCTAAACCAGTGGTTCCCAAACTTTTTTGGCCTACCGGCACCGCCTTTCCAGAAAAAATATTACTTAGCCCCCTGGAAATTAATTTTTTAAAAATTTAATAGCAATTAATAGGAAATATAAAGGCACCTGTGGCCATCACCACCCTCCTGGATTGCTGCAGCATCCACTGGGTGGGGTGGCACCCACTTTGGGAATCACTGGTCTAAACAATTGGAAAAACATTAATTGCTCATGCTCAGGCAGAGCTAATATAATAAAAATGTCAATCCTACCTAAATTAATTTACTTATTCAGTTCCATATAAATCAAACTACCAAAAATTATTTTGTAGAACTAGAAAAATAATAACAAAATTCACCTGGAAGAACAAAAGATCAAGACTATCAAGGGAACTAATGAAAAGAAATGTGAAGAATGGTGGCCTAGCAGTACAAGATCTTAAACTGTAACATAAAGCAGTAATTATCAAAACAATCTGGTACTGACAGAGAAATAGAATGGTGGATCAATGATATAGATAAGGGGTGAATTACCTCAGAAATCTAGTGTTTCATAAACCCAAAGATTCCCCCTTTTAGGATAAGAACTCACTATCTGACAAAAACTGCTGGGAAAACTGGAAAACAATATAGCAAAAATTAGGTATAAATCTGTATCTTTATGATTTAGACATAAAGGGTGATATAATTAAATTAGAACAGTTTACCTGTCAGATCTATGAAGAAGGGAAGAATTATGACCAAAGAAGAGATAGAGAACATTATATAACAAGATATAAAATGAATAATTTTGATTATATTAAATTAAAAAAATTTTAAACAAATAAAACCAGTGCAACCAAGGTTAGAAGGGAAACAACAAACTGGGACAAAAATTCATAACAAACTTCTCTGATAAAGATCTCATTTCTTAAATATGTAAAGAATTAAATCAAATTCATAAGAAGATAAGTAATTACCCAATTGACAAATGGTCAGAGGATATGAATAAGCAATTTTGAGATGAAGAGATCAAAGCTATCAATAATCATATTAAAAAGGTTCTAAATCCCTCTTGATTAGAGAAATGTGAATTAAACTCTGAGGTTCTACCTTACACCTATCACATTGGCTAATATGACAGTAAAGGAAAATGATAAATGCTGGAGTGGATGTGGCAAAATTAGGGCAGTAATACATTGCTGATGGAGTTGTGAACTGATCCAACCATTCTGGAGGGCAATTTGGAATTATGCCCTAAAAGCTACAAAATAACACATATGCTTTGATCCAATGATACCTCTGCTAGGTCTGTATCCCTTTTTTTTTTAAGTGCAAAGGACCTACTTGCACAGATATTTATAAATGCCCTTCTTGTGTGACAAAGAATTGGAAATTAAGGAATGTCCATCAATTGGGGAATGGCAGAACAAATTGTGGTATATGATGGTAATAGAATGCTATTGTGCTATAAGGAATGATGAATGGGATGATTTCAGAAAGAGCTGGAAAGACCTGTGTGAACTGTTGCAGAGTGAAATAAGCAGAACCAAAAAAACTTTGTACACAATAATAGTAATATGATGGAATGATCAACTGTGATAGACCTCAGAAATACAATGATCCAGGATAATTCTAAAGGACTTATGACAAAGAATGCTCTCCACCTCCAGAGAAAGCGGTGTTGGAATAGGGATGCAGATGAAAGCATTTGAGACTTTAGTAACTGTGGCTGCTAAGGAGGTGAGGACTGCAGCATCTGCAAAAGCAGTTGCCATGTTAAATCTTCCAGAAAAGTCATTCCTTTGGATGATAATTATCATTACATCATCTCTAAAATGAAGGGGTTAGACTAATGGCTCTCTGTGGTTACTTACAGCTTTAAAGTTGCAGTGCAGCATAAAGGAATCAACATTAGCTCTGGAATCAGAGGAAATCTGTTCAAATTCCATATCTGACTTGCCAAGTTGTTTAGCTTTGTTGGTTCTCTGTTTCTTAATATGTAAAAGATGGAGGTTGAACTAGATAGCCCCCGAGTTCTCTTTCAGGTCTATGAAAATGACATCATGATCTTCCGTGGTAGGAAGACAAACCTCAATAAATTTGCAAAGTATTGCAAAAAAGGGCATGATCTGGGTGAAGGTACTTTTTCCTTCTGGTAATTTCCTATATTGATGAAATGACAGGCTATTTTAGATTAAGAATCAGAAAGAGCAGTGGATGACTGGAGTATATTTTTGTCTTCAGTATTTCCACATCTAAGCATTACATTCTGTAAACACTGTGTTTTATAAAAGTGACTCCATTTTAAAAAGGGTTTTTTCAGCAAACTGTATTCTATATTGTCATCATTTCACTGTAGGGCTTTTTTGTTCATATTAAATCCGAATGAATTCCTGTCTCGAATGTTCTCCAGTCATTTTGTCTAGTTGAAACTAGGACACTATTTTCGCCAGAGGACTTGATGTGCCAAGACATTAATTTTTAACATGCTGAAAAACTCCTAATGCTGAAACTTACCATGAAATAAATCACATTATTCCCATAATTCACGTACCATCATGGCAGTCAGGCTAAACAAAGATTTTAAAAAGATTAATTATGCAGTAATTGCATGTGAGTTCAATTAAATCACTCAATGTTCCCTATTATAAAAGTAAACAATGAAACCCTGCCTTCATTATCCACACCTCAGCTTGGCAACCTTTAGTTGCTGAAAGTGACTTCTGCCACAATCCCCATCTGTTTGGTTGTAAAGACCTCTACCTATCCAGCCTACAGTTCTCCTCAAGTGATCCATCTTCCCCATTATATGTTTCCACAAAGTTTCCTAGAACATTGGTCTTGTACCTTTACAGGATAACATTAAATTACTTGGGGACTGGATATGACCAAAGAGAAAAGAGTGAGACTATTGAGTTATTCACCCCAGAGGAGAATAACCTTCCCAGCTATATACCATAGAAATTAATGAGTGAAACAGTATGTGAAAAGCAATAAATCCCTCATAGGTTTTGCTCGCAGGATCAAAGCTCACGGGTTATATTTCATCTAACAACACATATTTACTCAAAAGACATTTTTTTAGGGTCTGCTTTGTGGAAGGCTCTGGAGGTAGGGCACAGGGAATAAGAAAGAGGAGATGCAAAAGTGAATAAGACACAGTCTCTGCTTCATGGAATTCATTCATAGGAGAGACAAAATATGCATAAATGACTGTAAAGAAGATAGAATTAGCAATGTTGTAAGAAATATCCATCCCAAGTATACACGATGTCACTGGAGGAGAATAAACATTTACATTGAGTGTGATATGTGCCAGGGACTGGGCTAAGTATTTTTTGAGAGGAGGATAGAGGGAAGTATGTCTATGGGATGGTTATTAGTCCAATTTGTCTGGATTGTAAGAACATAGAAACCATGTGTGAGACTGGCTAGAAACATTGGGCAGTCCCTGTTTGTGAAAAGCTTTAAGGGAATCCATTTTAGATTTTGCTCTGGGTGTCACATATGAGGAAGAATAATGATAAATTGGATAGTTTCCAGAGGAGGGTGATAAGCATGGTAAAGAGCCTGAAGATTGGATGAAAGAACCAGGGGAGCACTCAGACAAGAAGAGAAAAGCTGGAGTCTGAGAAAGATAGTAGCTGCTTTCACATATTTGAAAGGCTGTCATGCAGAAGAGCATTTAGATTTGTTTTGCCTGTCCCCATTGGGCATAAATGTGGAAGTTAGCAAAGAAAACTATTTAGGTTTCATGCAAGTAAAAAGCTCATGACAATTAGAACTAGCCAAAAGTAGAACAAGCTAAAAAGTCGAAGGTACTGGCTTCTCTGTTAGATATCTCTAAGTAAAGGTTGGAAGGCCACTTGCATATATTATAGAGAGAATTAGGGTTGACATATTTGATGGTTGGATTACATGGCCTATAAGTCCCCTTACAATTCTACAATTCAGCAGGCAATATGTTTTGAGTAGAGGAATGATAGGATCAAATTCATATATAAGGAAGATCAATCTGGGAACATGAAGGACTGCAGGTTGTTAAAAGAAGAAATTGGTTGTGGGAAGACAAGTTAGGAATTAATGCCAATAGTCCACATAATGAGGATTTTAGTAGTGGAAGCAGAAAGGAAGAGAGAGATTGAGAGATGTTGTAGTGAGAGCATCAAAAGATCATTGTAGATTCACAAGTGAATTCTAGGAAACATTAAAAAAACAACTAATCCTAATACTGTACAAACGATTTGACATAAGCAAAGAAGGAGTTTTATCAAATTTCTTTTATGACACAAATATGGTACTGATTCCAAAACCAGGCAAGTCAAAAACAGAAAAAGAAAACTACAGACCAATTTCCTTAATGAACATAGATGCAAAAATCTTAAATAGAATACTAGCAAAAAGACTCCAGCAAGTGATCACGAGGGTTATTCATTATGATCAGGTGGAATTTATACCAGGAATGCAAGGATGTTTCAATATTAGGAAAACCATCCACATAATTGACCATATCAACAAGCAAACCAACAAAAACCACATTATTATCTGAATAGAGGCAGAAAAAGCCTTTGACAAAATACAGTGCCCATTCCTATTGAAAACACTAGAAAGCAAAGGAATAGAATGGCCTTTCCTAAAAATAATAAACAGTATATATTTAAAACTATCAGCAAGCATCATATATAATGGGGATAAATTAGAAGCATTCCCATTAAGATCAGGAGACAAGCAAGGATGCCCATTATCACCTCTATTATTTAACATGGTACTAGAAACACTATTAGTAGCAATTAGAGAAGAAAAAGAAATTGAAGGTTGAAAAATAGGCAGTGAGGAGGCCAAGTTATCACTCTTTGCAGATGATATAATGGTCTACCTAAAGAATCCTAGAGAATCAACTAAAAGCTAGTGGAAATAATCAATAACTTTAGCAAAGTTGTAGGATACAAAATAAACCCACATATATCATCAGCATTTCTCTATATTTCAAAACATCTTGGCAGCAAGAGTTCAAAAGAGAAGTTTCATTTAAAATCATCTTAGACAATATAAAATACTTAGTCATCTATCTGCCAAGACCAACAGGAATCATACGAACATAACTACAAAACACTTTCCACACAATTAAAATGAGATCAAATAATTGGAAAAATATTAATTTTCATGGTTGGACAAGCTAACATAATAAAAATTACAATCCTCCCCAAATTAATTTACCTATTTAGTGCCATACCTATCAAACTACCAAGGAACTTTTTTACTGAATTAGAAAAAAAAAACATAACAAAGTTCATTTGGAAGAACACAAGATCAAGAATACCAAGGAAAATAATGAAAAAAAAATGTGAAGGAAGGTGGCCTATGTAATATAGGATTTTAGCATTGCCATGTTGGCTTAGGGCAAACCTGTGAGTTACCCTGCATGGAATGTTGAAGAGGGCATGAGACACTTGGCAGATACCAAGTGGCAGTTGAGCTGAGAGTATAAGAAGCCCTGGAAAGCCAAGGCTGGATTCTGTTTTTCCCTGACCTGACTTCATCCTGCCCACTTATCTACCTCCTCCCCTTGGGCCCCAGGTGGAGGGAGTGAAAAGGGTGGTGGGAGTGTGGATGGTGGGCTGCCTGCCCTTGGCCAGAGCAAAGCAGTCTCTGGTTAGGAAGTTGAGTAGATCTATTGGCTATCTTGTAGATGATGATAATAGATAATAACTGAGTTACTCTTGTAGATAGGTCCTAAAATCCAAGCTATTCTAGTTCTACCCATGATCCACACTCCCACCACCCTTTTCACTCCTGCCACCTGGGGCCCAAGGGGAAGGGTTAGATGAGTGGTCAGAATGAAATCAGGTCAGGGAAGAACAGAACCCAACCTTGGGTTTATAGGGCTTTTCATACTCTCAGCTCAAATGTCAGTTGGTATCTGCTAAGTTTCTCATGCCCTCTTCAACATTCCATGCAGGGCAACTCACAGGTTTGCCCTAAGGCAACATGGTAATGCTAAAATTCTTTATTACACCTAGCAGTACCAGATCTTAAACTGCACTATAAATCAGTGGTCATCAAAACAATATAGTATTGGCTAAAAGATAGAAGGGAGGATCAGTGGAATGGGCTTGGGGTAAGTGACCTCAGCAAGTCAGTCTATGATAAACCCAAAAAGCCCAGCTTTTGGGACAAAAATCCACTATTAAACAAAAATTGCTGGGAAAATTGGAAAACAATATGGGAGAGATTAGGTTTAGATCAACATCTCACACCCTACACCAAGATAAATTCAGAATGGGTGAATGACTTGAATATAAAGAAGGAAATATAAGTAAATTAGGCGAACACAGAATAATATTCTTTTCAGATCTTTAGGAAAGGAAAGATGTTAATCCAAGCAAGACTTACAAAAAATTACAAAATGTAAAATAAATAATTTTGATTACATTAAATTAAAAAAGTTTTTGTACAAACAAAAACAATGCAACCAAAATAAGAAGGAAAGCAACAAATTGGGAAAAACTCTTTATAACAAAAACCACTGACAAAGGTCTAATCACTCAAATTAATGAAGTGCTAAATCAATTGTACAAAAAAATCAAGCCATTCCCCAAGTGATAAATGGACAAGGGACATGAATAGGCAATTTTCAGATAAAGAAATCAAAGCTATCAATAAGCATAAGAAAAAGTGTTCTAAATCTCTTATAATTAGAAAAATGCAAATCAAAACAACTCTGAGGTGCCACCTCACACCTAGCAGATTGGCTAACATGACAGCAAAGGAAAGTAATACATGTTGGAGGGGATGTGGCAAAATTAGGACATTAATGCATTCCTAGTGGTGTTGTGAATTGATTTGCATTCTGGATGGCAATTTGGAATTATACCCAAAGGGTGCTAAAAGGCTGCCTGCCCTTTGATCCAACCATACCACTGCTGGGTTTATATCCCAAAGAGATAATAGGAAAAAAGACTTTTACAAAAATATTTATAGCCATGCTCTTTGTGGTGGCAGAAAATTGGAAAATGAGGGGATATCCTTCAATTGGAGAATGGCTGAACAAATTGTGGTATCTGTTGGTGATGGAATACTATTGTGCTCAAAGGAATAATGAACTGGAGGAATTCCATGTGAACTGGAATGACCTCCAGGAATTGATGCAGAGCAAAAGGAGCAGAACCAGGAGAACATTATACACAGAGACTGATGCAATTGAATGTAATGGACTTCTCTACTAGCAGCAATGCAATGATTCAGGACAACTCTGAGGGACTTATGAGAAAGAACACTATTCACATTCAGAGGAAGAACTGTGGGAGGAGAAACACAGAAATAAAACAACTGCCTCATCACATGGGTTGATGGGGATATGATTGGGGATATTGACTCTAAATGAGCACCCTAGTGCAAATATCAATAATATGGAAATAGGTCTTGATCAATGAAACATGTAAAACCTAGTTGAATAGTGTAGTCTAAATTAATTTGTTAAATTTTACAAATTAAAAAAATGTCATTGTATCTGATTTTATTCAGGTAAGAAACAAGAAAGAACTTGAAAATTTTCATTCAGGTTGTAACCATAAAAGACTGTTGGTTTTGTGTTTTTGTTTTTGTATGTGTGTGCATGACATTGACAGAATAAAAGAAAATTTGAAAGAAAGGCATGCTTTTCAGGGAAGGTAAGTTTTGTTTAGTATTTGTGGAATTCGGGAAAATGTCATGTAAGGCATGCATGTGGAGATGTGCAGTATATAGTTAGAAACATGGACCTAGAGAGCAGGGAAGAACTCAGTGTTTGAGATATAGTTTGGTAATCACCTAGAGAGAAACTACATCTGAAACAATGGGACAAATGAGATTGCCAAAGGAATGAGTATAGAGAAAAATTCACTCAACAAACATCTATTAAACATCTACTCTGTGTCAGGAACTGTGCAAGTTGATATATACCTGTGCTCTTGATAGAAAGAAAGGTAAAAAAATTCCTGCCCTCAAGGAGTTTACAGACCATTGGGGTAGACAACATGTAAATAGCCAGGCATATACAAGATACATATAAAGGAGCTAGAAAGCAATTTTAGAGGCACTAGTAGGGTATGTGTATATATGTGTGTGAGCATGTATATTAGTGTGTTGATGTTTGTGTGAGTGTGGATGTATGAATGTGTGTGAGTGTGTATAGGTGTGTTGTGACAAGGGATTTGGTGAGGAAGACCAGGAAAAGCTTACTACAGAAAGTGAGATTTCAACTGAGTCTTGAAGGATGCTGAGGAAGTCATAAGGGAGAAGTAAGGAGGTAGAGGATTCCAGGCATGGAGGATAGCTGGTTCAAAGATTCAAAGAAATAGGAACTGAGTTTTGTGCTTAAGGAAAATTAAATAGGCTAATGTAGTGAGATCATACATTTCATGGAAAGGAGTAAAGTATGTCTAGAAAAGTAGGGAGGGAACTGGGTTATGAAGGTTTTTTAATGGTCCAAAAGAGGATTTTATATTTGATACTACCAGAGCATATTGAGCAGGAGATATCAAAGTCAAAACCATGCTTTAGAAAAATCATCTTGATAGCTAAGTGGAGGATTGATTGGAGTGGGGAGAGATTCAAGGCAGGGAAACCAGTTAGAAAACGTTCCATACTCCAAGTGAAATATGATGAGAGTTTGAACTGGGGAGGTTAGTGGAGAGAGGGATAAATAGGAGAGATATTATATAAATAAGATTGACACCATTTGGCAATGAATTTGATATGTGAAATGAATGAAAGTGAGAAAGTGAAGATGATAATAAGATTGTGAGTCTGAGTGACTGGGAAGATGATTCCTTTAACAGTAATAGGGAAATTTAATGAGGGTATGATCTGTCAAGGGGAAAAAATTGGTGAATATCAACAAAGGAGAAAGAGAAAGGAACAGTTGAAGAATTTAGACTGAGTAAAAGATATTATATTAGGTAATTAGGAGGTCAGTGGTGACCTTTGAGAAAGTAGTCTCATATCAATCCGATTCCCAAACATAGATAATGGAATAATAAATATCCATGCTTATTTCTCTCTCTGTCTCTCTCTCTCTCTCTCTGTCTCTCTCTCTCTGTCTCTCTCTCTGTCTCTCTGTCTCTCTCTGTCTCTCTCTGTCTCTCTCTCTGTTTCTCTCTCTGTCTCTCTCTCTCCGTCTCTCTCTGTCTCTCTCTCTGTCTCTCTCTCTGTCTCTCTCTTTATATATATTTATCCATCAACTATCTCTCTCTCTATTAATCAACTATGTTTCTCTCTCTAACTCACACTGTCTCCCTATATATTTATTTATAATTTCTCTATTTGTTATTAGAATGGGCATTTTTGTGGACAAAGGAAGAAAGCATGTGAACCAGAAAAGTGGTGACATAAGGAACATGCCTGAAGAAATTCCTATGATCCTCTAAAATTCCCAGAGATAACTTTAATGAAACATATGTAGGAGGAGAAAACATACTAGCAATATTTATTTATATAAACTTTAGGGTTTGCAGCATACCTTATACAAATTTTCTCATTTGAGTATTATGAAAACAACCCTGTGAAGTAGACATTGTGGCCTTTATCAGCCCTATTTTATAGATGAGGAAAAGGAGGTTCAGAGAATTTAAGTCATTCAGCCATGGTCAAGCAGTTTGGATCAAAGGTGAGATATGAACTGATGTCTGAAACCAAGTTTTCTAATTTATTACTAAATCATTTTAATTCTGCAGAAGATTTTAAACTGATGAGAACAGGAGTTAAAGATTTATTTTAGGAGTTGTTGATTGGAGAGGACTGAAGGTAGGTTTCACAGATAGGAGATAAATGGTGAAAACTAACTTACAAACAAAAAAAAATCATTTGCTAAGTGCTTCCCACTGTGATAACTATAAAGAGAAACAGTCCTTAGCTTCAAAGAACTTAGATTTTAAAGAGAAGGACATATCAATTGGAATGGTGATTTGAGAAAGAATGTTTTCATTTTGGAAGTCATAGCCATGGGAAGTGGGATAATGGGGTAGTTAATCAGTGCATCAAATAAATAGATATGTGGGAAGCTAGCTACAATAGATGTAGAAGGAGAATAGAAGAAAAATCCATAGAAGAAAAAACACATAGAAGGAAAACTTGGAGAAAGACAATTGCAACAAAACCCATGGTCTATCAACTAAATATGGATAACAAGGAAAGTGAAATAAAAATCCTAAGAGTATAGATTTAGAGCTGGAAGGGACCTTAAAGGATGAGGAAACAGATTCCTAGATGTGAAGTGCCTTGCTCATGATTACAGAACCAATAAGTATCTGAGGCAGTATTTGAACTCAGGCCTTTATGACTCAAGTACTGAGAATTATCCATGTTCATGTAGATATGCTTCTCAAATCTGAGTGCAAAAAGGACAATTTCATCTCATAGGCATGACTGATGGTGGAAAATACTCCTGGAACATGGCACTGACAGTGTATTTTTGGAAATGTATGGTAGCATATAGTAAGATATAATGTATAATTATGCATAACATATCTTACACATATACATAGATAATGTATGCTAAGATATAATAAGCACATGAAGAAATCTAAGAACCAGATGGGCAAAGCACAGTGGAGACCCTATACATGAAAAAGAGTGGAAGCAGAGGCAGAAGTTGATGATAATGCTTTGTATCCTAGACCATAATGACAGGAAAATAAATAAGGAGTTCAGGAAACTGATCAGAAGTCTGGTACCAACTGTAATGGGGAGATTAAGCATTAACACCCAGGCTGTCAGGTTGCTTCTAAAGACCTAAGAGTTCCATAATGGAATGAAGCTGGGTTTTTGAAAAAGGTGTAGGAAGCTGGAGGAAAGGAGGTATGTTGGCTGTGTGGTCCAGCTTTTGCTAAATACCCAAGGATCTGTCAGTGTGGGATACCACTACTAAGAAGAAGATTCTACAAGGAAACATGGTGGCCTAGGTTGAGAAAAGGACTGGGTTATCTGTTGGTGGACAGCAGATCAATCTACCTTACTCCCTAGTCTGTGTTGGATTAACTAGCTGCTTTTGAACTTGTTCCTGTAACATCTTTGACCAGCTTGGAGCATCTCTAAACCTGTACAGTGAGAACCCCTCTTCAGCCCTCCTAGTTTAGTTAGAGATCAGCTTAATTAGAAATCTAGTTTAGTTAAACTATTAGGCAATTCTTAGTATAGAAATACCCCTCTCCCTACTTCCCCCAGTTATTACCAATAAACCCCGTTTGTTAGCACTTCTTTTCTCCTCTTAGTTATAAGAACCCACTTCATTGGTTTTCCCTAGTTGGCAGGTTGGCAATTATTGACCAACTGTCATTCCCAAACCTCACATCCCCATTTGATTTACCTATGTTCCTCTGTCTGTCTTTCCCTTGTGAGGTGTGTGTCCCAGTTTATTATTATTCCCTATTCCCAATATTATCTTTTTCACAACACATGATGTTATTTATAGTAATCAGTATATAATTATCTAAACACCTTTGGATGCTCTGTCTCTATGTCTAAAGAATAGAAGTAATAAATTCTTCTCTTATCTTTCAAAAGATAGAGGAACCAATCATTCTTGTGATCCTGACCAACAAAATGAAGCTGGGTGCTGAAATGGACATGATGGGACCTTTGCTGGAAAATATCTTTGGCAGAGCCTAATTTTTGGAAGAATGCATTTGAAAAGGTTCAAAGAAAGAATGGCTAGAATCACACAATCTTAAGTAATACAGGAAAAATCAGCTAGAATAGGGTAGGAAGCTCTCTAGAATAAAAATCTGAAAGCTCAAAGAGAAACAGTTTGGATGAGGAGAAAATGGGAATGGTCAAAAGACTGATACAGATACATAAGGTATCGACCAACTCAGATACTGCATAGACATGTAAAGAAGAGGAAAAAGGGGAAGTAGGAAAGGTTGACAACAACAATAAAAAATAATATCAGAAGCACTACAAAATAATGAACTACGGCTGAAGAGAAATCTAAGGTCAACTGTCAGGAGCTATTAAGAGAAATTAGAATCTCAAGTAGATATTTTTATCTGAACCCCGTCAAAAGATCAATACAGATAGGCGAAGCCATTGGTTTTTCTCTCTATCAGGATCGAGAAACAGAGTGGGCTATTTAAGATAAAAATCTGAGATTCCTCTTTTGAGTCCTTTCATAATTCTCACCTTCCTTTAAATGCATTATAGTCTTATTGAAAAAGCTTTGGGTTCTCAGCAATCCAGCAGGAGGGGGGCTAACACTGTTCCCCTTTGACCGAGAATGCAGCTGCCTAGTACAGCCAAGGTTGAACCTTTGACAGGGCATTTTGCCCAGAATTAAAGTAAAATAATGAGGCTCAAAAAATTGTTTAATACCATCAAGGCTGAGAACTTCAGGGACTTTCTGGCTTAATGATATGTCCCAGGCTCCACTTAAAGGTAATACATATAGTTGATAGTTTAGCATAGGTTTTTTATCTACATCTGGAGGCTTCTAAGGCTTTTATTTTGACTATAGTAAAAATTCTGTTCTCTGTAAGTGTGGGAAACTTTCTTGGGCTTTTGGGGGAAGGGGATCTTTAATTTCCTTTATAATAAATTGGTGACTCCAGTATCCCTCGGAGCATTATGAGCTAACAAGCCGTGCTTCCAATGTTTCATTCTTTACATCCGATGACCACCCTAGTCCACTCAGATAAGTCTCTGGTTATAGAGCAGGATCTCTATAGTCAACCAAAAAGATTCATTTTTTTACTATATTAGAGGGTGATAGAGCAGCACCAAAGAAAGGATAAGACTTTTATCTGGGCTATGTAAAATAATGATAATGGATAATAGAAGAAGGACATGCTCAAATCTTTTTAAATTATATTTTCTCTGCTATGGAGAATAATCTTTAGACTATAAAAAGATTAAAAAATGAAAATAGGGATTTTTTACTTTAAGATAAAGAGAATATCCTTGGGTTATCAAATTTAGCAGAGAGTTCAAATGGAATCCTTGCCATAGAGCCAGGGACATGTTTTGGCTGGAGGGAGCAGTATAATCTCCTTTATCTCCTTCCTCATTCTCACAGTATAAGCATGGAATGTGAATGTAAGCTTCTTTGGGAAAGAATGTGATTGCCAGGTGACTGCAAGTGATCTTTGAAAAAAATGTGGAAGGGTTGATTGCTTGGTTGTAAGGGTAAACATGTCCATTTTCATACAAAGAGAAAAAACATTGTGCCTGTAAACCAAATGTAGTGAACTTGACCGATTTCAGACAAACATTTTCAATGTATTATTCAAGAGATGGTTAGTAAACATTTATTATTTTTTAAAAAGTAGTTGGAGAACATTTCTATAACTTTATCAAGAATAGTATATGCTGAACTAATTTCATTTCCTCTTTTGACAGAGTTATGAGATTAGTAGAAAGTGGGGTAGAGAGTGCTATAGATAGAGCAAAAAATATTGGACAAAGCTTCTTGTGAAATTTTTATGGAAAAAGTAGAGAAATGTGCAGGAAGATAATAGTACAATTTAACAGATCTGGGAATGATTAAATGGTCACACCCAAAGGAGACTCATGAATGCTTATGTGTGCCCTTGGAAGAAAGTACAGTACTTTTTGACCTCTGGGCTCTTTGACATTTTTCTCATTGATTTGGATAAAGGCATATGCCATACTTATCAAATCTTCAAAAGACACAAAGCTTATTTGAATAGTTTACACACTAAGTGACAGTCAGGAACCTAAAATCTTGATAGGTGACAACATGAGGTTAAATCTATTAAAATGAAATATAATAGAGGTAAATGCAAAGTGTTTTGCTTAGGTTCAAAAAATAAATGTCACAAGTGAAAAATAACTTAGTAGTTTTAAGAGTTTGAAAGCTCAAAATTAGTCAATGGCAGCCAGTAAAACTAATTGATGCTATAGGCAATGGAGGAGGCCAGTTTTCTGATTGAAAAAATACTGTGGTGGATAACAGGAATGAACCTTTTGGAAGTTCATTGCAGACTCGCACTGGGCCCACCATCTCTCAATTCTAGCTTACACATAGGTAAGGTGTATTCAAATGACTGGGAGTTAATAGGGAATAATTGGGAGCCATGCCTTATTTTTTTCTCTCATGAATTTGTTTTCAGATTATCTGTGTGTGTATATGAGGTGGGGTAAGCACACATGTGGAAATATATAAATTGGAGATGCTCAATTGAACTGGAAAATCTCAGAAAGGTGGAACTGCACTTAGCTGGTAAACCAGGGCAGTGACACAAATCAACATATAGTTTCTGTCCTTTTCAATAGACCTCATAGAAATCCTTCAAGTTCTTTTGGCTTTTTTGCCTTTGTTTATTCTTAGAAACAATGATTGTTTAAAGATGTGTCATAACACACATCCTTTATTTAATTGCCTGAAAATATTTTGTGCAAAATATATGGGGGGGGGGGGGAAGTAATATACTCTAGATGCTTATTGTAATATGAAGTTAACAACTCCTACACACTAAACCCAGGTATAAAAGTAATGATTCAGGGTCCATTTGCAAAACAGTAGGGAAGAAATCACAGTAAGTTATAGTTCTTGAAATTGGACTTGAGAGTGAATAGGATTTAAGGGAAAAAAACCACAACTGCCAGAAAGGACATAGAGACTTCCTTGTGCCAACAAAGTCTTCCCATACTCAGAAAAAGCCTGAGCAAAGGAAGGGGAAGAATGCTAAATTGTCTTACATTAGAGCAGTTAATTTTCTTTTATCTTAATGCAAACAACAAGACTTTCACAAAATATGAAAATTCTGCTGGAATCATCCAAATACCATATTTTTTTCTTCCTTCCTTCCTTCCTTCCTTCCTTCCTTCCTTCCTTCCTTCCTTCCTTCCTTCCTTCCTTCCTTCCTTCCTTCCTTCCTTCCTTTCTTCCTTCCCTCCTTCCTTCCTTCCTTCTTTCCTTCCTTCTTTCTTTTTTCTCTTTCTTCATTTCTTTAATTTCTTTTTATAGTAATAAAAATATTAACAACAATACCCCACATTTACATTCTATAGTGCTTTGGGGTTTGCAAAGAGCCTCCTGTACAATGATCTCATTTGATCTTCCCAATGACTCTGTGATGCCAGCTACGGTAATACTACAGGTATTGTCCTAAGGCAGTGTGGTATAATGGGAAAAGTACCAAACTTTGAGTCAAAGGCATTGGATCCAAATCTTGCTCCAGAGAGATGGCCCACATGACCTACAGTAACTCCCTTGAGCTTCCCATGTTTCCATTTCCTCATCTGCAAAATGGAGGGGTTAGATAAGATGACTTCTGATATTTCTTCGAACTCTAGATCAGAAACTCTTAATTTGGGATCCCTGAACTCCTGTAGAGTGAATGGGAGTGTGACTGAACTTGGAAAGGGAAAAAAATTACACCTGCATTTTAATATAAATTGGCCTCCTTTTCAATCCTATGCATTTGATTTTAGTCATTTAAACTATGTATTTTATTGATATCTTTTTGGTTTTTATAGCCCTATATAAGAATATCATATCCAACTCTCTCTTCCTCCCAGAGATCTATTTTTTATAAATGATAAAAAAGAAGGAGAAAACCACTCAGCAAAGCTAACCAACACTTTGGAAAAAAAAGAAAACATTTTAAAACAATGTGTTATAGGAAAGGATAATTTTTCTCTAAAGTCTCAACACCCACAGGCATCTTCTCCTCAGCCACATCTTGTCTTTGAAAGAAGGACAATTTTTTTCTGCTTTGTCCAGATCTCCCGTGGGGGTTAGCATAATTCTGGGCATTCAATAAGTAACTACTCATAGTTTATATAGTTGCTAGGGCACAGGTAACCTGGATTCTGTCTCATGTTAATCTTTCTGTGCTTTAAATTATGCTCCAACTTCCCAGCCTTGTGACAGATGGTGACTATGGCAGTTCTCAGGATCCAGGACAGACTGTGGAGCAGAGAGCTATTGCTTAAGTCATTAGGGATAATGGAGAGATCATTTTCTTTGGAACTGGATGAGCTGGATTGGAAAGCATGGCTCTGATTGCTATGTGACCTTGATCAAGTCAACCATTCTATGCCTAAGGTTTCATGTCTATAAATTGAGGGTATTGGATGAAGTGATCTCAAAACTCCCTTAACAGTGTGATGTACTGAGAAGAGCACTTGGTTTGTGGTCAGAGAACCTGGGTTCAAATCTTGGTTATCCACTTACAACCTGTTTGACTTTAGAGAGGCCACTTATATTCTCATGGTCAAACTATGATCCATAGGGTCAAGTTTCAAACTGCCACCTACTCCATTGGTGACTGGAGAAAATCTCATCACCTTGAGTCTCATTTGTCTCACCAATAAAATGGAGCATTGTCTACGCATATTTCCTATTTTACAAAGGGTTCATTGTGAGGGAAGAAACTTGCTACTCTGGACATGTGAGTGTATTATTGTTCTCTGTGTTTCTTTGGACATGTCTCTGAATCATTCAAATAAAAGAACATGGATGGGCTCTCAGCCAAGTGATACTGGATCACTAGATTATTAATTTAGACTTGAAGGAGCTTTGACAGTTACTGAGTCCAAACCATTTGTCTTACAAATGAGCAAAATGAAGCCTAAAAAATTTTAGCAATTTGCCAAACATTCATAGAGCTAGAAAATGTTTGGGGAAGGATTTGAACTCAGGTCTTCCTGACTCCATT
The DNA here is from genome assembly GCF_016433145.1 of Gracilinanus agilis. Classification (NCBI taxonomy): domain Eukaryota; kingdom Metazoa; phylum Chordata; class Mammalia; order Didelphimorphia; family Didelphidae; genus Gracilinanus; species Gracilinanus agilis. Next base: position 653,280,053 of record NC_058132.1, read on the forward strand.
TTGGAACTCAATTATGCTGTCTAAATGCCTATGCATACCTATTTTCAGGGACTGTAGGAATGATGTAGTCTCACGCTCTCATTTCACAGATGAGGAAACTGAGAGGACCGAAGTGAATTTGGGATAACAAATGGTTGAGATGGGACTTCAATTTAAGACTTCCGACTCCAATTCTATTTTGTTTCTCTGAATCTCAGTTACTTCACCTGCAAAAGGAGAGGCTTAGCCTTAGGAGATTTCTAAGATCTATCCCCACTTTAACATCCTATGAAATCTATAGCAGATTGTAAAGACTGAAAAGGTAGATCAAGGAAATCACAGATCATAACCTAAATATGAGCTTAGCCTTTGACAAAGTCCCTCATGGCATCCTCACAGACAAGATGGAGAGGCAACATATAGATGTTGAGTTCTTAAATATCTTCATGCCACATGTTCTTTGGGTTATCAGTCTGGTAAAGCTTATGGATCAGTTCTCAGAATCATGCTTTTAAATAATTGTAGGAAATACTAAATTTAAATCTGTTTAAAGGAAAAATGAATATGCAATGCTTTTTCCAAAAACATTCATGGATCATCTGATCTCTATCCATGGACCCTGTGAACCATTGGTTAAGAACCCTTAGTTTAGTTTTTGCCAATAACTTGGATGAAGGCAGAGACAGAATGCTTATAAAATTTGCATATGATATAAAGAAGGACCATCTATCTAAAATATTGGTTGGCAGGGTTAGAACACAAAAGAAATATCAGACTGATGGGATGAATCTAAATACAGATTAGTAGTGATTATTTTAAAATTCTACATTTTGTTTCAAGGAACCAAATTCCCAGATATAAAGTAGAAGATGTATGGCTAGTGAATGGCTTATATGGAAAACAAACAAACAAAAAAACAAACCAACTTGAGGTTGTAGTGGTCCATCAGCTCAAAATAAATGAACAGTGTGATAGCAGACAAAAAAATCTTCGGTTATTCTTAATTTCATTAAGCTGCAGGATGTCTAAAAGGGGGAGAGTAATGTGTCCTGATTAGATCTTAACTGGAATACTGTTTTTATTGTTGGTGCTACTGAGTCCAATACCCTTATTTTATAGATGAGGAAAGTGAAGTTGGGAGATTCAGTGATTTTCAGGTATCACTCAGCTAATGAGTTTCTGAAGCGGAATTTGAATTCAGACCTTCATAACTCAACACTTTATCCACTGCTCTTTTTTTCTCCTTCTTGCCTTTGCAAGTCTGTCTTCCATGACTAAAATACATTTCCTCTTCATCTCTTCCTTTAAGAATGTGTAAGATCACTTCCGGGTTAAGATGGCGGCAGAGTAAAAAGCAGCTGCTTAACCTCTCCTAAATAAACACATATAGGACTCCTCAAGAAGACATAAAAACAAATTGAGACGAATGAAGGGACCCCAAAAAAGGGCGCAGCATTGAAGGTATGTGGAATCAGGGCATTTCCATTCTATAAAAGGGTGAAATAGCCCTCACTAAAATGCAAGCTGAGCAACCCCCCCCAACCCCGACACCACTTAGAGTGCCAAAGCCAGTTCAAAAGAGCTAAAGCAAGTTTGGGGCACCTATTAAGTCTTTGGAAGCTACCTGGGAACACCAGGACCTGCTCCTGAGAGCAGCAAGACTTAAGACCCCAAGAGGCTAAAGAACACAGGAACTTTGAACACAGACCTTGAGCATGGACACAGGTGTGGACATGGATCCTGAGCACAGGTGCGGACCTTGGTAGGGACCCAGTGCACAGGGGTGCACGACTGTGGAAGCAGTGCCCTGAGACTGTTAAAGGAGCTTCTGGCAGAGGAACAAGCAAGGAGACCACCAGGAGGCTTGACCCTGAGAACAACTAGACCTGAGACCTCAGGAGCTTAAAGAGTGCAGACAGACCCTGGGTGTGAGGATAAACCTGAGAGGGCTTGCGGCTCACTATGGCAAGCCATACATAAGAACCACAAAAGAGAAAGATCAAAAAGAAGAAATCTTTAACACTCAACAACTTTTACACAGAGAAAATCCAGCTAACAGAGCAAACAGCAGAGGAGAACAAACAAATAATCATATCCAATCCTTCCCAAAATAATGAAAACTGGTCACAAGCTCTTGAAGAGTTCAAATCTGAGATAATGAGAAAGATGGAAGAGATTTGGTGAGAGAAGTGGGAAAAAGCTGAAAAGGAAATTAACAGGTTAGAAGACAGAAACTCCCAATTGGAGAAAGATGCCCAAAAATCAAACGAAATGGTAAGCAAATTGGAAACCAAAATCAGGCAAGAAAATAACAATTTAAAAGGCAGAATTTCACAATTGGAAAATGAGACAAGGAAACTGAAGACCAGAAATGACCAGACTGGAAATGAAAACCAGTCTCTAAAGGCTAGAATTGAGCAATTAGAAGCTAATGACCTCTCAAGATAGCAAGAACAAATAAAACAAAGTCAAAAGACTGATAAAATAGAAGGAAACATGAAAAATATCAATGAGAAAGTGACAGGTCAAGAAAACAAGTCTAGAAGAGATGATCTGAGAATCATTGGTCTTCCTGAAAAAGCAGAAATTAATAGAAATTTGGACTCCATACTAAAAGAAATTATTCAGCAAAACTAACCTGAAGTTCTACAACAAGAGGGAAATATAGACATTGAAAGGATCCACAGATCACCCTCTACACTAGACCCTGAAAAGACAACCCCCAGGAATATAGTAGCCAAATTCAAGAACTTCCAAGTAAAAAAAATTTTACAAGAAGCCAGAAACAGACAATTCAGATGTCAAGGAGCACCAATTAGGATCACACAGGATCTGGCAGACTCCACACTAAAAGACTGCAAGGCTTGGAATAGGATATTCAGAAAGGCAAGAGAACTGGGTCTACAACCAAGGATAACCTACCCATCAAAATTGACTATATACTTCCAGGGGAAAGTTTGGGCATTCAACAAGATAGAAGATTTCCAAGTATTTCCACAGAAAAGACGAGGACTAAATGGAAAGTTTGATATCCAACCACAAAAATCAAGAGAAACATGAAAAGGTAAATAAGAAACAGAGGGGAAAGAAAGAAAACTTATTTTTTTTAAATTTGCCTCTTTAATGGGTTCAAAAAGATCTAATAATTTGTATTCCTATGTGGAGAAATGTTATGTGTAATTCTCTGTAGTGAACTCTATTCACTATTATAGTATTCACTATTATAGTAATTAGAAGAATTGTTCATAGGGAGAGGTTGGAGTTCTAAATGGTCTAAGATGATATGGGGGGTGGGAAAAAGTGAGGTGAATAGTAGAGGGCACCAAGAGAAACTTAAATAATTAAGAAAAATAGGATATTCTATTACGCACAAAAAGGGCATGGGAAGGGGAGGGGACGAATACTATTATAAGAAGGAGAGGAAGAGAGCATTAAGAGGTAATACGTAAACCGTACTCTCAGTGGAATTAACCCTGAGAGGGAAGAGTAGCTATATCCATGGGGATATAAAACTCTATCAAACACTACTGAGAAAGTCAGAAGGGATAAACCAAGGGGATCAGGGGAGTGGGGAGGTCAAAAAAAGGAGGGGAGAAGAAGGGGGAGGGGATTTATTAGGCCTTGAAAATAAAAAGAGGGGAATAATAAGGGAGGGGGTAGAAAGGGAAGTAAATCAAGGGAGGGGACAAGGGTTACTGGCTTAAAGCAAACCACTGGTTTAAAAGAAAATAGTGTAAGAAGAAGGAGTAGAACTAGGAGAGGATATCAAAATGTTGGTGAATACACAACTGATAATTATAACTCTGAATGTGAATGGGATGAACTCACCCATAAAAAGGAAGCAAATAGCAGAGTGGATTAGAAACCAAAATTCTACCATATGCTGTCTACAAGAAACACATATGAGGCGGGTGGACATACACAGGTTTAAGTTAAAGGGTTTGAGCAAAATCTTTTTGGCTTCAAATGAGAAAAAGAAAGCAGAAGCGGCAATCATGATTTCTGACAAAGCCAAAGTAAAAATAGATATGATTAAAAAAGACAGGGAAGGTAATTACATCCTGATAAAAGGCAGTATAGACAATGAGGAAATAACAGTGCTCAATATGTATGCACCAAAAGGCATAGCATCCAAATTCCTAAAGAAGAAACTGGCAGAGCTCAAGAAGGAAATAGATAGTAAAACCATACTAGTGGGAGATCTAAATATTCCTCTTCAGATCTAGATAAATCAAACCAAAAAATAAATAAGAAAGAGATAAGAGAGGTGAATGAAGTCCTAGAAAAATTAGATTTAATAGGTATGTGGAGAAAAATAAATAGGGACAAAAAGGAATACTCTTTCTTTTAAGCTGCACATAGTACATTCACAAAGATGGACCATGTAATAGGGCATAGAAACATTGCAAACAAATGCAAAAGAGCAGAAATAAAAAATGTAACCTTCTTAGGTCATAATGCAATAAAAATAATAATTAGTAAGGGTACCTGGACAGGCAATTCAAAAACTAATTGGAAATTAAATAATATGATTCCCCAAAACCAGTTAGTCAAAGAAGAAATCGTAGAAACATTCAACAATTTCATTAAAGAGAATGACAAGGATGAGACATCCTACCAAACTCTGTGGGATGCAGGTAAGGCAGTACTCAGGGGGAAATTTATATCCTTGAGTGCATATATTAACAAAATACGGAGGGCAAAGATTAATGAATTGGGCATGCAAGGTAAAAAACTATAAAGAGAGCAAATTGAAAATCCCCAGATGAAACCTAAATTAGAAATACTAAAAATCAAGGGAGAAATTAATAAAATCAAAAGTAAAAGAACTATTTTGAAAAAACAGATAAAATAGACAAAGTAATAATCAATCTAATAAAAAAAGGAAAGAAGAATTGATCAAATTGACACTATCGAAGATGAAAAGGGAGACCTCACCTCTAATGAAGAGGAAATTAAAGCAATCATTAAAAACTATTTTGCCCAATTATATGGCAATAAGTATAGCAATCTATGTCATATGGATGAATATTTACAAAAATATAAACTGCCTAGATTAACAGCAGAAGAAATAGAATACCTAAATAAGCCCATATAAGAAAAAGAAATTGAACAAGCCACCAAAGAACTCCCTAAGAAAAAATCGCCAGGGCCTGATGGATTCACAAGTGAATTCTATCAAACATTCAAAGAGCACCTAATTCCACTACTATACAAATTATTTGATATAATAAGCAAAGAAGGAGTCCTACCAAATTCCTTTTATGACACAAATATGGTACTGATTCCAAAGCCAGGTAGATCAAAAACAGAGAAAGAAAACTACAGACCAATCTTCCTAATGAACATAGATGCAAAAATCTTAAATAGAATACTAGCAAAGAGACTCCAGTAAGTAATTAAGAAGATCATCCACCATGATCAGGTGAGATTTATACCAGGAATGCAAGGTTGGTTCAACATTAGGAAAACCATCCATAATTGACCATATCAACAATCTAACAAACAAAAATCACATGATTATCTCAATAGATGCTGAAAAAGCCTTTGACAAAATACAGCACCCATTCCTATTGAAATCACTGGAAAGTATAGGAATAGAAGGACCTTTCCTAAAAAAAATAAACAGTATATACCTAAAACCATCAGCAAGCATCATATGCAATGGGGATGAATTAGAAGCCTTCCCAATAAGATCAGGAGTGAAATAAGGATGCCCATTATCACCTCTATTATTTAACATTGTACTAGAAACAGTGCATTAGCAATTAGAAAAGAAAAAGAAATTGAAGGTATCAAAATAGGCAATGAGTGGTCTAAGCTATCAGTCTTTGCAGATGATATGATGGTCTACTTAAAAAATCCTAGAGAATCAATTAAAAAGCTAGTCAAAATAATCAACAACTTTAGCAAAGTTGCAGGATACAAAATAAATGCACAGAAATCATCCACAGTTCTACATATTTCCAACACATTAGAGCAGCAAGAGGTAGAAAGAGAAACACCATTTAAAATCACCCTAGACAACATAAAATACTTAAGAACCTATCTACCAAAACAAACACAGGAATTATATGAAAACAACTACAAAACACTTTCCAAACAATTAAACCTAGATCTAAACAATTGGAAAAACATTGATTGCTCATGGGTAGAAAGAGCTAACATAATAAAAATTACCATTCTACCCAAATTAATTTATCTATTTAGCACCATACCTATCAAAACTACCAAAAAACTTTTTTACTTAATTAGAAAAAACCATAACAAAGTTCATTTGGAATAACAAAAGATCAAGAATATCAAGGGAAATAATGAAAAAAAAATGTGAAGGAAGGTGGCCTAGCAGTACGAGATATTAAACTATACTATAAAGCAGCCGATATCAAAATGGTATGGTACTGGCTAAGAGACAGGAGGGAGGATCAGTGTAATAGATTGGGGTAAGTGATGTCAACAAGACAGTGTTTGATAAACCCAAAGAGCTCAACTTTTGGGACAAAAATCCACTATTTGACAAAAACTGCTGGGAAATTTGGAAAACGACATGGGAGAGATTAGGTTTAGATCAACATCTCCCACCCTACACCAAGATAAATTCAGAATGGGTGAATGACTTGAATATAAAGAGGGAAACTATAAATAAGTTAAGTGAACAAAGAATAGCATACTCATCAGATCTTTGGGAAAGGAAAGATTTTAAAACCAAGCAAGAGTTAGAGAAAATTACAAAATGTAAAATAAATGATTTGATTACATTAAATTAAAAAGCTTTTGTACAAACAAAAAATGCAGCAAAAATCAGAAGGGAAACAACAAATTGGGGAAAAATCTTTATAACAAAAAACTCTGACAGGGGTCTAATTACTCAAATATACAAGGAGTTAAATCAATTGTATAAAAAATCAAGCCATTCCCCCATTGATAAATGGGCAAGGGAGATGAATAGGCAATTTTCAGATAAAGAAATCAAAAGTATCCATAAGCACATGAGAAAGTGTTCTAAATCTCTAATAATTAGAGAAATATAAATCAAAACAACTCTGAGGTATCTCCTCATACCTAGCAGATTGGCTAAAATGATAGAAGGGGAGAGTAATGAATGTTGGGGGGGGTAGCCAAATTGGGACATTAATGCATTGCTGGTGGAGTTGTGAACTGATCCAACCATTCTGGAAGGCAATTTGGAATTATGATCAAAGGGCTATAAAAGAATGCCTGCCCTTTGATCCAGCCATACCATTGTTGGGTTTGTACCTCAAAGAGATCATAGATAAATAGACTTGTACGAAAATATTTATAACTGTGCTTTTTGTGGTGGAAAAAAACTGCAATATGAGGGTATGCCCTTCAATTGAGGAATGGCTGAACAAATTGTGGTATATGCTGGTGATGGAATACTATTGCACTCAAAGGAATAATAAGCTGGAGGAATTCCATGTGAACTGGAAAGACCTCCAGGAATTGATGCAGAGTGAAAGGAGCAGAGCCAGAAGAACATTGTACACAGAGACCAATAGACTGTGGTAAAATAGAAAGTAATGGACTTCTGTACTAGCAGCAATGCAATGACCCAGGACAATTCTGAGGGATTTATGGAAAAGTACATTACCCACATTCAGAGGAAGGACTGCAGGAGAGGAAACACAGAAGAAAAGCAACTGCTTGAACACATGGGTTGATGCGGACATGATTTGGGATGTAGACTCGAAACTACCAGAGCAATGCAACTATCAACAATTTGGAAATAGGTCTTGATCCATGACACATGTTAAAACCGTGGAAATGTGCATCGGCTATGGGAGGGGGGAAGTGGAGGGGGTGAAGGGGAAAGTAAGAGCATGAATCATGTAACCATGTTAACTTTTCTAAAAAATAAATATTATTAAATGTTCAAAAAATTAAATTTAATTAAAAAAAGAATGTGTAAGATCTGTCGATGCTCAGCTCAGCTGCTACTTTCTCTATGAAATATTTCCTAATATCTCTTTTCATTTTCATTGTCTCCTTAAATTATTCACTTTGGTCCCCTCCCCATTCCTGTGCCTTTCTTTCATCTTTTTTAACCCCTTACTTTCTGCCTTAGAATCAATACTAAGTATTAGTTCCAAGGCAGAAGAGTGATAAGGGCTAGGCAATGCAGGTTAAGTGACTTGTTAAGGGTTACACAGCTAAGATGTGTTTTAGGCCAGGCTTGAACCCAGGATTCTCTATCTCCAGGCTTGGCTTTCTATTCCGTGAGCCACCTAAATGGATGCCCCTCAGCTCCCAATAACTTTCCAAATCAAACATGTGGTCCTGCCTACCACTTCCCTATATGTACTCTTTCCTCTAAAAGGATATAAGCACTTTGAAGGCAGGGACTGCCAGTTTCTAGGTGGTACAGTAGAAAGCTGAGTCTGGTGTCAGGAAGACCTGAATTCAAATGTTATTTCAGATGCTTACTAATCATATGATCCTGGGCAAGTCACAGCCTCTGTGCCTCAGTTTTCTCAACTGTAAAATAGGCATAATCATAGACCCTATCTCACAGGGTTGTTGTGAGAGACTGATGAGATTCTATCTGTAAAATACATGGCATACAGTAGATGCTTTAAAAAAATACTTCTTCCCTCCCCTCCAAGCAGAGTACAAGCTCCTAGAGGGCAAAGATGGATTCCAGTTTTGCCTCTTTATTCCTACTGTATACATACAGTAGGTGCTTAATAAATACTTTTGAACTTGTATAACATTTATAAGAATAATTCATTCATTCACTTATTAAATACTGGCTCCTTCCAACATGATGTGCTAGGTGCTAGAAGAGTTAGAGAAATAAACAATTTTGAACAGATTCCATAAAAAGAACAGTATGGGGGCCAAACTTTTTAGTTCACCCCTAGAAAACCTACACAGTGATAAAGAACATGCTGAGAATAACAGAGGAGTTTCCTGTTTGTTTCAACTGATTCTCACAATCTGCCTTTAGGGGCTATTTTTTCTTTAAAGAATAAAGGAATTTTTTTTGCAAGTTCTGAGATAGAGAGGGAAAAAAGTATTGATATGACGAGCATTCAGTTTCTAAGAAAATAAAAATTTTTAGCATGGCAGAGTTATAGCTAATTTTACAAAGCTGGTTTACATAAGTGACATCTTTAGCCCCAACTGGTCAGTTCTAACAAATCCTTTATACCTAATTTATGTAGGTAATATTCTAAAATTTTTTATTAGATGCTTAGGCTTTGATCCTTGGAAAGACCCAAGATTTCCTCTAAGCATGTGCTTGCCAGTCAACTTAGGTGGTAACCCCTTTATTTCACTTGTAGTTGTGTTAAAAAAATCATTGTCTGGTGCTCAGGATTTTAGTGTAGAATCTCTCCCTCAATCTTAGTTGATCTGAAGATGGAGGATGCATAGTCTATACCTATCCCCTTACTTGAAACCATTCCAACTTGATCTGAACTTGTCAGCTAGTGTAGCCTTGAAGAACCCAGGTTCATTTTCATGCCAAGATGAAGGATAGGGGAAATTTCAATGGAAGGTGGACATTCTAGTTCTTTAAACTATCTATGTGTTTTAACAAAAGCACCATGACCTGGGCAGGAGAGAAAGATGAAAGAGAATATGGAAAATATAACTTCAGCTTTGGCCAGCGAATCTATGCTTTATGTTGTACAGGCAACAAAAGTTCCAGGATTTATTTTCATTATTTATAAAGTAAGCAGAGTAATCAGCTAACTAAAGATTAGTGTGATTTAATGGATGAAGTATGAACTTTGAATTGGAAAATCCCAGATGAATGCTAATTGGCACAGGCAGAATTGAGGATCATTTCTCTATCTCTCAAAGAAAGGGAAGGATACTTCCCCTCCAATAAAGAAAACTTCTACTTGAAAGGAATAATTAGACTCATTGTTAAAGGAATAAACTGAATTTGAAATAAAGTGACTAGTCTTTACCCTTTAATTTGGGATGTAGATGGGAGATAGAGTGGAGCAAGGAAATGGTGGGATAGTTTGAGAGGTAAGATAAGAGAGGAGGAGGAGGAGGAAGAAGAAAAGAAGAAGGAGGAGGAGGAGGAGGAGGAGAAAGAAGAAGGAATCTTGGATCCTGAAAAGGCCAGTCTGAGGAGAATGGCCCAGTTCCAGGTCATCTCCAGTCCAGAAGACACCTGCAAAGGAGCCTCAGTCTGCAGAGGTATGAAACTCAAACTGTAAAACTCCCTAGAGTAGCTGAAACAGACTAAAATGTAACTGGGAGATGTTTAACAAAATAAATAAAAATGCAATAAAACATAGAAAATGTTAATTTGTCATTTTCCAAGTTAATAAGCAGCCTTCAATATTTTGTGTGTGTGTGTGTGTGTGTGTGTGTTTGAGTTTGACACCATCCAATTCAGGCATTCATGAAGAACCTTTACTATCTTGGATCCACAATGCTATCTGACAAATACTCAACGCAAATTAAGCAATCTAAGTGGAAATGAACTTTAGGTCATCTAATTCAATTTATTTCTGAACCTCAATTCACCTTTTATGTAATCCTCGACCAGTGCTTATTTGATTCAATTCAAAATCAGTTCAATTCAACTGAACTTCTATTTTCTATAGCTTCTGCTTTGATTGGTGTCCAGGGGTTCTGAACTCTTTTCCAATCTCTGCTCTATTATTTTAAAAAATGGAATTCAGGATAGAGACAAGAACTATCTTCAGCTGATTTCAACTTTCTAGAATTTGCTTCCTTTATTGGAAGAATGACTTTCTTAAAGATTATATCAAAGCAGAAACATATTGGGATAAATCTGTGAGGAGTAATTCAGATAGGAAGGATCCTCTGATGAAGATTATAAACATATGTGCATGTGTATGTACACACAAAGTACATATATATTTATAGAGTAGCTGAGGATGAATATATCTGTATATACATATGCTTTTATTAATAAAATTATTATATGTATGTGTAAATATGCACATATACATGTATGGATTCTATTCCAGAATGCTGCATGCATATACATATATTCATATATATAAACATATATATACATATTGCTCAGTTACTAAAGTAGTTCACACTAGTTATATCTGAAGATTTTAAAGAATATAAAAAGCACATTTTTGATATTAGTAATGCACATACTTCTAAAGGGGGAGTATTGTAGCACAATGGACAGAGCACCAGGCTTGGAGTAAGGAGGACTTGAGTTTAATCTGACCTCAGACACTTCCTAGCTGTGTGACCCTGGGCAAATCACTTAAACCAGATTGTCTAACCCTTACCACTCTTCTCTTTTGGAATCGATACTAAGACAGAAGGTAAGGGGTTTTTTTTTTATCAGCCCTTACTTTCCATCTTAGAATCAGTACTGTGTATTGGCTCCAGAGCAGAAGATCAGTAAGGACTAGGCAATGGGCATTGTGAATTGTCCATGGTTATACAGCTAAGAAGCATCTGAGGTCAAATTTGAACTCAGGACCTCCTATCTCAAGTCATGGCTTTCCATCTACTGATGCTGCCCCAAGAAGGTAGGTTTTATTTCTTTGTTTGTTTTTAATTAATGCTACTAAAGCATAGATATCATTAAGATTCCAGAGCCTCTGGCTCAGTGTGGGGTAATCATAATTATGGAAACATAAGGTATGGTGCATTCTCTCTCAACAGATCAGGTAACAGGCGATTCAATATAAAAGCATATAATTGGGAGAGAAAATCAAAAAAATTACAGAAAAAAAACCAGGCAATAGAGACATTCTTAGTATCCCTATGAAGGGGGATAATATTTTATATACAACAGTGGGGAAAGTAGCACCACCCTCCCCCCAACCCCAAATTTTTTTTGAAGTAAGGAAGGGATGTGTTGAGAAAGGAATAACAACTCCTTTCAATAATCAGATACGCCTTTCTAGCACATTCTTCTGAAACGTCCATGGTATAACCCCAGGGATCTCATTCTACTTCATCTCCATAGCTTTTTCCCCACCACAGCCATCATTCACTGAGGGTCTGCCTTGAATTCTGCCTTTTGTTGCTTTCCAGCTGAGCTAATGATTTCATCTGTTTGAAGTGTCATTGGCTGCTGTTGCTACCTTTTCCTTGAGGGAAGGGGATCTTCATCATTTTTTTTTGGAAGACTGCCTGGGACCAACAGCCCTCAAAGGCTAATCAACCTATTCTGATCTTTTGTTTAAAAAGTCTTTACCATTCCCTTTCACCATCACCCCTGAAAAAGAGTTTTTTCCTGGCAGCTGGCAAAATCTCTTTACTATTTATACCCATTCTCTGGTAGGTTCTTTGGTACTTGCTTCTACTACTGACTCAGAATATATAAATTCCTCTCATATGTTTCCTGTCCTAGAATGCAGACTGTGTGCTGATTACATGGTCAAAGACCACGGCTGAGTCTTTATGAGGATGAGCATGAAGATATGCATCATTTTTTCATTCATTCTTCCAATTTCCCTGTCCATCCTGAGCAGCTAAGATTAGGACTGTATAAGTTGCATTAAAGGTTCAATAATTTCATTGAGAAAGATTCCTAAATCATCTAGGGCAGGAGGCTATCTTGTGATTTTTGCTCTGCATTCCTGCCATTATAGAACAAGTCTTTGCCCTACTTACATTATGACTGACTGGTTTACATACCAAAACTGATTAGTGATAGCTTAGATGTGGACAACTAGTGAGACAAATCTTCAAACTACAAGCCATTTGATAGTCATTATTTCCAAATCAGTTTCCAAATCATACATGTTATAATTGATACAAAAGAAAATATTGATATTCTCCAATGTGTAACTATTATGCCAAGTAAATATAATTTAACTTAAAAACCCAGCAACTTTATCTATGAAAAAAGGATCCAGATGTGATAAAAGCAATATATAATTTTAGAGATATCTTTCCCTAGCAGAATGCTGCCCAAAGCTTTAGAATATTTATTCTAGAGGTCAGATGTATGTTTCATATGGTGTTAAATATTTTATTATGATTTCCTTGGTTCAGATGATGGCAGTGCTTATCAAGAATGAGAAATGTACCAAAATATTTGCTGGTTTGAGTCACAAAATATGGAAAAGATATGATCTGTGCTTAGGAAGATTCTTACTAAAACAATTAATCATAGATGGATACTATGTATATTGCCATATGCTTGATGCTGAAGCTTTCCTCATTTTAGAAATCATGTCATAAATGACTATATCTTTTGTCTGGGTGAACAATCAGAGACATATGCATTTACCTCATTTACCCTCAGAACATTCCCATTAAATGTAGAAGCCATATGACTGCCTCTATTTTACAGAAGGAAAAATAAGGCTCAAAATTAATTAATTTGCCTCAGAATTGTATAATTAGTACTACAATCTAGAATACTAAATGAACTTATTCCTAAGTAAACTTTACATATATACTTCTCTTTATTGGTTTTGTAAAACTGTCTTTGAGATCCCTCATCCATTTTTGTGCTATCCTTTTCTTTAAAGATACTTTTCTTTGTCAGAGAAAATATAAGAAGTTCTGTTTTCCATCTGTTAGCCTGAGTAGTCGTCCTATCTTTTCTTTGCTCCCAAATCACCCTTTTTATAATTCTAAACTTTGTCTATATGTCTCAGATAATTCTGAGCATTTTCATTCCTAAAAGGATTATAGAACCAGGTCATATTTTATTTTCAGCCACTATTAACTGCCTTTTCTATCTCTGTTATCTTTGGAGTTGTTGCAAAAGACAATTTCCACTCTCTTGCATCTTTCAGTATAGATTCTTCATTGGATCTTGGGTTGAAGTTGTCCATCCCAATCATTGGATATCATGTGAAGGAATCAGGAATGTATGGATTGAAGAAGAAAAGACTGGATGGGAAATGGAGGTGTGATTGCAGTGTTCACATATGTCAAAGGCTATCATATGGTAGAAGGAGTAATCTTGTAGTGTTTGGCTTCACAAACCAGGAGCAATGGATAGAAATGGCAAATATAGCTTCAAACTTCATATCAGGATAAGGTTTCTTTAGTTAGATCTGTCCAAAAGTGTAAGGGGTTGTCTGGAAAACTTGGAAGTCTGTAAGAAGAGCTAGATAATACTTAGATAGAATGTGAGAGTGGGGATTATTTTTTGTATAGATTGGACTAGATAGTTGCTGAGATCCCTATCAACACTCCAGTTCTGTGATCTTGACTCTGGACATTTCCACTGGCTGTTCCCCATACCTGAAAAGCTCTTGCTCCTCATTTCTACTTATGGCTTCCTTTAAGGCTCAGCAAACATTCTGCACCTTCTGCAAGAAATACTTCTTGTTTTCCCATAATACTAGCTTCTTTCCTTTATGATTATGTCTGCTATATCCTGTATATACTTTGTTAGTACATAGCTATTTGCATGCCATCTCCTTTATTAATTTGTAAACTCTATGAGAGCAAGCACATCTTTACCTTTATTTGTATTCCCAGAGCTTAATATAGTACTTGCACATAATGAGTACTTAATAAAGGCTTGGTAACTGGACTTTACTTCTTTGATTTCCATGAAATACTGAAGTACTTCTTATGGGCTAATTTATCATTTTTCTTCCTGCTCTGCCAATCAGCTAATTTTTTCATTGTTCATTAGCATCCTCACTTCCTCCCTTCCTCTTCCTCCACAATTCTCTAAGGTGTAGGGAAAGAGAAAAGAAGAAGAATGAAAAAATCATAACCAATTCTACCATTTCACTTTTGGTTAAGTATTTGGTAGGAAAAATTAACAAATGTAATACATGAGAAAGCTCTTACTATTGTCCATTAGAGCTCAGATATTTTAGGGAAAGTAGATTATTTCCCCTCAGCTCTAGTGACCCTGAAGACCTTTAAATGTAAAAAACCCTCTGCTCCTTTATAGGTGCCACTAATAACAGCCATGACAGATGCTTTAGGCCAGTGATGGGCAAACTATGGCCTGTGGGTCAGATGCAGGCCCCCTGAAATGTTCTATCCCGCCATGCGATATTATTCCTAATCTGATGAATACAATGAGTAGGATACAATACAATGAAACTTTGAAAGAGTTGCCTTAGAAACAGACTGACAGATGAGCATTTCCTTTCCTTTGGCCCCCTCTTTAAAAAGTTTGCCTGTCACTGCTTTAGGTAATATCTAGATAATAAAGTGTTGCTATTATAATGTTTAATTATTGTCTATGAATTTCATCTATTAGTCTCTTTCTTCTGACCTATTACAGAGGATCTTAAAAATGAGTATTTTCATTATTATCCCCACTCAAAGACAGGTTTGAATTTTCAAAACATCATAGCTTGGCATAATTGAGAACAGGAAGCTGAGGATATATGTACTTAAAAAACAAACAAACAAACAGCTGAAACTAAATGGGGAAGTGACCTAAGCAGAGTATAATCACTAAAATGGAAAGTTGGATGGGATGAGAGGTTCAACCAATTCATACCAATGTGTCTCTGAGATCTCAAATAATTAAAAATGGGCATGACTCATTCTACTAACAGTAGAACTGACTCAGAGGAAAGAGAGATCATGTACTTAGGACTTTCTGCCATCATTACCATTTGATAGATTTGGCAGATTCTCATGTGAAGACTAAGTCAAACTAAAGTTGCTTAATTTCCATTATCTGTACAATTCAATTTAAAGCACAAATTGGTGCTTTCAACTTAAAAAAGTATCAACATGATACAGAACACTAGGTTATCATCTGTATAACAAAAATATACTATCAGAAATGCCAATGGATCTGTGATTTCATTGATAAAGAATATTCTCTCCTTTGACATATACTACAATTCCTCCCTTCCCCTCTGATCTAATTTGACTCTTGTTCATTTATCTCCATATTTTTGAAACAAGGGTCTACCCAATGTGCTCAGGCACTTCCTTGCTTTCTTTTGACTGTGAGAACACAGGGGCTGTCCATTGATTGTCACTTACTCTTGCCATGTGACCAACTCCTTATCTTTTTTGCTCATCCATTTTTATGACATACTAATCTGATATCAAATTAAATATAGTCCAATATTGATATTAAATTCTCCCATTTTTAAAAGGAAGTCTGGGGTTTTTAAAAGAATTTTGAAATTTCCCAAAGGCAATCCAGCTGTCTTCCCTTTCCTGTTCAAGTTATCCACTTGACAAGTGACCCTATTGTGAAAGATATAATATGCAGTTGGATAAACTGTAGAATTCTTCCATCAGTTACATGGATAAATTCTATTATTTTCCATTTTGCATATCATAGACTACATAATAATCATTCATCATCCATTTGATTTTTCCTGTGTGGATGGGCAAGGCATTTTTTGACTGGTTATTGATCTCCATCAGGAGATAGAGTATATTAGGATTTGAAATTAGCACACTATCTGGAAGTCAGAAAACCTTACCATTGATAGAGAATTCATCTTTGATTTGGATGCCTCACTGGGTTTCCTTTGAAACATATTAGGAAATATATATTTCCCTGATTTGTGCAGCACATGATAGTAATGATTAAATAAGCTTCATTGAAAAACATATTGTCTTTTATCATTCTCAAGGTATCTTCTAAAACATATTTGTCAGGAGGGACATTGTTGAAGGAGAATCTTTTATAAGATAGCTTTTCATCTTACAGAATCAAATTTTAAAATATAATTAACAAGCAATGTATACAGTAGGGTCTTATATACTCTCTCTATATTTTTTAAACCCTTGTACTTCGGTATATTGTCTCATAGGTGGAAGAGAGGTAAGGGTGGGCAATGGGTGTCAAGTGACTTGCCCAGGGTCACACAGCTGGGAAGTGGCTGAGGCTGGGTTTGAACCTAGTACCTCCTGTCTCTAGGCCTGACTCTCACTCCACTGAGCTACCCAGCTGCCCCCTATACTCTATATTTTTGCCAGTTGCATGACAGTCAACAAAAATATGGTCATCTATGCAATATCCCTTGTGAACTTAGATCATTTACCTAAATTATTAGGTTATTCTTCTAAAATTTTCATATAGTTTGGAAGGAAAACATATAGGCTGCTAGTTGATGATATTCTCTCATTTACTTAAAAAATTAAATAATAAGGCCAGAGATTTTTTCCCTACTGCATTGATATAGTTCCTTCCTTCATATATCTTGAAAACTGATCTCTCAAATCTTTTACAATTACTTTAACATGAACTTCCTCTGTGTATACTCTCTACTTCATATGCTTTTGACATTTTTGTTTTCCTTGGGGCCACTTTCTTCTCTTTAAGTTCATTTGGGATTTTTATTTTGGAGTCCAAATGTAGGGATAGTTCAACTGGCTCTGTTAATGAATTATATTTTTATAAAAAGATTTGGAGATGTTTTCATCTCTCATCTATTTGTTGTCTTCCTACTTTCATCCTTAAACACCTTTTCAATAGCTTTACTTATTTGGATTTCTCACTAAGTTTTCTTTTAAGTTTTCCTCTCTAGTATTTCTCTCTGTTTCATGAAATGATTCTGCTCATAATTTTCCCCATCCTTTCCCATAATAATTTATCAATAATTTATAGGATTAACCAGACTTATATTTGAATGTCACATATTTTATTCCTTCCACCCTCTTCTCTTTCCCTCTCTGTCATCTCTCTCCCTCTTCCTCCATCTCCTTCCTCTCTATCTCTGTTTTTGTCTCTCTGTCTGTCTGTCCCCCCATTATCCATTGACTGAAATTCCACCTTCTCTGCCATGTCCTTGAAGTCTTCTTGTGTAACAAATATATATAAAAAAACCAAAATTTAAAAAAAAATGCACCACAATCACCATATTTGGAAATGTATGACATCCTCTACCTCTCATCTACGACTTCTATACCAAAAGAGAGGAGGGATGCTTTATTGTTATTTTCTGAAGTCATGATTAGATACTCTAATTAGTAAATACCACTTTCCAATTTCTAATTCTTTATTATTGGAAAAATCTTATCTCCTATGTAAGGCCTTTCTAGACTCTCCCAAACTTTAGTTCTCCCAGATGTACCTCTTATTTACTATGTCAAATTTTATAATTATTCATATACCTGCATGTTTACCCCTGCCCCCCAAAGAGATAGCAAGCTTCTTGAGGGCAGGTACTGTTTCATATTGGCATTTTTATTCCTACTTCCTGGAATATAGCATATATACTTCATAAATGTTTGTTGGTTGATACTGTATAATTTTTTTTTCAATAAATCAGAAAGTGAAGGAGTAAGTTCATCTGCATCATGGAATTTAGAAACATTGATTTGGGGAAAATTTCAAAAGCAACTTTGAGGATACATTTGTAAGGACTCTAAGGGATTCTTCTGACTTCTTGAGAAATTAATGAAGGGATGTGTTTTACTACCATCTTTTCTTCCCCCTGTAATATTTCTCTATAAAAATAATTTTCTACTAGAGTTCACTTTGAAATAAATAAGAATTCTGCCATCTTGAATTACTTTCTCATAACCATTCCAATCTATAAACTAACCATTATTTTCACTAAATTTTTCACAACATTGTCAAAAATTCTCAAATATTGTTATAAATGGTAGCTCAACTCAGAGATACATAGCATTAAATTTGAGATTAAATCCACAATGCCCTAAATCTTTTAAATCATAACTCCATTTAATCATTCATTTAACAAGCATTTAAGTGCCCACTCCATGTGAGGTCTAGACTAGGGACTATGACTTCAAAGACAAAACTGAAACATATACTATTAATGGTCATCATCTTGAAAGCATTGCTTTTTAGTTTTTCTTAGTCATTTTTTAGAATTGGGGATTACATTTATTATAAAAGAGAGAGAGACTGATCATCTTTCAAAAATGTAGCAGAAAAAGCATCTGATTTGTATTTTGCTGTTATGAGCTTAAATCAAGGTTTTGCTATTTGTCATTATTTGTGTGACAAGCTAGTCACTTCCATTTCTTCTGGGATCAGTTTGTCATCTGCAAAGTAGGCTCAGGTCTTGGACTAGATGTTCTCCCAGATATAAATCCCATGATTATAAGTATAAGAAAATATATACACTCAAGTAAGTTTTGTTTTCAAGACTATGCCCTAATTTAAATGGTGACGCCATTGCTGAAGACATTTCTGGGAATCTTCTCTTCCAACTGACTATAGAGATAACTGACAAGGCACATGAGGGAGAAGACTCAGAGAACCCTCTCATGGTTATGGAATAAAAAAAAAAATAAGCCAGTGCTTCTCCTCCTTTGGCTGAGCTATGCATGCTTCCTCTACCTTTCCCTTCTCTCTTTTTTTCACTCTCTTTTCCAGGAAGATGATAAGCTGACAATGTGTGTCCTGAAGAGAAGAAATCTTTGGACAAAAGAACTTGGAGTCAGGGTCAGATTATATGTGAAAAGAATGATAAGAAATAATAATAGCCTCATAAGATGTCTTTGAAAGGGATGTGGATTTGGAAGAAGGAGATCAGTAATATGTAAGTTGGGGGTCTTGGGAAGAGCACTAGTTCCATAATTGGACAGATCAGGGTTGAAGGCCTGGTTTAGGTATATGATGTTGAACTTCTTACTAAACCTTCATTTCTTCATCTGCAAAATGGGAACAGGAAACAAGGGTGGGAATAATATTTATCCTTACCATGGAGACTGGATTATGTTTTCTGAAGGTTATTTTATACTTAAGTTAGCTCAGTTTCTGTATTGAAACTATCTTGGAGGCTTAATTGGTTCAGAGAGCTAAGTCTCAAGTCTGAGCATTGAATTAGCTTCCTAGTGGTCTGACACAATCCATTAGGAGTTAATACCTCATTTCTCAGGTTTAACTGGTATACCAGTAGGCTAACACAGAGACAGGGAAGCTATTTTTGTTGTTATTGTTGATTTGTTTCAATCGTGTACAACTCTTTATGACCCCATTTGGTATTTTTTTGGCAAAAATATTGGAGTTGTTTGCTGTTTCCTTCTCTGGCTTATTTTATAGATGAAGGAACTGAAGCAAATAAGGTAAAGTGACTTGCCCAGAGTCAAAATATGAGTATCTGAGGTCATATCTGAACTTAGGAAGATGAGTCTTCATGACTCAAAGCCTGGCAGGCAATCCAGTGTGCCATCTAGCTGCTCAGGTTCACCCAGACCCATTATTCCCAGTTGGCTCCAAACCAAGTTCTAACCTGATCTGACCCTACTTAACTTCTGAGATCAGATGAGTAAGAGTAGGATGGCCACAAACCAGGGAAGCTATGCCCACCTGAAGCACTGCTGTATCTCTTCTGACTATCCTTTCCATGTCCTAGTTTAGTGAAATTCTTTTTGTTAACTGTTAGAGAGGTCAACAGTATCTCATGTCAGCTCAGTCCCAAACTGGAACCATCAGAGTGGCCTGAGATTGGCCTCTCTTAAAATAATTACTAACTTCAATGGTATTTATGAGAAAAATAGTTGCATATACCTTAAAACACTATAGAAATATTCACCCTTTTTCCTGGCAAATGGCAAATCTCTTTCAATTCCAAATGCTACTAAGTCAGCATTGTCTGAATTTTACTTGGATCTGTACCCCAAGACAGTCTGAGCAACTATGAAGCTAATCTACATTTTGCAAACTCCCTTTGAAATAAACCTTATTACCAGTCATTTATGTAAGCTTCCTATTCCCATAATCAGAATGCATGAATAGATTTCTTGATATTGTAGAGAGACCTCATCACCAAGAAATTGGAAATATCTGCTTTTGAACCTTACATTAGACACTTATTAGCCATGTGCCTCTGGACAAATCTCTTAACTTCTCTGACTCAGTTTGCCTATCTGCACAAATGATACTTATCTTCCTTATAGGGTTCTGAGACTCAAATAGGACAATATAAGTGAAACACTGTGCAGAACTTAAATGACTCTGTAAATAGCAACTCTCTTGATTAATATTTAATCAATATAAAACTGTGAAAGACCTTAATGATCATCTTTTCCAATGAACTAATCTTTTCCAATGAACTAATAATATAGATGAGAAAACCAACATGAAAGAAGATGAGTCTTTTAGTGGGTAAGTCAATAAATACTTATAAAGCTCTTTCCTATGTACCAGGCACTGTGCTAGGTTCTGGAGATTTAAAGAAAGGCAAAACCATGGTCCGTTTCCTTAAAGAATTCACATTCTAATGGGGAATGCAACAAATAAATAACTCTATGTACAAAATAGATATGGGATAAATGGGAGGGAAGACTCTAGAGGTAGAGGAGGATTGAGAAAGGGCTTTGGAAAAGATAAGATTTGATGTGACTTTTGAAAGAAGTCAGAAGTCAAGAGGTGATGAGGGATAGCATTCAGGGTATGAGGGACAGTCAGTGAAAATGATTTATCTAATAATGTCTTATAGATCATAAGAAGGGAAATCAACATTTAAAGCCAAGTCTTTGGACTTCCAACTCCATGGCTTTTTCTATGGATCCTCAGAAGGTATTATTGGTTCTGAATGAAAATGTTTAGTAGAGTGTGTCCCAAACTTTGTTCTGTGGAGGCCTAGGGGTTTACATTATATGGATAGTAGTTCTCTGGGAAAATTGCATTTGATATGAATAAGCATGGGAGAAAAGACCAGTTTCAGTCTCTCTTGTGCCCACATACCAAATATTTTCTCTATGATCAAGTCCCTTAATCCAGTTTGTTCAGTTTCCTCACATGTAAAATGAGTTGGAGAAGGAAGTAGCAACCCACTCCAGTACTTTTGTCAAGCAAAACTTCAATTGGGTCATGAAGAGTTGGATACAACTGAATAACAATACCAATAATATATATTGTGTCTTTCATTTTTTTTCCTTGCATCTTTCTTCTGATACTGACACTCTCCTGGCAAAGTTCCTTCTCACTTTATGTGTGAACTATGGCAATAGCCTGTTGGTTGTCCTCTCTACCTCAAGTCACTCCAGTTCACCCTCCATTCAGATATTCAAGCATCTTCTCCCCCCCCCCCCATTCAATAAATACCATCAACTACTAACTGTTTGTATCTAGCTGTTTGCATATTGTTTCCTATATTAGACTGGAACTTCCTTGAGGTCAGGAACTCTTTTTTCCTCTCTTTTTATTCCTATTGATTGGTGCAATGCTTTGTATATTTTAAGTATATAATAAATGTTTCTTGACTTGGCATGACTTGCATGAGAATACACCTATATTGCAAAAGTTTCCCTTTTCTAACTTCTTGTTAGGAGTGACCCAAGCATAGATCAACATCTACAGGTTTCTACAATATATTTCAAGTGCTAAAGTGTTTTGTTGCCAAATTATTTTTGAGAAATGCTGATTTGGGACTTCATGGCTAATAATGATGCCTCAGAAAATACATAAAAAATACGGATCTGACAGGCTATGATTATATATTCTGCAGATTACATTTTCCTACTCAGCAGTAGGATAGAAGAAAAACTTGGAAAGCCCCAGGCTTACGAACTCCAGAACAAATGTTCTAAAAGACATAATATGCAATCCTCTAAAACTTATCCTTAAGAAAAAGCAACAAATTTACTTTTTTTTTAGAAAATAATCATGATTCATTCTGGATTATGGGATCACCACCTATTTAACACTACATTAATAGGGGGCAGCTGGTGGCTCAATGGAAAGACAGGAAGGTATGGAGATGAGAAGAACTGGATTCAAATTTCATCTCATATATTTTCTAGCATGTGACCTTGGGCAAGTCACTTACCCCCCATTGCCTAGCCCTTCCTGCTCTTCTGCCTTGGAACCAATACATAATATCGAAGGTTTTTTTAATCATTAATTTCTTCACTCATTCATTAAATAATAAAAGGTAGTTTCCATTTATAAAATGTTGAAGGTTTGCAAAATATTTTATAGATATTATCTCATTCAGTTCTCACAACAGTGGAAGACAGAATTTATACTACTCTCATTTTGAAGGGAGAAAATTGAAGTAAATAAAGCTTTAGTGACTTGTCCGGGTGACTTGTCCATTTCTGGAAATGGATTTGAACTCATTTCTTCCTGACTGTGTTCAGTGCTTTATCCACTGTTTCACCTAGCTACCTCTTAGTATTTAATTAAGCATCTGATCTCAGTGTTTAAAGCACTGTAAGTGCTGGTGCATATGCAAGGTATAGCTATGCTATGACCCCTGTCTTCACGGAGTTAATAGTCTGTTGAAATAAGACATCAATTTTGACAGATATATAATACATGAATTACAAGATAAGTAAATCAAAAGACATAAAACATAAATGACAAATGAGATCCAAATGGGGTAAAGGTGGAATTATATAGGAAAGAACTATATAGAAAAAAGAAAAGATAAAAGGAGAAACTGAGATAGGGGATATAGGGGATGAGGAAGGAGTTGAAAGGTGTAAATAAAGTAGGATTGTGTAAATAAAATAGGAAGACTTTTTGCATATGTTTCCCTCTAATTTAGCAAATCCCAGCTTCACAGTGAGACATTTTGCTGAAAGGGGCAGAGAGCAAAAGAAATTTCTACTGGTTAAAACAAAACAAAAAAGTCCCTGTATTTGTAGAGCACAAAATGGAGCCTCAAAATCTACAAACAAGAAATATCTCATGTATATCATACTATCATACCAGATTCCTTATCAACTGCAATCACAGAGACCACTCTGTTCACTGATCCTTTGATTATTAACATCAAATAACGTATAAAAAACAGACCTGAGATGTTCATCATTGTCTTGTAGAGGGATGAAATGAAATGTCATCCTTACAGATGACAAAACTTTCCTGCTGATCATGTTTGGGGGTGATATTCTTTTTTTTAAACCCTTAACTTCTGTGTATTCCTTGGTGGAAGAGTGGTAAGGGTGGGCAATGGGGGTCAAGTGACTTGCCCAGGGACACACAGCTGGGAAGTTTCTGAGGCCAGATTTGAATCTAGGACCTCCTGTCTCTAGGCCTGACTCTCAATCCACTGAGCTACCCAGCTGCCCCCTATGGAGGTGATTTTCTGAGGAAAGGATCAAGCCCCAGGACCTTATAAAGTCACTTCAATGAGATCTACTATGAATCAAAATAGATTAACCCAATAAGTTGTTTGGGAAAATTTAAATAGATTAAAATGTCTACTACTACCTGTAACATGAATAATCTTAAGTGGGGTGAACTGCCTTACAGAACTCCACAGTACCCCCAGAACTCCACGAGAGGGGGAAGTTGGGGCAGTTAAGAATGTGGGTATAAAAGCAGGACACCCAGCTTGGCAAGATCACTCTTTGGGGGACAGAGGGAGCTGGGTGGAGTTCTGTGGGGCAGTTCACCCCCCTTAAGATTATTCATGTTACAAACCATTATTCCAGAGGACCAAAGATGACTGAACCATGGTACCCACGTCTTAACTGAGAGGTGGTGGACTTGATATATAGAATGAGACTTGCATTTTTGGACATGGCCAATGTGGGAATTTGTTTTGCTTAAGTGCATATTTTTAACAAGGGTTTTTTTTTCATTTTTTCTTCTCAGTAGGGATGGAGAGGAGAGCAAGGAGATTAATGTACATTAAACGAAAAATGAATTTTAATTTTTCTACATTATGATGGGCACATTTGCAAAGTAAGTTCATGCAATTAGAAGAATACATATATTTGGGACAAGTATTTCAGATAGACAATGAGCTGGGTACAGAATTGAATAAGGGGAAGAGAATTAGACTGAAAGCCTTTGAGAAATTGCAGAGTGCTTCTCCAAGCCAGAGAAGAATCTCACAGCATGAGAAAATCCTCCTAGGTTATCTTCTCTATTATTTGGCAGGGAAATAATCTCGATGAGTTCACAGACCTATCGAAGTATTTAAGTGTAAATATTTTCTTATGTGTAAAATCAATGAACAAATCATTGATTTCTTAGAAGCAATTCCAAGTACCTCAACTAAATAACATGGCTAGTTTAAAGGAAGCACAATTATATTTGTTTATTATTTACCTGCGGATGATTACAAAAGCATAGATATTCAGAGGTGAACATTACATTCTTAATTTATATGAAGTTTCAAAGTCACAATGTGAATGACTCTGCAGGTTGTAATCGGATGGCAACAACGCCTCTCACCAACTTAACTCTTAATTGAAGCAAATTCAAGGAAAAAATAATCAAGGATGGAAACAATCTTTTGTCTTATGGCTTCACTCATAAGTCCCATGATAACCTAGATCAAAGGTCCTCTCTTTGGCTTTTGTGGGAAAAACACATCCAGGTTTTTAGCAGTGTCTCTTCCCAAGAATTGGTGGCTCAAACTCCATTCAATCCAGATGTAAGAAAAGAATTTTATTTGAAGAAGTTTTTAAGATAGTATAATAGCCTAAAAGCTGGTGGAATAGCCTGGGGGCTGACGAGATAGCCTCGGGGTTGATGGGTTAGGGGCAGAGCTAATAGAATAGCCTAAAGGGGTAGCTCAAGGTTTGCATATTTATTATTGGGGGGGGGGAGTGCTTGTCACTCTTCATTCCAGGGAAATCTCTGCCTTTTCTCAGAATAGCCTACTCCTGGGCATTACTGGGCATTGCAGGCTGAGGACCCAGGAAAATGAGCCTAGAGGAGGAAAGTCTGAATTCAGGTGGCGATGTGTTTTGGGATATGTGAACTTGGGGACACCAGAAAGGGAATAAAGAGCATGGGCAGGTTTGGGAGGGGTTCTCCTGTATTGCCAGAGCCCTTAGTGTGCATGTCTCAGTTTCCTCCATTGCCCCACTTGTCATCATTTGTCAGTGAGGGAGAGGTCTTGCTATCCTGGAATGTTTTCATCAAGTATGTGAACAATTCAGAATAATCCACTGATTAATCATACAAATTCTGTAATTTATGCTTGATTAATCCTGAAACCACAGATTTTGCAGTTTATGTTTAACTAGTGCTCACAAGTGCTCACGAGATTTTAGAACATGAGGGTCCAGTTTCTATTATTGCCCTTCATTGCCCACTGCTCATCTCCATCATGGCCACCAGGCCACCACTTCCCATATGTGCTATTTCCTTCAGTAGAATTGTAAGCTCTTAAAGAATAGTGACAGTTCCACTCTTGCCTTTGTATCACCAGGCCCTGGAACATAGTAAATGTTTAGTAAATACACAATTGGTTAATTGATTCCTGGAACATAGTGGTTGCTTAGTATTTGCTGGGTGATGGATGAAAATAAGCTCATAGCTTTTAGGGTCCATCTATTTAGACATATTGTTTGTTCTCTTCTCCCTTCTTCCCTTATGGCATGAAAAAGCCAAGCCATACGCTGCATTACCAAGAATGGTTGGCAGACGTTAG
The DNA here is from genome assembly GCF_016433145.1 of Gracilinanus agilis. NCBI lineage: Eukaryota > Metazoa > Chordata > Mammalia > Didelphimorphia > Didelphidae > Gracilinanus > Gracilinanus agilis. Next base: position 653,306,239 of record NC_058132.1, read on the forward strand.
CTTAACCTTGAAAAAAGAGATTCAGAATGATATTCCCCTAATACCAGAGTGAGCAGCAAAATTTAATTGGTAGAGGTATGCTAAGGGACCAGACACATTCATGCAGATAAAAGCAGGCAGAAAATAAGTTCTTTAATAAGGCACAACTTTTCACCTTTTTATTTTTTGCCTCTGTGGAGGCATTGATGGTAATTATTGTTATAATTGTCACTTCATACAAAGCTATTTTAGATACACTAATTTTAAAAAGTTGCTTGGATGGGCAATTAAAAACAGGTTTTTAAAAATACAAATCTACTTTTGTTTATATTAATTCCTTCATTCCAGACTGAAGACTCAACCTTTCCCAAAACATTTTCTTAATTAATTCAAACTGATTCTCCTCACTCCTTTATGTCTTCTTCCCTTAGCACTCATTACATATGGGATCCATACATTTTATCTGATACTTGCCTGTGGTTTTTTAAAAAAAATTGTTCTCTAGTGGTTTCATCTATATTTGGCTCAATGATTTTAAGTGATCTGAGAGATGAGAATTAGATCTCTATCCAGTTCCAGTTTCTCCCGTAGGCTGCAGTTCTAGATCATTAATTGCTGATTGTATATTTCTAACTGGATGTCATGGGGACATCTCAAATTCAACATGTCTAAAATGGAACTTCTTATCTTCCTTCCCAAACCCTTTCTTTATCTAAACTTGTTCATTTTTGTCAAAGGCAACCATAATCCTTTCAGTGGCTCAAGTCTGTAATCTTGGTACTATCCTGGACTCCTCATCTCCCTTGTTATGATTAAAAATGATGAGGGCTGAGATCAAAAGGAAGAATAGTATTTTAATAAAAGCCATGCTGATAGAGATAAACTGACCACGCACACCCTCCACACATATTTAATCAGGTGCCAATATTGCTGTTTCTTCCTTGACAACATTTTCCACATCCAACCCTTTTTCTCTACAACAAAACTATTATCATAGTTCTGACCTTCATCAACAATCTCCTAGGAGATTTTGGCAACAGCCTTCTAATGAAGGGATCTCTCTGACTCAAGTCTTTGCTCATTTTATCCATCTTAAACACAGCTGCCAAAGAACATTTCCTTAAGCACAGATATTCCATGTGAGTCTTCTACTTAAACAACTACAGTGACTTCCTATTCTCTCCAAGATAAAATACAAACTTCTCTAATTTTTTTAAAAACTCTTCCTTTCTGTTTTAATATCAGTTGAAACTAAGTAATGGTTCAAAGGCAGAAGAGCAGTAAGAGCTAGGCAATAGGGTTAAGCAACTTGCCTAGGATTGTTTTACTAGGAAGTGTCTGGAGCCATATTTGAACTTAGGACCTTGGTTCTCTATCCTCTGAGCCACCTAGTTGCACTTTCTTAGTTTTTAAAACCTTTACTACCTGACCCCAATCCATCTTTCCAACATCATGGACATTACACATCCTCCCACATTTAGCTGTTCAGTCACATCGGCCTCTTCTCTGTTCCTCACTCAGTATATATTCTAGCTCCAGTTTTTATTCCTTTGCAATGGCTGAACCACATCTTTGGAAATCATTTCCTCCTCTCTGCTTCATAGAGTTTCTCTCTTCCTTTAATCTGCAGTTGAGGCACCTTATTTTGTGTGAAACTATTCAACAGTGTAAAACACTCTTTCCCATGACTGTCACAGCCTTTCCTCCAAAAATATTTTTTTAACTTTATATTTATGAGCTATATTCTTTCTATATACTTGTCTCTCCTACTACAAGGTAAGCTTACTGTGAGTAAGAATTGTATCTCTAGCACCTAAAGATAGGGATGGAAAAAAACATTCCTGATACATAGCAGATGATAGACAAATACTTGTTGTGAATGTTGATTGATTGGTTGGTTGGTTCTTTAACAATAAAGAATTGTAAGATCATAGCTTTAGAGTTAGAAGGGAATTCTGAAGTTACCTAGTCTAATCAACACCTTAATTTTAAGATGAGGAAACTGGGGAATTAGGAGGTTAAGTAACTTGTCCAAATTCATGTGGCTACTAACCTGTTTTGATCTATTTTCACTTGCTAAGATCCATTACTGGGGGAATGCTTAAGTAATTTTTTGCTCAACCTATTACTTTCTGTGCTCTCAGGAGTAAATTGAGGAAGGTATATGATGTCATAGCCTGTCTGCAAAAGGCTATTTACAATTTCTGAGGAGTGGATACATTTCTTTAAAAAAATCTTAGAGCAGAAACTGTAAGTTGAGAGAAATGCAAATGCATTTCAGACCTCTTCTTTGTCATCCAGCAATAGAATACCTCCACAATCCCTCTCCCCCATCTACTCCACATACTATATTTTAGCACACTTCAGAGCTAGAAGTAATTGCTATTTTTTTCATAGATTGAAAATATTAGATCATTTATTTCCACCCTAAAATGTTTTTCAATAAATTTAAATATGCTTAAAATAAAATTTAATAATAGTAGCTTAACTAACCTGTTGATCACTAAGCCTTTTAGAGATGCCTTTCCTGATCCTCACCTCTTCAAATAATTGAGAAAAAGTTCCTATGAGCTTTCTCAAGGTCAAAATTGATTGCCGAGCCACAAGAAACAATCTCTTAAAGATGGTGGAGAATAGGTGAGGGTTTATAGGGCTAGAAAAGGACAGACATAATGATTTTCCAAAAAGGGAAAGAATACATCCTACAACTAAAATTTTAAAGGTTTGATTTCAATTCCAGATAAAACTCTAGAACATAATAACAAGAGAACAAATGAATATCTTGAAAAGGAAATGATACCAAAGCAAGCATAGCATTATCAAGAATATGCCACACACACATTCTTTCTTTCTTTGACATACCTGTAAGGCAGAGGAGAGGTACAAAAGAAAAATAATCTATTTGTTCCAAAATATTTATAACAGTTCTCTTGTGTTGGCAAGGAACTGGAAATTGAAGGGTTATCCACCATTTGGGTAAAGACTAAACAAATTGTGGCATATGGTTGTGATGGAATAATACTGTACTTTAAGAAAATATAAGCAGATTAGTTAAAAAATTTGGAAAAAAAACCATGAAATAATAAAGAGTGAAGAGAACAAAATCAAGAGAACATTATATTTTAAAATAATATTAGCCAATCATTTGAAGAAATCTCTTATGCTATCTCTCATCATAGACAAAATGGAGAGGCATGGGTTATAATTATGTGAATTTGGATTTGTTTGAATGGACAGAGTCAAAGAATAGCTATTATTGATTCATTTTCAACTTAAAAAAAGATCTACGGGTAGCTAAATGGTGCAGTAGATGAACAATAACCTCGGACTTAAGAAAAACAGGGCTCTGGCTAAAATGACAAAAAGAACATGACAAATATTGAAGGGGATGTGGAAAATTGGGGACACTCCTACATAGTTGGTGGAACTGTGAACTATCCAGTAATTTTGGAGAGCAATTTGGAGAGAGATATAAAACTGTATATATCCTTAGAGTCATCACTGGTATTCTTGAGTCTATTTCCCAAGGAAATTAGGAAAAAAAGAAAAAGAATCTATGTGTTCCAAAATATTTATACCCGTTCTCTTGTGGTGGCAAGGAACTGGAAATTGAAGGGATATCCATCATTTGGGGAATGGATAAACAAGTTGTAGTATATGGTTGTGATGGAATAATACTGCACTTTAAGAAATGATAAGCAGATTAGTTTAAAAAATTGGGAAAAACTCTATGAAATAATTAAGAGTGAAACAAGCAGAACCAAGAGAACATTATATATAGATATAGATTTAATATCTGAAAAATAACTTGTGAATGTTCACCTCCAGAGAATGAACCAAAAAATGGAAACACAAAAGACACACTCTCTAAGTATATTTCCTGGATGATGCCTTTTGCAGTGCAGTGAAGGAAGGGGCTGAGATACCAAGACAAAAATGCTATTAATAAATAAATAAAGAAAAATAAAAGAAAATAAAGAAAACCTGGATTTAAATCCAATCTCAGAGAGTTACAAGTTATGTGACTCTGAGAAAGGAACTTAACTTTGAAGGCCTTATTTTCTTCAAGTATAAAATGGGAATAATCATAATTGTACCTACTTTCCAAGGTTGTTATGAGGATAAAATGAGATAGTATTTGTAAAGAACTTAGTGTTTTATAAAAGTTTGTTTAACTCATTTCTAGTGGAGTGTGGGATCTCTCTTTCCTCCTGTACCCTTGAACTTTTTTTTATCATTGACTTGGAATAAGGGCAAATAGGGCATGCCCATCAGATTTTCAAGTATTACAAAGCTGGTGAGTATATCTAAAATGCTAGATGACAAGGTTAGAATCTAGTAATAATTTAGCCAACTTCTAGCTGAATATTTCATGAAATTTAATAGGGATAAATGGAAAATTTTTCACCTGGGCTAAAAAAGTGGACCTCAAAAGTACAAGATGGGATGGGAAAGAGGTGAATATATAGTAGTGTGTATGAAAATGGTTTGTATGAAGATGATTTAGTGGATTGTGAGCTCAAGATGAAGCAATAATGTAATATGGCAGCCACCTTGTGATATGATCTCAGGCTACATTAGGAAAGGTAAATCACCCAAGATAGATTGAGGAGGTGTTAGTTATGCCTAGTCTTGAGCATCATATTTTAGAAAGACCTTTGTTCTGAGAATGTCCAGGAGAGGAAATTCATGGTGGTTAAGAACTTTTACGTTATGCCAAAAGAGAATTAGTTGAAGAAAATGAGGGTGTTTAGCTTAAGAAAAGACATAGACAGGACAAGACAACTTTATTGAAGTTGGCTGATCTTCTGTGGAAGAGGGATTCGACATGTTCTCATTGGCTCCAGCAGGCAAAACTTAGAGATATCCCAGTGGAAGTTACAAAAGAGATAAATTTAAAAACTTCTGAAAATTGGAAGTATCCCAAAATAGAGTGGGGTGACCTAGGAGCTCATTAGAAGTTTTATTTTCTTTCTTTTTTTAACTTTACTTTCCATCTTGGAATTAATGCTGTGTATTGGTGTCAAGGCAGAAGAGTGATAGGGGCATGGCAATGGGGGTTAAGTGAGTTGTCCAGGGTCATACAGCTAGGAAGCATCAAAGGTCAGATTTTTCCCCAAAATCTCCTGTCTCTGTACCTGACTCTTAATCCCCTGAGCCACCTAACTGTCCCCAAATTCTTCAAACAAAACTAGATTTTGAATTGTTCAGGTTTTTTTAATTGTGTCTGACTCTTGTGACCACATTTGGGGTTTTCTTGGCAAAGATACTGAAATTATTTGCCATTTCCTTTTCAGACTCATTCTACTGATAAGGAAATGGGAGGCATATAGGGTGGAATAACTTGCCTCAAGGTCACACAGCTAGTAAATGTCTGAGGCCAGATTTGAACTTGGGAAAATGAATATTCCTGATTCTATGCCCAGCATTCTTTCCACCATGTCTTCTAGCTGCCTTAGTGAATTGTTGTACAAAATGTAAAAGAAATATTTGTTTATACATGGCCTGAACTCAATTATTTCTGAAGTTTTATGATTTCAAAGAGAGCTAGATGCCTCTGGAATTCATCAAATTGTTATTGGTACACAATACAGAAGTACCATCTATAACAATTGAAATACATGCCAACCAATAACAAAAGACATTACTTCTTTTTCTCATGTAATTTTTGTTTAATACATTTATTGAATGTAGAATCGTAAGAGTCAAATAGATTCAGATAATAGATTTAATGCTGGAAGAGACCTAGAGGTCATTAATCCCAACTCCTTAATTTTAAAAATGATGAAATAGAGGTACAGAGGAATTTTATGACTTGTCTGAGGTCACACAGTTACTAAGTCTCTGAGGCAAGAGTTGAATTCAGATCTTCCCAACTCCAGGTCAAACATATTATTCATAAAACCACACCTCTTTAAGTTCAAAAGATATTTTTCTTAAGATTGTGAAAAGACACATGCATTCTTGTATAATATTGATGTGAACATAGAGATAGTCTTTAGTGAACAAAATGAATTAGAGTATTAACACAAGGCTTCAAAAGCAAGCTATTCCTTGGTGTTTTCAGAAAGTGAGCAATTAGCCAAGTGGATTGTGCTTCATTACAGTAAGTGATGCAAAGGCTACCAAGACACATTGGGGAACATTCTAATTAGTTAAGGAAAAATCCCCAGAGCATTAATTTCTATGTCTTTAATTACTTTTTAATTACTATGAGGATAAACATGAATATTAAAAGTTGAGTGTACAGTACAATTACATTCTGTCTATCTAAGCTGGGCAGGGAAGTCAGGTAATAAAGTAAAGACATTGAATCACTTGAAAAAACCTTCAAGTAATGCAACAACCCCCTCTTTGGACAGTATCTAGAGCACCAGTCCTTCCAGATATATTGTTATAGTAAATACAATAAGGCGATAGCCCATTCTTGACAATATTTAGCAATTGTTCCTTGTTGTAAGGCATCAGGTGGCAGAGAAGAAAGACACTGGTTCTAGAATTAGAGGATATGCATTCAAATGCAGTCTCTGGTACTATTCTTTCTATGTGAACCTGGAAAAGTCACTGTCCAACCCTCAGTTTTCTAATCATGAAAATGAGAGACTGGGATGATTTATTTGGCTTCTGAGATTCCATCCATATATGGAACTTTGACCTTACCATTAGACTGTTGACCTGATTTTCTTAAACCACAATTCTGACTGTTATTTAGCAGTGATTTGCTGCTGCCTTCAGGATAAAATGCCAACTCTCTTTGGCATCCAAAGCCTTTCCCAATACGGCTCCAAATGACCTTTCTAGACTTACCTCATATTACACTCTCCCTGTATTCTGAGTTCCAGCAAGACTGGCCTTCGTGCTATTCTCAATATGTGACATTCTATTTCCTACCTTCTCACTTTTATATAGTCTGTCTCTCATTCCCTGTTTCCCTTGTCTATCACCTTTGTTCTATGAAATCCCTAGCTTTCCTTATAGCTCAACTCCAGTCACTTCCTAAAAGGAGGATTTTCAAACTCCCTCTTAGTTGCTAATCCCCCACCTGTATCAACATAATTTAATATGTACCAGGTAATTACTTATCTCAGTCTCTATCATATCCTTCCAAAGACTGTAAGTACCTTAAAAACATAAAGTGTTCTATTTTTTCCCTTCATGTCTCATTGCCTAGCACAATGCCTTCCATATGGTAGGCACTCAACCAATGCTTATTGAACTGAATTGAGGATAATGAGATGAAATAATGAATGGGGTTTTTCTTCCTGGTCACTTTTGTTCGGGCTCTTGCTTAGAGACCAAGTAAAAGCAGTTGCTATTATCAATATCCTTCCAGTTTAAGAAATAGCAGCATCTTTTGCCTAAATTACTTTTAATATCAGCTTTTTATGTAAGAGGATTGGAATTTCTTTTTGCAAGAGGAAGATCTATTTCTGGATTGATCATACTTTTGCCTAATATTTCATTTGCCTCCATTTTATATAGACAGCCTAAAAGAACTAATTTCACCATATCTTTAAAAATATACAACTCCTGCAGGGTACAATTTGCTAAAATCAAATTCTTATCTCCACAGCTCCCTAAGAGAATTTCATAGAGAAGAGGAATGCAAATTAGAAGAAACAATGCTATTATTGAATATCATTGGCAAATAATCTTTGTAAACCTTTGGCCTGAGAAATCCTCTGTCGACAGCTTATTAAAATATTACAGAATAATAAAAATGCCACTTACCTGAGCCCCAGCTGGTACAACTTGCAGAGGACCTGAAATTTTAGTTAAAGGTCACTTTAAAATTAGTTCCTGCTGAATGCCCCCACCCCTTGTATTATTGAGCTTATGAGGCAAAATTCAAGTACAATCCTTTCTTCTGGTTTGGTCACATGCTCTAGAGAGGCTGTTGCCATCAACTGTCCATCTTTATGACCAAGGTTATATAACAAAGAGAATGCCCAGTTCCAAGATTTAGGATTCTATAGGAAGATGCTTGTCTTTCTGAGTGGCATAGTTGTGACAGTAATCTTTATTTTCAGATGCCCTCACTTGTACTTCAGAAAGAAAATTAGTTATCATCAGTCTAATTTTCTTTCTGAAGTATTTGAAGGGCTGCCACAAAGAACTGAAATTAGGATGGCATGGCTTAGCTCCAGAGGACAGAACTCTAGACTTATATTGGATTAGATATTTCTATAGGATTGTAGATTTATATATGAAAAAAGACCTCAGAGTTTATTTACTCCACCACCGCTTTACAGATGAGGAAAATTTGGCCTAAAAAGCTCAATTGTCCAAGGTTAGTGAACTAATATCAATGCTAGCACTTGATCCCTGCTACTTAATCCCAAATCTACAGATCCTTCTACTGTATCACAATGACAATGGATAGAAGATACAGATTCAAATTTAGCCTTCGTTAAAGGAAATGTTTCCTTCTAAATAGAGGCATCCTAAGGTCATAGGAGCTAATTGCAAACACAGTGGCTTCTTCTTTTCTCTAGAGGTCTTATGGTAAAGGCTCTGAATGACTGACTACTGGTAGATGTTGTAAAGGATATTAATTTTAGGTATGTGCAGGACTAGCTGGCCTCTAACATTCCTTCACCATCTGAAATGCTTCAGGGTCACTTTGAAATATATCTCCCATTCACTGAATTATTTCATATGTCCAGTTTCCTTTCTTCACAAGCAATAGTCTGAAACACCTTTGGGAACTCAGAAAGGAAGACACACTGTAACCACTCTCCTCTTAATCTTAGTGACCAAAGTGCTTCAGAGCCATGGCAATAGTATGCTGAGCTTCCCTTTGGAAACTTGGCAAAGAACCATCTCAGACCTTAGTCACAGCTGACTGAAGACCAAATCCATTGAAACATCAGTACACTAGAAGAAATCCAATGAATAGCCATTGGCTTTCCAGACAGGCAATGTTAACATCAAAACCTAGCCTTATAAACATAATGTAATGCCATTTTCATTAGCTTCTTTTACCCTTAATGATAGCTATTCCATATTAAATTCCCCTACCTCCTTATTTGACATCATTCCCAAAACCTAACCATATTACTAAAATAGAACAGAATAGCAATACATATTGACTTCAACATATGCTGGAGAAATTATCAAGCAACACACGAACTCAGGAAATCTTAACTACAAATCTTTTTAAAGGACAATTGCAGAGGAAGGGAAAAGAATCAGCTGTGTGTGTAAATAAAAAGGCAACTTTTTAATCTTTCACTACATTATATGAATGAAATAAATAGATCTTTGAAAATTTAAATTACAAGGGAGAAAGCTAAAATCTCTTTGGGTAGGAGAAAACTTTCTAATTAAATTGGAATATGGGGAGAAATGTATAATGCTAATCTTAAGTAAAGAAAGAATTTTTTAAAAATAAGGGAAGGTCAAGTCAAACAATGAATATGTTATTGAAGATTTTTTTAAAAAAATGATCACATTTTAAAATTTAATAAATCTCTAGAAATATAAAGCTTTCCATTGCCTGAAAAATAATGATCTATTTTCTCTGGATTTATGTCCACTTCTTTTAAAGCTATACTTTCTAGCAAAAAAGTAAATTTCAGAGCACTGCCTATTACAGTGCAAACAACAACCAAGTAGGTTGATACATGGAAAAGTATAACTTCAGAACATACCTAGAAGTTCTTTGAGGACATCTTTAAAGGAGATCAAGATTTTTCAAGAGTTTATTCTCTAAAACATCTGTTCAGTTTAAGCATCTATTATATTTAAAGAGAAGTGTTTGTATATTCCTCTCTGCTCATCAGTTTCATATAGCAAACATTTTGATGTGAAAATATGCCCTAATTACATTGCAGTTTTCTGGGACCACTAATTTATTATTGTGACTCAAAAAAGTAAAAGAGAGGCATAAGCCATTCCATTTATGGATAATTTATTTCCTAAATATTTGATCTAAATAAACAAGAAAAATAGAACAATCATTTAATTTCGCATTGAATATTGTGTTTCTTAGTTAATACATGTTTTGTGTACATATATCATCTTTCTAAGTTGTTTCACTCTGAACATTATTACTAAATACTAATTTTTAGGCGAAGAGAATTTAAAAAAACTTTGGACAATTATTAGAGTAGAAAGAATACAGAGAGATAGCTAGAAGACCTGAGTTCTCATTCCCATTCTACCATTCCCTATGTGACTTTGGACATGTGACTTCCCCACTTGGTAGTGTAGTCACTCATCTTGCCAATTATATGATTCTGCAATTCTAAATTACAGGTACATAATGACAAACTTGGAGGAATTTTTACCCTTTGAGATACCGCATCATTAGTTAAGGTTGATTAGAAAATATTTTTCCCCTTTTTAATTTTTCATTGTGAAAATTTATTTTTCAATTATTTAGTTTAAACATTGATCAATTTTTAAAAAGCTTTTAGAAATGAATATTTGGAGTCTCTACTGTTTCACAATATGAAGGGTACTCCTTGTAGGATATTTTCTTTTGTATCTGCATTAACTTATTTTCTTGAAAAATGCAATTGCAGTATGACTATAGATCAAGATTTAGAAGAGACTTGAGGCAGTCTTAATCAGTTTACTAATTTTACAGATGAGGAAATCTAGAACCAATTGGATAAGTGAAGTAACTTGCCCAAGCTCACATAGATAGAAAATATGTGGAGCAGAATTTCAACACCAGTCATCCATCTTGAAAGACAATGATTTTTCCTTTTTTTTTAAAAAAAAGAAACTGTTACTTTCTCTCTTAGAACTGATCCTAAGTGTCAGTTCTAAGTCAGAAGAACTCAAGGGCATAGGCAATTAATTAATTGAGTGACTTGCTGAGGGTCACACAGCTGGGAAGTGTCTCATATTTAATTTGAACATAAGACTTTCCTTCTCTAGGTCTGGCTTTCTATCCTCTGATCCACCTGACTGCCATAGCAGTGTTCTTTTCATTGTATCATGGGTAGTCACTATCTTCTCCCTGCTCTATTGTTCTTATATTTACATGTTGTTATCACTTAGTAAAATGCATATTTTTAATACCCAGGGACCATATGTAGAATGACAGGGAAAATAACACTGATTCTTCATTTCTCACAAGGCTGCTTTCTAGACTAAACTGCCATATCCCAGAAGCTTCTTCATCCTGGAAGATCACTCCAACATTGGCATATATACCTCCAAGTATTCCCAACCCTTCATATTCTTCCTCTGATTATATGATTATTCCAAGAACCTTCATTTAAGGAGAGCACTCGGGCCAGTGATGTCTTCTTTTTTAAAAAAGGCATCACTCTAGACTTTTCTATAATTCTCTGTTTGCTGAGAATTTCCATTACTTCCTCTCTCATTTTTTAGTTCCTTTTGAGCCATCTTCTTCCCTCATTAGAATCTAAGTTCCTTGAATGGAAGAACTGTTTTTCTCTTTTGCTTATATTTGTATCCCAAGTGTTTGGCACAGTGCCTGGTATCAGTCAACATGCAATCACATGAAATCTTAACTATAAACCTTTCAAAAGAAAAACTGCAGAGGAAGGGAAAAGAATGAGCTGGTTATGAAGAAAGAGTTAGAAAATGAACTAGTTACTGCAGAGGCTGCAACAAGTCAACTACTTGTTGACTAAATGACTCTGGAGTCACCAATGTGACTTTGGGTAAGTCATATAAAATCTTTGGCTACTAAAATCCTTATATGAAAAATGAAGAGGTTGGACTATAAGATCCTTTCCAGCTGTAGCTATATGATACGAATAAACTTTTGTTTTCATCTTTCTACCACCATAATTTACTGAAATATCCTACATATAGTAGGTGCTCATTAGATCCTTATTAAGTTGAAAAGGCCTTTATCTCATCAAATTTCACTTTGGTCATTACATGTATTATTTCCAGCAGATGATATTCAGGGAATAATATTACAAATGCCCACGACTAAGTGAGAATATAATTTGTTGTTTTAAAATGTTAATTATGGAACATGACTAAAATTACAGTATTGGGAAAGAATAATTCTCATTAGGAAAGCAACAATGTGAAAAAATAAAGGCCAACTTAGAATATAATCATCTAATAGCTTGAAGGAAAATATGTTCTCACATCATCTCACAGTTAATTAATCCTTTACTGAAACAATTAGACTTTAAGAACCTTCATATTGTAATTTAGCTTAAAAAAGAATCTCTGAATTGAGCAAACTGATCAGGCAAATAGATATACATTGCTCAGTTTTGAAAAAAATTAAGTAATTCTTCAAGAATAAAAAATGCATGTAGAGTCAACAATGTGGTGGAAGGGAAAACTGAGAATTGAATAAATGAATGAGAAGATGAATGGATACAACATCAACAAAAAATTTAGTTCTATTAGAGACTTTATAAAATTGGTCCCACTTTTAATTTCATGGGAAATATTCTACTTTACCTGACGAGGAGTTCTTTCAGATTTGCTTCTGCACCATTCCCAGTCTGAAAGTTCTGGTTTGTGACTCTCCTCATGTGAAAGCCTTCTTTCTGGCCCTTCCAAAAAGGTAGATTTTTCAAAGTTTCTGGTATCTTCTGTTACAAATACTGTTGTCTTGTCAGTCAGCACCTGATCAATGCCCTTGTCTCTGTCAAAGTCCTGATTTGTTTCAGTGCTAACTGTGTTTGTGCTTTTGCTGATATCTGGAAGCATGGAGCTGTCCTGAGAAGGTGTGGTGCTGAATTCTACTTTTATAGCATGGAGGAAGCTACTGGAATCTTTCTGTGTTTCTCTTAGGGGTCCACATTCATAATCCATCAAGTTATGATATGCTATGGAGTTTTCATCATCATCTTCATCATATTGATTGTCACGGGCTATCTTATAAATGCCATAACTGTGTTGGAATGATAAGTTGAATTCAAAGCCTTTCCTTTTAGCTAAGGAAAAATAGAAAAAAAAATATATCAATGATAGATAGAGATAATAGTTGATTAGTGATGTAGTAACATCTATTTTTTGCACTCTTTTCAGCTATAATTATGTAAAATAATTTGTTCCAGGCCAACAAAAAGAGGCAGTACAAATTTGAATAAAGTGAGAACTTCACGGGATTCATTATTTGCACTGAGATTTAGCCATATTATAAATGAAAGTATATTATTACCTTACCTTTCAGTCAGTTACATGAGGTTACTGTGGTTCACATGCATTAAAGAAATTAATCTGTGAATATGTAAAATAACTAAATGTTAAATGCAAGTTTTTCAGTTTTAATACCAATATAAAGGGTATTCTAAAAGTTTAAACCTACCAAAACTTAAAACTTCACTATGACTTTGGGACACTGTCTATCAAGTCACCAACTGCCCCATATCTTTTGAATTTTGTTGTTCTGCACCCATGACTTCATCTAGTGTGGAAAATTTCCAATAATGAACCAACTCTCCCCAAACAGATCAACAACAGTTCTGTAACTTAGCCTTACAGAATTACTTTAGACACTGAAGGCATTAAATGAATTAGTTACCTGGAAATGTCAGAGACAATCCTTGAACTCTGGGCTTTTTCCTTGCAAAATCAACCTCCTATCCTCCTATGCACTATACAGTCTCCATTGTGTATCTCTGATGCTGCTAAATCTGAAATGGGTTGCACATAGAGGTCAGTACCCAACATATTTATATCTTAAAAGTCTTAGGATTACTTTGGCAAGACTAATTTCATTACTGAATGAACATATTGTAGGCACATGTGAAATCTTTCATGACTGAAATCTAATGAACTATCTCAAGGTCATATAATTTTGATTTGTGGATATGGTGAAAAGAAGCTGGGAAACGAATTTCAATTGTAGGACAGAAGATGAGGTGGAAGTGAAGGGGATCAACTGCTTTTTGTTCCACTCAAACGTGACACAATTTTATTCTTAGAATTAATCTCTGCTCCTCTCCCTCCATCCTTTCCTTTTACTTCTTTCCATTTAATTTCAGTAACAATTATTAAGTACCTTCTGGGTGCACTGGACATTTCTAATTGTTTAGGGAAATGCAAAACTCAGGGAGACAGCAAGATTCAGAAGACAGCACTAGATTTAGAATAGGGAGAGGACCAGGTTCAAAACATATTAGTTAGGTTAGCATGGAAATGTATTAGTTTCTTAAACTATAAAATGAGAATAATCGTAACTGTAATACCTCAAAAGGTTTTGGAATCTGGTAGGCCTGGGTTTGAATTTTGCTTCAGAAATTTACTTAGCTATGTAACCCTGGGCAAGTCACTTAACTTCTTTTGGCCTCAGTTTCTTCATCTGCAAAATGGGGACAGTAGTGGTACCTACATTTCTGGGAAGTTATGAAGATCAAATTATATATTTGTAAAATGCTTTGTAAACTTTTAATGTGTTATAAAAATGCCAACCAGCTGTTATTCAAGGTCTCAAATGAGATAGTTTATATAAAATACTTTGCAAACTAAACAGTGCTACATGCCAGTTATTATTTTTATGAGCTCTTCCCTGTCACTAAGGAACTTACACTCTGGCAGTATAAAGTCATGACATTATGGCAGAGTATAATCTAAGTAAAGTATTCAGTTTTCTTCTATTAAAACATGGTGGTATTTCTACAAATAATATGCAGGCTGCATGTTTTATTGTTAGACATTTTAGCCATTCTTGAGGGAAGGAAAGAATTTGTGAAAACTTTTAAAGTTTATATGGCAATGGAACAGCCAAAATATGATTCATTTTCCTGTATAGCACTGTGCCTTCCATAAACTCGATTCTATTACTGCAATGCTCCCCAAAGTCAGGATTTATAAGCTAGTTCTGCCATCTGACAAAATGGAATTTATGAGCACCATTCATTATGGTTTGATGCCAGAACATAAATAAAAAATATTTTTATTCAGAGGGAACAGAAAAAAAGTCCAGTCCTATTAACAATTTATGAAAATATCTTGGGATCTTTCAATTATTTATTTTCAATCGATGTAGTGATGATTATTGAATTACACTACATTGCTTGTTAGTTAAAATGAACACAATTTAAAGCATGTCATCTTAGTGTAGCAACTAGTGGCTTACCACTGGACTCTAAAAATACATTGAATAGGTCAGAAGAAACTCTAGTTTGGTGACTATGAGAATAGCATTGACTTCAATTGGGATTTTTTTTGTATATCATTTTGTTGTCTCAGTTACATGTATAAAATCCTTTAAGGGGTATGTCCATTGAGAACACACCTCCATGTTTGTGATATATAGTAAGCTGTCTGAAGGAGACAAAAAGAATAAAAGGTGAAAATGTTAGAAGCTGAGGGAGCTAAGGAAAGTTCTAATCATTTTGACTAGTGCTATAACACTGCAAGTAGACAAAAAAGTTGATCCAAATACATTTAATTTATTAGACATTGAAATCGTATGTTATCTGGACATAATGTTGGCAGTTTAAACTTATCATGTCCAAAATCAAATGTATTATGTTTCCTCTTAAACTTGCTTATCCTCTTGAACACTAGAGCATGATTTTCTACACTACCACCATTCATCCAGTCTTATCTTTGTCCTCTCTTCCTTACCTCTCCTATCCTTCATTTACCAAATTCTATTGATTCCACTTTTGCAATAAGTTTTATATTTCCACTCTCATCTCTTTTCATGTTTCCACCACAAAAATACAGACCTCAATTACAAGCCAAATGGACTATTCATGTAATTTCTTAACATTTTTTCTGCCTCTACCCTGTCTACTCTTCAAACCATGTTTTATACCACTGGTAGAATCATTCCTTTTCAATTATGTAATCATGGTGCTTCTTGGTTGCAAATATTTCAATGGCTTCCTATTACCTACAAAATAACATTCAAGCTCCTCATCTTTCATGTAAGGACCTTCTCAATACATCACTACCATACCACTCCAAACTTAGCTGATATTATTCCTGTCCCAATTGGCCTATCTTTGACTCCACGATCATGTCCTATAGACTCAACCTCTCTGTATCTTTACTCATACTGTTGCTAGCATAATATTCCTTCACCTTCCTCACCATTTAACTTGGCTGTTCTCTGAAGATCAACTCAAATGTCAGTTCCTTTGAGAATCCTAAACTGATATTCTTAGATAACAATGATCTTCTTGCTCAGATCTTATATGGTATCTACTTCAAACTTTTCAATATTACTTTAGTAATATTGTGCATTATAACTCCCTGAGGTTGTCACCATTCTCTCTAAGTTCTATGAGGACAGAGTCTATGCTCTATTTAAACTTTGTATTTTCCCTAGTACCACAAAGAGGCAGTTGCAGAAATTAGGAGTTTAAGGAATATTTGATGAATGTTGAAAGTCATTAAGGCAATAGTGTATGAGTTAAGTAAATATTTTAATGTGAATGTGTTATAATAATTATTATTAACAATAATTATACAGTTAACACTAATAGAATATTCTAATTAAAGACTCTGAGAAGGAGAATATTTTGGAAAAGGATTTGTAAGAAGGATCATGACAACATAGGCCATTGTGGAAAACTCTGGGCTGAAAACCAAATTATCCTCATTTCAATATTCTTGTACTTTATTAAGCAAGCATTTACTAAGTATTTACTTAGATGTTAGTTCTTATGCTTGGGATACAAAGACAAATATCAGATAATAATATAAAATGCTTTTAGATGAAAACAATACAATGTATTTTTCCAAAGTCTTTTCGAATAGAGCAGTGTGATGTGGTGGGAACAGCCTTAGTCTCAATATCAGGAAGAAACAACTTAGAATCGATCCTGTTTTTGTTACTTGTGAGGGTCAGATTCCTTGTGCATAAAAGGGGAATAATAGCTATACTACTTGCATCAAAGGTTTTTGGGAGGAAAATATCTTGTCAAACCATGTAAATATGAGTTATCGTTCTCAATTTTCTGTAGACATTCTGTTGGTTTTGCTTGAACGAACAAGCAACAAAATCAGTTATTTATTGCTTTCAGAATAGTCATCACTATGAAGAGTCAAAATAAGTCATTTTGGTGCACATTATTGAACATGCTTCATTGTGTGTCAATCATTCATCTCTACGAATGCAGAAAACACATGTTTTCTAGAGAAAAGATATAACCTGAATGAATTGTTTACTTGACAAAATTTGCTCAGCTGTGAAAGAATATTAAAAGGTCATGGTCAAGTATAATGAACCAAAAAAGGATGTCCATCTTGGAGAAAGTGTCCATTTTAAACTTAAAACCATAAAAATGAAACTATCGCAGAATTTTAAAAATACATACTCATCTGAATGGGAAATGACAAAGACTATTTAAAAAACATGAAATCAATGTGGTGACAGAATAATCATGAGAACTTAAAATTTCTAAATTTGAAAAGAAAAATAATTTTGTTTCTTAATAATTTGAATTTTATTCTCTGCTTTTATTAGGTATAAGACTTTAAAATTCATCAATGAAGGTAGTGTTTGGGGAGGAACCTCATCTTCCTATTCTGATGAAAATATTTTCTGAAATGTAGAGCATTAGAAAATTGTCTATGGCCAGTGAGAATCTTCTGATCCAAATATGTTAATTTAAATATAATTTAATATGCTTTAAAAATATATCCCATCTGGATGTATTATGGCCTTATCATGACAAAAGGTTACATAGTCTCAGCCACATGTCTGTTAACCTACATCTTCTTGGTTCTGAAGCTAGCTTTCTATCTATTAAGCCATGAACATCTCAATATAATCTAACATCTAGGCTATATTTTTGACCTGGAGAAGGAAATGGCAAACCACTCTAGTTTCCTTGCCAAGATAACCCTGCTGATAGTCCATGGGGTCATGAAGAGTTGGATGTGAATGAATGATTGAACAATATTTTTGAAGTACATTTTTTGCTTCTTAAAAACTTACTTAAAAAAAGTAATTTCTCTACTGGATGTTTAAAAAATTTTTAAGTTGTTGCCACATTTTATATATAACATGATAATTAGCCAGGGAGGGCTAAAAGTGCAGGACTCAGGTCTTTCTATATGCTTCATTCCCACTCTTGGGAGAGTGAACACATCTCAGCAAAACCAGACCTCACTAAATTTTTGATGTTACTAGAATTTGGAGCTCAAAAAAAAAGACCTCAATTTTTCCCCCTGTACTCCTTTCAAAATATTTAAGTTTCTTGCAGACTTTTAAAATCCAAATCCAAATCTCTATAAAATAATGAGAGGTATATCCTCATGGCAAGTATTTTAGGGATAGGGAACATAATTTTAGCTTTTGAAATAATTTTTGTTAATGTTGATATTTCCTTTCTGAGGCATTATTAAATATAACTTGTGGTTGGAAACAGGGTAAAGGGATGATCTCTGCTAATTATTTCCTAGTTGCCTGAATTCACTTTCCAATATTTAACATTCAGTGAAAACTGAGATGCAAAGTCTTATTTATATCTTCACAGTCAACTAATGGTATCAACTCTACTTGCAAGAAAAAAAATGTCACTCTTTTGCCAGTGCAATTGACTCATGCAAGATAAAATGTGAAGGAAATGCTGTTTTACTTTGTTAAAGTAGAAAAGTCTTGGAAGTAGAACTGTTGATCCTTCCTTCCAAAGGATGACAGTACAATAAGAAATCTGCCATCTGGTCCACTGGAGCCGACCATTATGACATGCCGACTTTGCCAGGGGCCAGGTTTCAAAATCTGGCTTTCTGTCACCCCAGCAACAAGCATATTTATGGCAGTCTTTCCACTAACATAAATATTACACACTTTCACCAGAATCTCAGGATTTTTTTTTCTGGCACTATGGAGAGTAAGGAAAGAATCACTGCATTGTCAACTTAGCATAAATCATTTCACTGGAGTTTCACCCTCCATAGCAGTCCATTTTCTCCCAAATCTCTAATATTTCAGGGGTCAAAGCCAGTATTCCAAGTCAGAATAAATTCATCCTTTTAGAGGTAGTGTTTGACTTATAAGAAAGTAATAGAACTTTGAAGCTACAAAGACATTGATATTTAGTAATATCTAGTAAATATTTTCTTCTATTCTTCAAAACCTTCCTTCCATTATTGCAGACTTTATTTGACACTCTTCAAGACCTTCTCTGACCAAAAAACAAATCAACTGATTGCCAGACTTTTGGTGATGAGCCTAGAAATCTGATTCATGGATAGAAAGAATCATAATCAGGTACTGGGACCATATTCAATTTTGTTTTTTTCCCCTGGCCTGGCCCTGGGATATTCCTGGTATAGGTAACTCTAGATGATCCTAGATACCTCCCCCTGCAGATTGGTACTACCCTGCCCTTTATTGTTTTAGATAATAAGGGTTCTAGAGGTTTAGGGACATGGCTGAAGTCACAGAGTCAGTTACAATCAGGGTGAGAACTCAAACTTTGCTCTTCCTAATTTTGAGGCCAGCCCCTTTATCCACTAAGGCAGGGAGTCAAACCACATGTACCATAGTTCATATCCAATCATTGTTCGTAAAACTTCTCCAGCTATTGATATGGGGAAATGACTCAGAATAATTAGCTATGATGCACTGTGGTATAGGTGACTGACTTCTGGCCTTGGGCTCAGGAAGATCCAAATTCAAGATGTGTCTCATTTGTTTAGTGGCTGTATGATGGCCAGACAATCTCATTTACTTCTATGAATGTTTCTTTATCCATAAAATGATGATGAATTCAACCTTCCCAAGTTGTTGTGAGGATCAGATGAGATAATGTGCATGAAGCACTCTGAAAAAGCAGAGATAGCTTTATGGACTTCTTAAAATGATCCTTTTGAGCAGAGCAGCACCCTCCTTTGATCTTCTGAGACCCTCCCCTATCCTTCATCCTTCCCATTTCCAGACAATTGCCTGATTCTAGGTCTACAACCTTTCTCTGTTCACTCCATCCCCTCATTGACAGCCACTACCCTTGTTTGACCTGCTCTGCCTCATGCCTTATTGCAACAATCTGCTAACTGGTGCCTTAGCTTTTAATCCATACAATCTTCCACTTACTTTCCAAGCCATTTCAAAAATCAGTCCCTCAAAGCATGCGTCTGACCTCACTACTCTCTTCCCACTGCTGAAATTTCAATGGTTCCCTCACTTCAGGATTTCTCAAGCACAAACTCTTCAGCCTCATCTGTTCAGTCCCTTTGTGTTTGGTTGCTGCTGGCCTTCTCCAATTTATTTTATATAACCATATTTCACATACTCTACATGTTACTTAAATTAGTCTACTTGCTTTGCCCATACTGGCAATTCTGTCTTCCATCTCTAAACCTTCATAAAGATCACCTAATCTACCCAGAAAGTGCTTCTCTCTCACCTATACCTTCTCAACATCTTTGGCTTCTTTTGAGACTCAGCTCAGGTGCTATGTGCTCTGGATATCCCCTTGTCTGGGAAGTGCCCTTCCTTATGTTGATTTGACTATTCACGTATTATTTCTGTCTTGGTGGCTAGTTCAAATCTTACATGTAGGGGAGAACTCAATATTTGTTTAATTCAGTGATGGGCAAACTTTTTAAAGAGGGGGCCAAAGGAAAGGAAATGCCCATCTGTCAGTCTGTTTCTAAGGCAACTCTTTCTAAGTTTCATTGTATGTGTCCTACTCATTGTATTCGTCAGATTAGGAATAATGTTTCGAGGCAACATTTCAGGGGGCCACATCTGGCCCGAGGGCTGTGATTTGCCCATCACTGGTAATTGGTAGTTGTGGTAAGGAGATGGTTCTGCATTTGTGATTTAATTGATGTGGATAAAAATTCTCTCAGATGATGCAATTCAGCAACTCATCTCTGAAAATCTTGGAGAATTTCCTGAGATACTGAGAATTTAACTGACTTGCCCATAATCATACAGCTAGCATGTGGCAGCAGCAGGTCCTCCTGATTCAAAAGCTTTCAGTCATTATATCAAGAAGCCTCTCTATCTACTTCTATCTATGCAGAGGGAACAAGATCATAATCATAGACCTAGGAAGCAATGAGCCCTCAGAGCCTAGCTAGTCCTATCTACTCATCGTACAGATAAGGAAACTGAGGCCCAGGAGAGTAAGTGATTTGCCCAAGATCACACAGATAGTTCTAGAGAATAATATATATAACATATATGTAATAGTAATAAAGGAGTACATAATAATGAATACTTATAGTAATACTAGTAAATTAATAATAATTTCAATCAATAACAGAAATATAATAATAGTATTAAATAGGAATTGGGGAGATTTAGGTTATATGTACATTATAGCTTAGCAATAATTTCAAAAATCAAAAGTTTTTTTTTTATTTTTTTTTTTACATTTTTAAACCCTTAACTTCTGTGTATTGGCTCCTAGGTGGAAGAGTGGTAAGGGTGGACAGTGGGGGTCAAGAGACTTGCCCAGGGTCACAAGAGGTGTTTTTTTTTTGTTGATAAAATTCCAAATCATCAATCTGGAAACCACAAAGTATGTTTCTAAGCAACGTCAAAAGGGTCCCACGGACCATAACTACATCTAGGGGAAATTGTGCTCCTTGGCACCATCAAAACAGAGATGCTTTTCAAATCAGTTTTAACAGCTTGTTAAAAACAGGGGTGTGATCATCTTTATACCTGTATGCAGGGTTAGGTCACATCCCACAAAACACAACTGAAGTGGACACCAGGGCAAGATTTTTCTTCCAAAAGCAACTTTCCAGAATGATCATCCCTTTCCCTGAAACACTGGAGAATTCTTTTACTCCCTCCCCCCTCCCCCCCTTTGGCTCTTAGCCATTTCTGTCCTGCTGTTCTCAAAGACCTTTCCAGAAAGAGCCCTGAGATTGTCTTTTTCTTTTCAACTAGCTTTCCTTTTTGCTTTCTTACGCTTATTTCTCTTCCCCAGTCCAGGGAAGAGAACATAAGCCTTGGAACCTTTGCTTTAATTGGCCCTTCCTTTGGAAGGCCAAACACAATACTTTGGCGTCTTGGATTTTCTCTCCTCCCAGGTTTGCTGCTGCATAATAATTTGATGTAAATCTTTGTAGCTTGGTAGCTGTCCCCCACCCCCACCCCTTTCCTCCAGTCTGGGATAGGCTTGTTAAGTGGTTCAGGTAATGAGGAAGTGAAAGCTTCAAGGCCCCGTGGATTGCTTGTGGGCTTTGAATGCCAATGAATTTTGGGGCTTTTTGTGTCTGGTCTCCAAAGCTTAGCTTGGGACTTGCTTGAAAGCTGTCTTAGCTCTCTAGTGCTCTGCTAGCCTGGGATAAAAAGGCTACTCATTGCTTCTGGCTCTTTATCAGGGGTTCAAAGTGGGGTCCCCTTCCTGGTCCTCATTACCCCTACTGGTAATGGGAGAGTAAGGGCCAGCCAGGGGCACCCGAGGTTACCTGGAAAGGGAGCTCTAGGAGAAGTGGGGAGGGGAGGGGCTCGACAGCCTGGGATTAAAAAACAAACAAACAACCCCCGCCAAGCCCCTGTCATCTTTTTGTTCAGCGTCAGGTATTCCGACTTGCATTCCCTTCCTGATGCCTACATAAAGGGAGAGTGTGATACAGTCCGGGCCAAGGAAGTGAGGCTTGAGGGGTCTCTGTGTGTGAGTGTGTGTTGGTGGGGGGAGGGGAGGCCTCCCTGGCTTCTTCTAGGTGTGCATCATTGCTTCCTGCATCCTTTCCCCGCTGGTGGCCCTCTAGCCCCTGGCTCGCTGTGCCCCTCTCCCACCAGCCGGCTGCCTTACTTTTGGTCTCCTCCGAAGCCACCGCATAGGAGTTCTGCGGGCAGTTAATGATACAGCCACAGGGCAGGTGGGTCCAGCGTTCAGACAAGACGAACACTGGGGTCACGGTGGCCGCCAGGGAAGTCAACAGAAAGCTGAAGAGCTCGAAGGAGAGGCTCTGGAACTCCGGGGTGCTCCGGGCCACCATGTGGATCTGCAAGGACACCAGGCTTCAGAGTGCGAGGACTCCCAACCCTGTGCCCTCCATCCCTCCAGGGGACCCTCCTCTGTCTCTGTCCATGTCCTACCTGCCCTGGCTTCCTCTGCCTCCGGCCTGGCTGCCCTCTAGGTCATCCTGCCTCCTGTCTTCCCTTCCTGGCCACTCTGCTTGCCTTTCTCCCCGGGGACACCTTCTCTTCGCCTGTCTGCCTGTCTGGGGGTGGTTCTGCCCTTCGGCTCGCCAGCCTTGCTCCTCTGCTCCCTAGCTCCAGGGCAGGTCTGGGAAGGACCCTTAGCTCCTCAGCAGGAGCCCCGGTCGGTCACTCAACCCCGCCAGGAGGAGAAAAGGAAAGGAGAAGCAGGCAGGAGGCACGGAGGAGGCATCCAGGACCCGGGGCCTGGCCGTCCCTGCAGTGCAACCCAAAACGGGCACGGTCTCTTCCTTTCCTGCCCAGCCCAGGCTGGCAAGACCCCGAGCTCCTCCAGCCCTGCGTCGGAGAGGGAGTGTAACTTAGTGGATGCTGCCGCCGCCAGGCCTTGACTGGGTTAGCGGCTCCTCTGCCCTAGCTTTGGCCCCATCAAGGGACCGGGCTGCTTTTGATCTTCCGTCAGATGCTCCTGGGACCCCAGCTCCCCCATCACAGGATACAGCACAGGAGAGCCGCCTTGTCTTCCCGGTTCTCGGCAAGAGATCCATGACAGGCATCCTCGGTTCCCCGTCACCCCCTGTGTCTGCACTGCCTGTTCCCACCTGTCGGTCTCCTTCTTTCTTCACTAGCCCCCCCGGGCGTTGTTCCCGCTCAGCAGGGGTGCGGCTAGAAAGGACCAGGGATGAGGGATGAAGCTGGGATAGCGCTGGGGGCCGGGATCAGGACGGGACTCGGGGGTGAGGATGGGAGTGAGGCTGATTAGGTATAGGGGTGAGGAATGGGATGGGGACGAGATCTGGAATGAGAGATGCGCTGGAGGGATGTGTTGAGGGCAGAGATGGAGATAGGGGACTGTTTGGGATGGGCTGGGGATGGAGATTGGGATGGGCTTCACGGATAGTGATGGGGCTGAGGTGGAGACGGGGAAGGGGGCGGTAGGTATCTGCTGAAAGGAGAGTTACACTTCCCTCTTCGCTGCCCTCTCTGAATCCCCAGAACTACCTCGGAAGAGGGCGGATCTCTGGCCCTTGGGTGGAAACCTCAAAGAGTTTATTTGGAAAATATTAACACACGGGTACACACACACACGCCCAAGCCTATCAAGCCGGCACATTCCTACAGAGGCTTCTAGAGAAGTGCCCATTGCTCAGGGAGCCACTCTGAAATTAGAGGAGTCACTTGTGGGCACACTGGGGGCAATCGAGTAACCCCCTTAGTGGTCTGCCCACTGGCAAGCACGAACACACTTACAGAAGGATCTGTCCATCCATCCATCCATCCATCCATCCATCCATCCATCCATCCATCCGGAGTTACTTTCTACATGCTTTTCTGCCTTTTCTGTGAGTGAGTGAGTGAGTGAGTGAGTGAGTGTGTGTGTGTGTGTGTGTGTGTGTGTGTGTGTGTGTGTGTGTGTGTGTGTTTTGGTTACCATCATTGGAAGCCAAAGGACGACCTTGGTCAGCGCCAGAATCAGGGAAAATCGCTTCTGGGCTATGCTCACGGTGAAGCTTCGGCTGCCGCGCTGGACGCCCCCCTGCTCGCGCTCAGGCCGCCTGCAGCCTCTGGCCCCTGCCTCGGTCCCTGTCCTGGGCCCCTGCCCTGCCGGTAGACCCAGGCCAAAGGCAGCCTCTGAGCTCAAGGTACGTCCTGCTCCCCTGTGGTATTGCACTGTGGAGGCCTGGGGATCCTCCGGGGTGCTGAGGAGGGCGCCGCCCCGGGACGGAGGGGTGCACGGCGTGAAACCTCCTCCGCGGGAGATTTCCTGGTAATTGACTCGAAATCTCGGCAGCTGGTCAGAGCACAGCAGCTGGTAAGTGAGCGGGACGGAGAATCCGGCCAGAACGCAGAAGCTGAGCGAGTAGACTACAAACAGCAGCAGGGAGCTGTTCCGGTCTGCTAGACACCCCCAAGGCGTGCGAACGAAGGCACCCCAGCCCCAGAGGGGGAGAGTGCACAGGAGCAGGCTGGCCACCCAGATGGCGAGCAGAGTGCCGAGAAGAGCGCGGGGCTGGCCGGCCGCGCCAGGGCTCCCCACACTTCTGTGTAGCGTGTAAAAGTTGTAGGAAACTATAACTGAAGCCTTGAGGTTGCTAGAGATGCCCTGGAAGAGGTAGAGAAAGGCGGACGTGGCGCACAGGGGCTGGGAGTCCCTGGGACTGTCTTTTGGCCACTGCAGAAACAGGAAGATGGTCATGGGCAGGACACTGATCAGGTCGTCCACGGACCAAGAGGCCACCATCATGGAGAGCACCGTCTTGTTTGGCATTTTCAGCAGGGAAGCTAAGGAATAAATGCTTCCCACCAGCGCTGTGATAGTCATCGCAAATGTTAAGCAGAGGAAGAAGACCGTTAACGGTCTTGGTCGGTTGGGAGTCGCGTCCTTAATGGGGCTTTCCATCCCCGGACTAGTCCCATTCATGGAAAAGTTACTGGGCATCACAGACATGGTCCCGGAACGACACTCAGTTGTCCTTATCAATGACTCTGCAAGTTTTCGCCAGGCAAGACATGGCTAGTAATTGCCAAATGGAGTTTTTCTTGGCTCCCACCAAATTTCTTTTCTGTCTTTCCAGGTGATGCCTCTGGTCAGTTCTTCAGGATAGGGTCAGGCACGAGTCCTGTAGGTTTGCCATCCCACCTTTTAGAAATCGGGCTCCACTGGACTGGATATTAATAGAAAACTCCCCACCCTCCATTCCAAAGAAAATAAGACCAAAAGCAAAGCCAACTCAAACTCCCAGCTCCCCAGCCCACAAGTTTCAGACAGGAAAGCAATTCCTCTTGGATCCTTTACTATTCCTTTCCATGCAGCCAGACAGTTTCATTGGCTTCTCAGAATACTCAAACTCCATTCACTTTGGAGAGTAGTTCAAGAAGAGCCTCGCTTGACAGCTGGGTCAGGAAAAAAGGCAAATCCTCAGGTACGTTTCAACCCCGCTGGCTCAGCGAGAGAAAGAGCACCGAATGAGAGGCTCTGTCTTTGAACCGAGCTGCTGCTGCTGCTGCTGCTGCTGCTGCTGCTGCTGCTGCTGCTGCTGCAGGAGGGAGGAGTCAGCTCTGAGCAGGGTAGAGGCAGGAACTCGAAGGAGGGGGAGGGGGAGAAGGAGAAGGAGAGGATGCATGTGCTCATGGATCGACCTGGTTCCCAGTCTGATCCCAAGCCAGAAGCAGCCCTTGTGAAGCCACACCCTTCAAGGCTGAGACTTCAAACCCCAAGCAAACACTTGCTCGCGCTTGCAGTCGTACTTCCGAGCTCGGAACTCCTCCAGCGAGCGGCTCAGATGCTCTTCTCAGTCTGATGGCCAGTTCTGTTTCCCAATGGAGACCAGCGCAAAGCCTACAGATTCCTCTTGGAAAAAGATGAAAGCGATTTCAGTCTCCTCGTTGGGATGAAAAAGAACGGTGATTTCCATCTGTGCCACACACGCAAATTTCCTAGAAGTAGAGAGAGAGTGTGCCAGAGTGGATTGAGGGCAGCCTCAGATTGAGGAAGGCTTGGACTCTGCTTCTGCCTCTGGCAAACACGGATTCTTATCCTAGGAAAGTGATAAAACTTCTCAGTGCCCCCAGGCACTACTAAGAGCAGAAACTGCAGAACAGTCAGTTACCCATCCGCACTGGTAGAGGGAGTTTCCTCCCCGGTAGTTTAGTACAGCCCAGATCTCATAGACATCGCGGCTTTCCCTCCACTCCCCCAACGCCCAAATACTCAGAGAAAAAAATGTATTTAAGTATATCAGTAAAATCCCAGGTCCAGCCCCCAATCCAAAGGAGTCATTATAATATTCAGCACAATTAACTTCACAAGGGACAATACAGAAGCTGTGTATAAGAACAGTAGTTCATTCCTGGCTTGTGTTTTTTGTCTTCTGTAAATAGTGCCCTTTAAGCATTTGTTCTCTCCAGCAGCTCCATCATTACTTGAAAATAAATACCGGCTGGGCTTGGTGGGGCATGCCTCTAATCCTAGCTCCTGTGGAGGCTCCGGCTATTGGGTCACTTGAACTCCAGAATTCTGAGTTGCAGTCAGCTATGTGACTGCATAGATATGATCATTTCTCTCTCTCTCTCTCTCTCTCTCTCTCTCTCTCTCTCTCTCTCTCTCTCTCTCTCTCTCTCTCTCTCTCTCTCTCTCTCTCTCTCTCTCATAAGTTACCTAATAGAGGAAAACTGGCCCAGATTGGAAACTGAGAAGGTAAGAGCTCCAGTGGTATGGAACTGAAGTAGGACTTGGATTGCGGATAGCTCCTGAACTTCCAGCTCGAGCAAGATAGGAAGATTCAAGCCGTAAAAAAAGAAAAACAAATGAGATAGCATGCTTTAGGGGAAAACCCTGAAGCATCGGCAGTTTGGAAAACTGAGTTCTGGTTCCAGGCTTCGTATTAATACATTTGGAAGAGTCATTCTTCCTTTCTAGACTTTAAGTTCCCTCTTATGTAAAATGAGAGATTAGACAAGATGGTCTCAAAGGTCTTTTGCCTTTCTCTGATTCTGTGACATGCTGGAGGACTAGTGCCATTTTTATGTCCCTGGAAAGGTTTACAAATCTTGGTCCCCCTGCCTTGAGGGATGACTGTTTGCTGATAATCTTAGGCTTCATTGCTAATATGTGCAGATTTTCTGATCAAACCCCTGTCCTATGGAAAGGGGAATTTTGGGCAAGAGAATTTTGTGAATTTTACTCAAATACTTTTTTTTAATTTTTATTTTGAATATTTTCCCATAGTTACATGTTTTCATGTTCTTTCCTTTTCCCCCAAACCCTCCTGACCCCCCTTAGCTGACGCACAATTCTACTGGGTTTTACATGTATCATTGATCAAGACCTAATTCCATATTATTGATAGTTGGACTAGAGTTATTGTTTAGTGTCTTTAATACCAATAATATCCCCATCAGCCCATGTGTTCAAGCAGTTGTTTTTCTTCTGTGTTTCTCCTCCCACAGTTCTTCCTCTGAATGTGGCTAGTTTTTGTCCTTCATTTTCAAAGAAGACCAAATACTGAATGACTACCACCACTGAAGACACTAGAAACAAAGTTTTTGCCACAAAAGTACTTGACATATTGTCAAATGATTGAACATTAAACATGTTGTCAAATGATTGAACAGAAAACAGTGAACAACTTTACTTTATTAGTGAAAATGATATTAAAGAGGAAGCATTACCATTTTTTCCATAAAGTGCAGGGCCTGCAATCATGAAGACTCTTCTTCTTTAATTCAAATCCAGCTTCAGACACTTACTAGCTGTGTGACCTTGGGACTTAACCCACTGGCTTCAAATTCCTCATATATAAAGTGAGCTGGAGAAAGAAATGGAAATTGCTCCAATATCTTTGCCAAGAAAACCCCAAATGGTGTCACAAAGTGTTGGACGTGACTAAAAAATGACTGAATGACAACAAATTGCCATCTGTTTTGGTGCTGTGCCTTCCAGACCATGAGGCATTTCCAAATAACTTGCAGCTGAAACCTTCTGCATATAGTTTCCCCAATTACGATGTGAGCTCTTTGAGATCTGTCTTGCTTTTCTAATTTATCTTCGGCATCTACACAATGCTTTACATATAGTAAATGCTTAATAAACATGTCATTCCTTCATCCCTCCATTCATTTCCTCTCTTTAAAAGAGTTGCTTAGTGTGTAAATAATAGCAGCAGACATTTGAAAGAAATGTTGGTCCATGCTGTCATATTCTGTCTAAGCTTTCTCTCTGTCTCTGACCTGTAGTGATCCATCCATTCAAATGTTGTAGATCTATGCTGAAGCCTCTTACACTGGAGAAACAGAAAGAAGCTTGAGGTCAACAAAGTGAACCATTTTAGTAATAAGATTTAGAGTATCATATTGATTTAGTTAATGATTGAAATTGCATTTTACATCAAGACAACAAGTATATATTAATCACTTACTATGTGCCAGGCACTGTGTTGTATGACAGATACACAGAAAAGCAAAAATATAGTCTCTGCCTAATTGCAAAGAGTTTACTTTCTAATGGAGGAAACCATAAAAAACTTGGCAGATACAAGCCATAGATGGGAAATATTTGGCACTCTGAGAAGGAAAAGAATTAATATCACAGTGTTTGGAAAAGGCCTCCTCAAATAAGTGGAATTTGAACTGAGTCTTGAAGAAGTCAGGGAAATAAAGAATTGGAAGTGACGGTACAGAGCTTTCCAGCCATGAGAAAGCAGCCACTGTGAAGTCTTAGAAATAGGAGATTATGTGTTGGATTGGAGGGACTACAACAAGGCCAGTGTTTCTGGGACCCAGAACTGTGGAAGCAGGAAGGGAAAGCAGATGCTAGTGTTCATGTCCTATTCCCAAAGTCAGAATATCATCTTGTTGTTGTTGTTGTTGTTATCACACTATATTGATATCTAATCACACATTAGAATAGTTTTGAAAGCAGGCTCATCACTAGTTGCATTAAATGTTGGGTCTCCATACTGAGAGCCAATTATCCAATGGCATTGTGACAATACAAAAATGGGCTGGAAAATTTATGATATCTGATTCTATTTCAATGGATTTTCCAGTCGCAATGCTCTACAATGTCAAAAATGATAGTCAAGTCCAAACCCCTTTTAGCTATTATTGGAAAATTTGGATTTCATTTGGCCTTCTCTCATTTTTAATTTTCTTCTACTTCCCAAACCATGTCTGTACCATAACCTCATCTAAGAGAGGCAACTTGATTTTGGCCTTTTGTTTTTTGATTAGTTAGATTTATCTGTTACACAATTATTATTTAGTGACTCTTTAATGTTAGCCATAGCCCTTGATGTATTATTTTAATTGAACCCCACAATAACACAGTGAGGTAGGTACTTTTATTGCCATACTTCTCTCCCTCACCTTTTCATAGGAGAAGAAGCTTCTTAATAAAGGTTAAATAAATTACTTGAACATATAGGCAGGCAATCATTACATATTTATTAAGCATCTACTATATGTTAGGCACTGTGCTAATCAATGAGGATACAAAGAATGGATGAAAGATAGTCTTTTCCCTAAAGGAACTTACAATATAATGAGAGACACAACATGTAAATAAATCTACACCAAGCTGGATATCTATAGGATAAAGAGGAAATAATTAACAGAGGGATGACACTGGCATTAAGAGGGGTTGATATGATAAGCAAAGAAGGAGTCCTATGAAATTCCTTTTATGATACAAATATGGCACTGATTCCAAAGTCAGGTAGATCAAAAACAGAAAAAGAAAATTACAGACCAATTTCCCTAATGAACATAGATGCAAAAATCTTAAATAGAATACTAGCAAAAAGACTCCAGCAAGTGATCAAGAGGGTTATCCAACATGATCAAGTAGGATTTATATCAGGAATGCAAGGATGGTTCAACATTAGGAAAACCATCCACATAATTGACCATATCAACAGTCTAACAAACAAAAATCACATTATTATCTCAATAGATGCTGAAAAAGTCTTTGACAAAATACAACACCCATTCCTATAAAAACAATAGAAAGTATAGGAATAGAAGGGCCTTTCCTAAAAATAGTAAACAGTATATATCTAAAATCATCAGCAAGCATCATATGCAATGGGGCTAAGTTAGAAGCCTTCCCAATAAGATCAGGAGTGAAACAAGGATGCCGTTATCACCTCTATTATTTAACATGGTACTAGAAACACTAGCAGTAGCAATTAGAGAAGAAAAAGAAATTGAGGGTATTAAAATAGGCAATGAGGAGACTAAGCTATCACTCTTTGCAGATGATATGATGGTCTACTTAAAAAATCCTAGAGAATCAACTAAGAAGCTAGTCAAAATAATCAATAACTTTAGCAAAGTTACAGGATACAAAATAAATGCACAGAAATAATCAGCATTTCTATATATTTCCAACACATCACAGCAGCAAGAGGTAGAAAGAGAAACACCATTTAAAATCACCCTAGACAATATAAAATACTTAGGAATCTATCTACCAAAACAAACACAGGAATTATACAAACAGAACTACAAAACACTTTCCAAACAATTAAAACTAGATCTAAACAATTGGAAAAACATTGATTGCTCATGGGTAGGATGAGCTAACATAATAAAAATTACCATTCTACCCAAATTAATTTACTTATTTAGTGCCAATACCTATCGAACTACCAAAAAACTTTTTTACTGAATTGGAAAAAAATATAACAAAGTTCATTTGGAATAACAAAAGATCAAGAATATCAAGGGAAATCATGAAAAAAACGTGGTCTAGCAGTACCATATATTAAGCTATACCACAAAGCAGTGGTCATCAAAACAATGTTGTACTGGCTAAGAGACAGAAGGGAGGATCAGTGGAATTGACTTGGGGTAAGTGATGTCAGCAAAACAGTGTATGATAAACCCAAAGAGCCCAACTTTTGGGACAAAAATACACTATTCAACAAAAATTGCTGGGAAAATTGGAAAACAATATGGGAGAGATTAGGCTTAGATCAACATCTCATACCCTACACCAAGATAAATTCAGAGTGAATGAATGACTTGAATATAAAGAAGGAAACTATAAGTAAATTAAGTGAACACAGAATAGTGTACTTGTCAGATCTCTGGGAAAGGAAAGATTTTAAAACCAAGCAAGAGTTAGAAAAAATTGCAAAATGTAAAATAAATAATTTTGATTATATTAAATTAAAAAGGTTTTCTACAAACAAAAACAATGCAACCAAAATCAGAAGGGAAATGACAAACTGGGAAAAAAATCTTTATAACAAAAAATTCTAACAGAGGTCTAATAACTCTAATATACAATGAACTAAATCAATTGTATAAAAAATCAAGCCATTCCCCAATTGATAAATGGGCAAGGGACATGAAGAGGCAATTTTCAGATAATGAAATTAAAAGTATCAATAAGCATATGAGGTGTTGTAAATCTCTAATAATTAGAGAAATGCAAATCAAAACAACTCTGAGGTACCACCTCACACCTAGCAGATTGGCT
Organism: Gracilinanus agilis; assembly: GCF_016433145.1. NCBI lineage: Eukaryota > Metazoa > Chordata > Mammalia > Didelphimorphia > Didelphidae > Gracilinanus > Gracilinanus agilis. The sequence goes on from NC_058132.1 coordinate 653,338,194, forward strand.
AAAATGATAGAAGGGGAGAGTAATGAATGTTGGAGGGGATGTGGCAAAATTGGGACATTAATGCATTGCTGATGGATTTGTGAACTGTTCCAACCATTCTGGATGGCAATTTGGAACTATGCCCAAAGAGTTCTAAAAGACCGCCTGCCCTTTGATCTAGCCATAACATTGCTGGGTTTGTATCCCAAAGAGATCATAGATAAACAGACTTGTAAGAAAATATTTATAGCTGTGCTTTTTGTGGTGGCAAAAAACTGGAAAACGAAGATATACCCTTCAATTGGGTACTAGCTGAATAAATTGCGGTATATGGTGATGATGGAATACTACTGTGCTCAAAGGAATAATAAACTGGAGGAATTCCATGTGGACTGGAAAGACCTCCAGGAACTGATGCAGAGTGAAAGGAGCAGAGCCAAAAGAACATTGTACACAGAGACTGATATACTGTGGTAAAATTGAATGTAATGGACTTCTGTATTGGCAGTAATGCAATGACCCAGGACAATTCTGAGGGATTTATGGAAAAGAACGATACCCACATTCATAGAAAGAACTACAGAGTGGAAACACAGAAGAAAAACAGCTACTTGAAAACATGGGTTGATGCGGTCATGATTGGGAATGTAGACTTGAAATGACTATATCAATGCAACTATCAATAATATGTAAATAAGTCTTGATTGATGACACATGTTAAAACCAGTGGAAATGTGCTTTGACTACGGGGGAAGATATTTGAGGAGGGGAGAAGGGGAAAGTAAGACCATGTATCATGTAAGTACAGAAAATTTTTCTAAAAAAATTTAAAAATGAAAAAAAGAAGGGTTGAAAAAGACTTCTATTAAAGATGGGATTTTAGTTGGAACTTAAAGGAAACCAGGGAAGTCAATAGGAAGAGAAGAGTAGTGAGAGAGTTCCAGGCATGGAGATAACCAGAGAAAATGCTACAAACCAAGAGATAGAGTGTGATGGGTAGAGGAATATCTAGGAGGCCAGTGTTACTGGGTCAAAGATTACATTTTGGAGAGTAAACTATAAGAGGACTAGAAAGGAGTGGGGGCAAGATTATAAAGGGTTTTGAATATTAAAAAGAAGATTATATATTTGATAGTAGAGGCAATATGGAACTCCTGGAGTTTATTACGTGGATAACTGATGACATTTGATCCCTGTGCTTTAGGAAAATCATTTTAGTGGCTAAATGGGGATGAATTAGAATGGGTAGAAACTTGAGGCAAACAGATTCCCATAGTAGGTTAGTGCAGTAGTCCATGGGTGAGGGGTTAGGAAATGTGGGCCTGTACCAAGGAGGTACCAGTGTCAGATAAGAGAAGGGGATATATTCAAGAGATGATATAAAATTGAAATTGACAGATCATGGATGGAGAAGGTGAGAAAGTGAAGAATCTGGAGTGTCTCCTAGTTCAAGAACTTGAGAGACTGGAAGAATGGTGTTGCCCTCAACAGTAATATGCAAGGTAGGGGGGATCAAGTTTTATGAGGAAAGAAAATGAGTTCCATTTTGGACAGATTGAGTTTAAGATATCTACTGGACATCCAGTTTGAGATGGCAGTTGGAGGTCAGCAGAGAGTTTTAGGCAGAACAGAAATATTTGAGAATTGTCAGTATAGGGATATCATTATAACCAAGGGAGCTGATGAGATCATCAAGTAAAGTAAATATAGAAGGAGAAGAGAAGCAGGTCCAGGACAGAATCCTGGGGGAAGCTTCTGATTGAGGGATATGATTAGGAGTATCCAGCAAAGGAGAGAGAGAAGGTATAGTCAGATAGATAGGAGAAGAACTAGGAGAGAGTTGTATCTCAAAAACCAAGAGAGGAAATAGTATCAGCATGAGAGTTGTTCTGTACAAAGCGCTATGCTAGATGTTGGTGATATAAACAGAAAAACAAACACAAATCAGGCCCTGTCCTCAAGAAGCTTTCTTTGTGGGGGACACAATACACACAAGATATCCCAAAGTTTTAAACTATTAAAGATAAAGACTTTTGAGATGCCTTGCATAATGGTTTTAGCTGCTGGTAAGGTGGGAAACTTCCATAGTCTGTTAGTATATAATGATATAGTCTATGTTAAGACGACAGTATCTGTAATGATGTTTTGTCAACAAAGTCATAGCTATATCTGATGATGAGCCACTTAACAGCGTCAAGTGGTGCTGTTTTGGTGGCAAGAACTTTCTTTTCTTGGATTTCACTAGCTCTGGCTTCTATGGAGGTAGGGCTCAGCCTTCACAGAAATGGATTCCAGCTTGTATCATCACAGGGGATGGAAGCTGGAAACAGCAACTTCACTTCTTACCACTGCATCCCTGGCCCACACATCACATCCTCACTGATTTTCCCATCTATCCATTCTGAATTTTCTGATAAAATGGAAATAAATGGCAGTGCTTCCTTAGTCATTAGCATGTTGCAGAAAGTATAATAAACACTCTTCCAAATACAGGAGAGTAGAGTAGAATGTTATAAATTTAGGGCTAGAAACAACCTTAGAGAATATATAACTTAACTCTTATTTTTTAAAATAAGGAAACTGAGGCCAAGGGAAATTACTCTTTGTTATAGAGTTACATAGATTATGACAGACACTGGATTGGACTTTAAATCCTTTAAATCAAAATCCCAAGTTTTTTTTTCTCTGATTCACACTTCATCTCTAATTGAGATCTACAATGGACTGAATAGATTAGAACAATGAACTGAAGCCAATTAGATATGATTAATAGAACTTAATCTGAGGCCATCAATTCAAGCTTAAAATCAATTTTACTCAGACAGAATGGAATAGATGAAGCAGATTTTAGCTCAATAGGAGGAAAAACTCCTGCTCTCCAAAACTTCCTCTTTAAGTAGAGAATTGCCTATCATTTGTAGATTTTCAAATGAAGAGGGGCTACACATCCACTTCTCTGGGATACTGAAGACAAGATTCTTACTTTAAAGTTTGGGTTAGATGTTTCCGAGCTTCTTTCAAGTCTGGAACATTATTTCATGCTGTTCTGGCCTTTATGCCTGAACCTAACACTTTTCTTTTCTCCATCAAGGATGTTGTTACACATTTTTTTTGTAAAGTTCTCTTCCAATTTCATTTCTTTCTAGGTAAAATGACTAAAATCACTCTGAAATACATGGTCACACCAGTGAAAGTATGGGGTTGCTTCTAAAGAATATCATTAAAATTGGCTCTGACCTGATATTCCTGATAGGTCATGCATTGCATGTTGGTATTACAGTGCCTTTTCCTTTTGATTGTTTGTCCTTGGGAAGAGTTGGTGGTGTGGACTTCAGTTGTGCTTTTTTGCCATTTAACCTGAATATTCAAAGTAACACAGTGTTGTACCTAGAGGGCTAGCCTTGGAGTCAGGATGACATGGGTTCAAGGTCTAGTTCTAATAAACTCTTGGTGTGACTATGGGAAAGTCAGTTAATCTCTTGATAATGTAGATAACTCTAAGTCTTTCAGTTATAGGCAAGTAGTCATTCTTAATCAGGACAGGAAATTTCTGCTCTAGAAGTTCCCTATACCAGTGATATCTAGGCTGTATGGGTATACACACACACGTGTATATATATATATATATACACATATATATATATATACATGTACATATATACACACCTGTATATATATGAGGTGTTTATGTGTGCATGTATGTGTGTATATATACACATGTACATATATCCATATGTAAGTATATATGTATGTGTTTTCCTATGATGTAACTTATTACCTTGACCATAGATCATATTGTCATTAAGAAAATATCTATCATATGTCTAGGATTCAATAATCATAACATCTGAACTTTATATATAATTTTAAGTTTTAGGTAAATATCATGTATGTGTATCTGTATATATTTACATACATGTCATGAACATATGATACATAGATTAAGAAAGCAAGAACAAGAGCTGCTGTCATTTAGGATACTTTTGTAAGTAATTATTATCATAAAATGCACTGTAATTACTAATACTTTGGCCTTAAAAAAAGAAGACAAATGCAAAATTCAGAATTTACAAAACAGATTGCTTAAGGAGTGATCATTAATTTTATATAAGGATTATTTCATGCAAGGATTCTTCATGTGATAATTATGAATGGCAAGCTCTTCTAGTGTATTTGAAATGCAATTCAATTTACACAAAATTCAATTTACTAACTTCTTTCCAGGAACATTACTTTTTGTTAAGAGGATTACAGTTGCCCTTTCATGGCTCAAAAAGGTCCAAGTTACTTGAAATGGTAAGTAGCCCATTTTCCTTACAACATTTTTTTCATCATCAACAACAACAACAATGACCATGAGATGACAACAACAACAAGAAAACACCTTGTAAAAAAACTCTGAAATAATCAGGGTAATTCGAGGGCTCTGAAAGAAAGATTTCTAGGAAATACTTTCAAGTCTTTAAAGAGCTAATTCATCTCTTTGGGAGAACTATCTCACAGGATGTCTCATTCACTCTACTCACCTTGTATAAGACCTGCTGTCTTTGATAATTTTAACTTTGGATACTATTATCCAGTGACATGGGAAGGCAAAATTGGCTTTGATGTCAGTAAGAATTATACTTGTATCAGATGTACATAAACCTGGATTGATATCTTTTGGATTATCATGACATTTTAATTTACTTTGACAGTTCAAAACATAAATTCCCTCTTAGTTATAGCAACACAAAGTCTCAGACAACAAGCAATGAACAATATGACAGTTTCATTTTAAATGAAATCATCTTTGGCATAATGATTTCTGAAAATCATTGCAGATAATTCATCTTTCTAAAACTTTATATCATGTCTAAAAACTATGAAAGAAAAATGGAGTGTTTTTCATAGTAAGTCTTTGGCCCTGGAGGGCAAATACATGATCAAATCAAAAGTGTTTAGCTTTAATTATAATGCTTCATAGCTCAGTGATTTTTTGATGGATCAATGAGTCACTAGTGTCAACACTCCCTCTACTAACAACAATTTGCAATCCTCCATGCCCTAGTAAACAATCTTCCTGATTGCTGGGACCAATAATCATTTACTACCTAATGTACAGATCTCTAGGGATGAACTTTATTTAATTCAGTTAAGCTCATTTTCAAGTGATAGATATACAGTCTGTTATTGGGACTGAAAATTTAAAAGTGTTTTATTGATATGTTTGTTCTCATTTTTAAAATACCAGTCATTTTCCAATGATTTCCTTTCCAGTGAAAAGCTGACTTATTTCCTCCATTAAAATGTACACTTTTATAATAAGGAAAAAATAACATACAAAAGTATTTATAACTGTGCTTTTTGTGGTGGTAAAAAATTGGAAAATAAGGGGGCATTCATTGATTGGGGAATGGCTGAACAAATTGTGGTAACTTATGGTGATGGAATACTATTGTGCTGAAAGGAATAATGAACTGGTGGAACCCCATGTGAACTGGAATGACCTGCAGGAATTGATGCAGACTGGAAGGAGCAGAACCAGAGACTGATACATTATGGGACAATCAGATGTAAAGGACTTTTCTACTAGCAGCAATACAATGACCCAGGCAATTCCGAGGGACTTATGTGAAAGAATTCTATCCACATCCAGATAAAGAACTGTGGAAATGGAAGTGCATTAGAAAAATATGTGATCGATCATGTAATATGATAGGATATGACTGGGGCTTTGATGTTAAAGGATTGTGCTACTGTATGTATGAATAACACAGAAATAGGTTTTGAACAATGATACATGTATAACCCAGTGGAACCGCTTATCCAATTCAGGAGGGTGAGGAAAGAGGGAGGATCATGAATCATGTAACCATGGAAAAATATTCTAAGTTAAAATAGGGGGGAAAAAGAATGTATACTCTTGAGAATAGTGACTCTTGATGGTACAGAATCCTAAGGGTCTAGCATAGGGTAAATTCTTTTAAAATACTTCTGGTTGGTTGATTGAGAGATAAGAATAATTAAACAATACAAATCAACTCATTGTTCAGGTCTGAAAAAGTGAGCCCCTTTCCATACTTATAGTCTAAAATCTTTTTATCAAGAGGTGAGAGGCAGACTTGACCACCAAGTCCTCTGAACTAGATACTGTTCACTGTCCCTACTATAGTTGAGAGGTCTCCAAGCATTGTTTTCTTATCATTATTTTGGTTACCAGGTAAATTGCCATCCTGGTGTTGTTTGCTTCATCTGCCATCGGTTCATGTATATCTCAAATTTCTCTGAATTCTTCTTATCATCATTCCTTTTGGCTCAGTTTTATTGACTACACACTTTCTTTATTTGAAAAATGGAGATAATAGTAGCCTTTACCTCATGGGGTTGTTGTGAGGATTATAAAAGAAAATGTGTAATACACTTTGCAAATCTGAAGTGTCATAAAAATGTGAGATAGTATCACTTGAGGAATTGACATTTTGCTAGAAATCAGAGATTAGATGGAACTTTTACTCCCCTGCAAAACCTTCAGTTCTTCCAACCACAATGAGTCAGTAGAATGAGACCATACCATTCTAAGGACATGTCTTGTGTGTTGGAGCTAGTTCAAGAACTGAAAGCCAAATGGTAAATTTTCAATGTGATTATGTATGCCACAGAAATCGACTAATGATACAAACTTGAGCTGGGATTAGTTTGTAAACTCTCTAGACTTTTCAAAAAGCCATGGTGAAATATTAATAAGGCAGAAGAAACCAAAAAGTTTATCTTGCATGCATTTTTTAAAGAACCAGTTAAATATTGAACAGCATACTCCTGTTTATACCACACACACACACACCACACATGTACAGAGACAAAAATGTACCATAAGGCTAGTTTTCATTCCTGTAGGATTTCTCTCCAGTGTTTCCAGCTGTTTGCTGTTGTATAGACCGACTATGTAGCTGATTAACAGTTTTTGAACATGTTCATATAGCACTCTACCTTATTTAATATTTATATTTAATATATAATAATAAGTTAATAAATATCTTATTTAATAAACGCTTGCCTGGTGCCATTGAAAAAGCCCTGATTTGTTGTGGGGGACCTGAGTTCTAATTCCAGTATTGTTACTTGATATATGTGTGACTTTGGGTAAATAATTGTGTTTCTGGACCTTAGTTTTTTTTTTTAATTTATAGTCATAAAATGAAAGAATTTTCCTTTAGCTCTAAAACCTATGAGTTCACCTCAACCATTAATTTAGATGCTTTATACAGGCTTTAAAAAAACCTTTACTTTCCATCATAGAATCAGTACTGTATATGGGTTCTGAGGCAGAAGAGTGGTAAGGGCTAGGCAATGGGGGTCAGGTGACTTGCCCAGGGTCATACAGTAAGGAAGTGTCTGAGGCCAGATTTGAACCCAGGGCCTCTCATCTCTGGGCTTGGCTTTCAATCCACTGAGCCACACAGCTGCCCCCAATTCAGGCTTTAAATCATTGTTTCAACCAATTTTTTTTTTCATGAAATTAACGTGTGTTTCCCCTTATTGAATCAACTCATTGTTTTGACACTTTGGTGACGTGGTCTGTTTAGATCGGACTCTTTCCTTGAAGAAGGAGAAGTGGGAGACATAGGAATAGCTAGAAAAACTGATAAGACTGATAAGACCATAAGTCCTGTCCCTGAAGCCAAAGAATTTGACTAAGTCTTGTGTTTATCCTTCTCTGGCTTTTCTATGACTGTAGTCATTCAAACATTTTTGGGGTCCATTTTCCCTGGATTTATATGTCTTTAAAAGGTTGCAGCTCCCTCTGAACTCAGAAGGATAAAACAGTATATTACCAACTAGCTCAGTCTTCTTAAATAAAGCCTTATAGCTTTCCATTCTGGACAAGATTAGTTACTCCCTGACATGTGCTGTCATCCTTCCTAGGACTAGAGCCAAAAAATGTGACCCAGATTTGTGAGGGATGAAGGAGGATCAGAGGAGATAATATACATAAAGTACTTTACAGACATTAAAATGCTAAAGAAATAATCCTTCTTCATTTTATTTATTAGAATAATAATCATTATTAGGATCATTTTCCCCACATTATTTTTCTCTTCCCAGATTGGTTTCTATTCCATTGATAAATTCCATACTTAGGTCAGCAGAGTATAGGATCTAATCCTCTTCTATGATATCACAGACAAGAAATCAAATGTAGAGTTACAGCCCAAGTTATCTTAATTCCTTTCCTCCTTTTTTTCATGGTCTCTACAGACAGCATTAATTTTGAGGATTAGGCCTGATGTACCGAGAAATTTTGTTTTACTTTGAATTCTTATGTCTCCAAAATTGGTATTAAGTTTGTTAAAAATACTTGCACATGAAGATTTCTTACTCTGTGAAAATTTTCTTTAAAGGGAATTGTTGGAGACACAATATTCAATCAATCAATAATATTTATTAAGCACCTACTATGTGCCAAGCACTGTGTTAAACACTGAGGATACAAAAGGAGGAAAATCAATTGAAATTTCCTGCTAGGGAACTTCCTCCAATAATGTGCTATACTGATGATATGGGGATAGAGGATAAGAATGGGACCAAGGATTTCATAAATACAGAGGACTTTGGGGTGAGAAAACATCCCTTTTTTAGCGTGGTTCATCACTTGCCTGACAATTTCTAGTCTCAGAGAGGTGCTTAGAGCTCAGAGAGAGTAAGCAACTTGCCCAGAGTCACATAGTCAGTATTTGGCAGAGGCAGAACATTTTTTTAAAACCCTTGCTTTCTGTCTAAATAATAACTATAAAACAGAAGGGAAAGGGCTAGGCAAATGGAGGTAAATGACTTGCTCAGGGTTACATAGCTAGTCTGAGGTTAGAGTTGAATCCAAGACCTCCCATCTTTATCCACTGAGCTACCTAGTTTCCCTTCAGTATATTGATAATTACAAATGAAGATGATGTTGGAGGATGAGAATATTTTTGGATATAGCTCCTTCTCTACTTCCTTTTCAAGTTGCTCCACTTGTCCAATCAGCCAGATTCATCAGAAGTGATTCACTGATCAAAGTAAACTCAATGGAATGTCTGGATATAGAAATGGATATATAAATATAGCATATATACTGCAAGGTGTAAATGAGGCTCAGCCCTCCTGTCCCTACTTCTGTCAACATAGAGCAACACTGTTGTAGAATCCTAAGATTTAGAAGCAGAACAGAACTTAGTAATTATCTAGTCCAACCTCCAAATTTTACAGATGAGGAAACAGATGGGAAATTGTGGAGTCAGGAGTAGAAGAGTAGTAAGGGCTAGGCAATAGGATTTAAGAGACTTGCCCAGGATCACACAGCTAGGGAGTATTTGAGGCCATATTTGAACTCAAGACCTCCCATCTCAAGGCCTGGCTCTCAATCCACTGAGCCACCTAATTAATTTTTTTAAGTTAAAGCTCTCAGACAAATTACTGTGGCACCCTGGTGGCAAGTAGGACTTCTTTGGTTTAAGAACTATTTGTTTGATGCCCAGGTCCTATATAAAGTGATCAGCTTGATGGGTTGAGTTAACATCCTTACAAAGGGAAAGGTCAGATGGTCAGTCAAAGAATATTTATTAAGTGCTTACTATGGGCCAGGCACTGTGTCAAGGGGGCTGAGAATAAAACTACAAAAAAAAGAAAGATACTCCCTGCCCATAAGTTTATACTCTAACGGGGGTGGGGGTGGGGAGGGGGAGAAAGTCAAAAGGAATCTGAGAGGCATGGTGAGATAGTGAGGGAATGAAGGTATCAAGCACAGGGGCACTGTAGAGGAAGTTTAAAATATATGGTGGTAAGATATGAAGGTTGTAACAGGAAGACATGAAGCATAACATGGATACCTTTGAGAGTGTCCAGAATGGACAACTAACATGGTGGCAACATTTGAGTTCATGCCATAGGAGGATTAGTTGAAAAGTGGGGATGGCATGGTGGCTAGTATGTTAGACTTTGGATTCAGGATCCAAACCCCATCTTAGACACTCACTAGCTGCATGATCCTGAACAGATTACCCAACTTCTCTGAATCTCAAATTTATCATCAGAAAACGTGAGTGGACTAATAGCATCTACCTCACAGGGATGTTGTGAGGATTAAATGAAGTAATTTTGCATAGTGCCTTGTGAACCTTAAAGTTCTGGGTAAATGCAAAGTATGATTATTGTATTCTCTGGCCTTGAGAGGAGAAATGGAGGAATCCTAGAGTTGTCTTCAAGTATTTGAAGGACTCTCATATAGGTCACAGGTGATAATACTCTTTCGTTTTTTTTTCCCCAGAAGGCAGAACTAGTTACGAAGATGAAAGTGGCAAAAAGGAAATACTCCCTAACAATGAGAATTGTCTCCAAGAAGAGTAGACTGCTCTTGGAAGCAGCAGGAAACTTTCTTTTTGGAAATCTGTAAACAATGGATGAATGGTCCCTTGTCAGGGATTTTGACAAAGGGAGCCTTTTTCAAGGATGGGTTAGACTAGATGGTCATCAAGATCCCTTATGCTTCTGCCCAGGGGTGATTCTGGATGTGCTTTTGGAAAATCAAGCTGATATCATGGATAAAGAGGCAGGTTTATGCATCCTGAAACATGCTTGTACATGGCATGCACTACTCTCCATTAGATTATAAGCCCAATGAGATCTGAGGGTACATCAGACATTATTTATATCAGCTAACATGTAGGCCATTAGAAGTGTGGAATGGCAATGAAAGTACATCAGCTTGGAAAAAGAGGGAATAAATTTAAACAGACTGAACCAGAATCCTAGAAGTTTGGCTAAGATAAGGCAGGGATTGTTCCCCATAGAAAAGTACAAGATAGAAATGACAACCTCTGGGTTTTTCTTCCTCAAGGGATAAGAACAGGAGAGCTAAGAATCCAATTTAATTAAAAATATTTTTCATTAAAAGGAAAGAAGGTTCATATTGTTCAAAGTGCAGGAAGAATTTCCTATTGAGTATCCCCAGTGCCAATGCCTAGAGTTAATTTTCTCCTCATCCACTTTCTTTCTTGAAATCTCTAGCCTCATTCAAGACTTGGATCAGGCATCATCTCTAATCCTAGGCCTTTCCTGATCCCCCTAAATAGTGTTTTTTCCCTCTTCTCTGAGAGGAAAGCTTGGAGGCAGCTAGGTAGTACAATGGCTAGACTACTGGGACTGGAGTCAGGAAGACTTGCATAAGAATTTGAATTTAGATACTAACTGTACAACCCTGGGCAAGTCATTCTGGCTACCTCTGTTTCCTCATTTGTAAAATGTGGACAATAAATATGGGTATCTATGTCACACAGTTATTGTGAGGAACTAACAAAATAATATTTGCAAAAATAATGACACTTTCTGATATAAAGTAGGTGCTACATAAATGCTTATTTCCTCCCTGATATTATTTTGAAATCACTGTGTATATACTGTATTTTCTTGTTTTTGTACATTTGTATCCCTTCAGTAGAATATAAACTCCTTCATAGTAGGATCTGTTTTATTTTTAATCTTTGTGTCCTCTACAAAGTGCCCGAGACCTTAAAAATCGAAATTCCTAAAAGCATCTTATATTCCAGATAGCACTTGAGTTCTCTTAGACCTAACACATTAACTCCTCCATAGTAGGCAGTTAATAAATACATACTTGTCGAGTTGACTTGCACTTCATAGGAAGTTCAGTTGTGGGTTGAACAGGAAGACTTCTCAGGTCCCTTTAACTTGGAGATTTCTGAGTTTCTGAATTGTATCCGAATTATCTGGACAATATAAGAATAGATTCAGAAAAAAATTACTTTCCTGTCCTTCCAGTGTCTTATCGTCCTAACTATTCACAGATCCCTTTGGTTTTTGTGCTTGGACAAAGAACACACTCATCTTCTTTGTTATGATGCCATGGACATCAATCTCTGCCAGCATAGGCATGCTTATAAATGTTTAACATCCATCTTTCTGGAAAAAAATGTCCTTATTATAACACATTTTCAGTTTTATCTGCATTACTGGCATTTTCTCCATCACTTTTTTCATTCTAGACAATCAACAGAACAATTAGTCAAGTCCTTATTTATATGATTTGCTGATTTCCTATGTATAAACATTCCAACTAAAATTTGAACAATTAGCTCTCTTGAGCCAGTCAGGTGGATTAGGCTTTTAGGCTTCCTGCTAACAGTCAGTTGGGTATCTGATTTCAATCTAGTCCTTGGTTTATGTCTACTATTTTTCCAGTAAATGGAGGAGAATTATCCTATATCTGCCTAGAAACTATCATTATGACTTGTATATGCTGCCTTTGCCCTGGATGGCACATGACAATATTGTCTGAAACTATTCTTGCATCTTCAAGGCCAGTCTTCCTCCCATAATTCATTTCCTACATGAAAGCATCCAGAGGTTATTAAGTTACAACAGTAGACAGCTCTAGCTTTTAATTAGCTATCCTACAGAATGTATGAGACATTGAAAATTATAAATTCTTAGAAGCCTCCCAATGCCCTTCTTCAAATATGCATCTAGTGAGTAGTAGAACCTCTGGGGCAAAGGGAATGGACATTTTAATGACTTTATTTGCTGAATTCCTAATTGTTTTCCCAAAAGATTGTATATTGAACCATACCTCTGTAAGGGGGAAAAAGGGGCTTTATGGGTTCAGTGTATTAAAAGGTGTTTGCCAGAGGATTGATTTATTATCAATCCTCAATTAAGAATAATCTCAAATCGAAATTGACTTTTATGTAAATTTATTTACATAAGAGAAGAGAAAGAGGAAGAAAATAAGAATCTATCTCACTGAATAGTCCAGGTATATCTCAACCCTCAGCTGAGAGTTAAAGGGCCTGAGGCCTGGAGGTGAATGGAGCAAACTTCATTCTCTGAGTTTATAAAAGGAAGTTTCTTAATAGAGGTTCAGGAAGATTCAGACTTTAAACTCACCACGTGGAACAGTCTCAGTCACTAACCAGCAACTCCCTCAGGTCTCCTTCACCACACCAGTTGCAGCCTCCCTCCCTTACTCTTTGGAAGGGCTCACATATATCTCACTTCCAGTGCCTTCCCTTAGCCTCAGTGATCAATCACAATAGACTCTTTCTCATAGAAAGCATAGGGGGTGGTGAATTGATTCTGATTGGTTACTCACTTTAGCACAATTCCCAGAATTGGAAGGTGCTCTCAACTTTGTGTAGACTTAATTTAATTATCACAGCTCCATCAACAAAACACCCAGTGTGCTTATCTTCCAACAACTCCAGCAACTTAACTATTCATGCCTTTTGTCACCTTTAACAATTTGATGTGTACAAGATGAAACCTTAGATTGCTTTTTTTTAGATTGGTTTTAGATTGTTTTTTTGTTTTGCATTGTTTTTATTATTAATTATTTGGAGTGTTCTTTCACAGAGTTCTACTAGTTTGATCTTTGGGGAAGTTTGTTCATAGTGTTTGGAAACATCTATTGAGAAACAAAACAAATACACAGTTTGTTTCTTAAATACAAACCCTTAATCTGAGAAATTTGATAGAAAGATTTTTTCCCACTCAGCCACTTCCTTTTTTATTCTAGATGTATTAATATTTTTTGTGCACAGAAGCTTTTTAATTTTATGTAATTGAAATCATTTTATATTTTGTAATTGCCTCTATCCCTGGTTTGATTGAGAATTCACTTCTTATCCACAGATTTAAAAGTTGCAATGTCTTCTCTTCTAATTTTAAAATTATTTTATCTTTAATTTTTTCATCATAGACTTAACATAAATTTATTTTAGAATATAGTGCAAAATACTGGCCTAAGCCTAATTCTTGCAATTTTCCTTTTTTTTTTACCATATAGAGATTTCTTTCATCAATTCAATTCAACTAACATTTATTAAGTACTAGTATTTGCAAGAGCAGCTAAGAGATATGGAAAATAGAGTGCTAAGCCTGAAGTAAAAAAAAAATCATCTTCTTCAATTATTTTAATTTGGCCTCAGATACTTACTAGATGTATTACCCTGGGCAAGTCACTTGACATTGTTTGATTCATTTTCCTCATCTAAAATGAGCTAAAGAAGAAAATGGCAAACTACTCCCATATCCCTGCCAAAAACAAACAGAAAAAATGGAAAGTTGAACATGAAAAAATGGTTTTATAACAATGTGTGAAGGAAATTATTGAGGGTACTTTTATCATGAAGATAGAATGGAAGCTCTGGTGCCCCACTCCTACCCCATAGTTAGCAGGAAAAGCCAGCAATTAAGGTAAAGGATCATGAGGCAGGAGGCAGGCCTGGGCTGTCTCTTGGATGGGTCAGGCAAAGGAGAAAGAAGATAGTTAGTTGGCTTACCAGGCAAGACATGTGAAAGTCAGTGGGTGGAAAAAAGTTTGATAAACTGAGGCAAGATGATTTCTCTCTCTGGATTTCTATGTGGGTATTCACTGGGTAGCTTGAATGATTGCAGTTGAACAGCAAGTTAAATAGAGAAGCTAGATTAGGGTAAATCTTCCATAAAAGTTATCTACCTCCTTTCTCTCTCTCATCCTTCTCCCCTATTCCTTTCTGATTAATAAAATAATAAAATCCTTGGCCAGTCCCTCAGTTTTAATCATAATAACAAGAATAACTATTTGCAAGACAATGTGTCCTGGGAAATATAAATTTGAAACCTATAAACAAACCTTGCCCTCAGGTAGCTCATGATCTAATGAGAAAATTCAATGCACAAAAGGAAGGGGGGGGATATGATGTTGTCTATAGTCAAATCAAGCAAAGACACTGATGGAAAATGACAAGTAGAGATGATCAAATATTATCAAATGAAGTAATGTTTGTAAAATGCTTAGTAAAAATTATATTATTATTTTTCTTTAAAAATTATATTTTGGGGTTTTAGATCACTGAGTTATTGTGCTTCATCTTTTTTTCCATCATTGCCTAGTCTGTTCTTTTGATTTATCTATCTTCAGAGCTGGATTGTAATATGTTATAATATCTGAAAGTGCTATTCTCCCCATTCATTCTCACTTCTTTAATTATTTCCCCTAATATAGAAGATCTTATTTCTCCAAATGGATTTTTAAATTATTTTATTAAATTACATAAATTCTCTGTGATAGTTTGATTAGTATATCATTAAAACCATAAATTAATTTTGGTAGTAGTGTCATTTTTATTTTATTGGCTCAGTTAAGCCATGAACAGTGGCCATATATTTTTAGAGATATAGTTTTCCTAAAAACTGATTTTATATTCCAAAAATTTACATAATTTCATCATCATTGCTTTTAACACAATTGTTTATTGTTTCTGTGGCTTATTCTTCAAATAAAAGGGTAAGGGTAAGGGGGAAGAGAACAAGCATTTATATTGTATCTACTATGTGTCAGACACTAACCCACTTATTATTCAGGATTTCTTTTTTAAAGACTCCTTCTAAGTATATGACTTTTGTTTATGCTTCTGAACTAATTACTATTTTTATTACTTTATTACAGGTAAATATTTTATTTACAATTTCCATTTAAGCAAACAAATGTTTATTTGCAATATCTCTGCACCAAAATGAATGGTTAATTTTGTAAAAATTCCTTGGGGTACAGAGAAATATACAGATATTTTCATGGTTGCTGCTGATAGATGCTACATGTCTTTAGGTCTAGTTTTTTTTCCTGTAATTTGTTCAATTTTGCATTTTCTCTTTTTTTAAAACTTAGATTCAAATATGAGAGACAGGAAAGTCTCCTGATATGTTACTAGGTCTACTTTTTATATAATTAAACTTTCATTTATTAATATATTTGAAATGTAGGTTTAATGCTGATATTGGTTCATTCTCTGTGATGCCTTCTGGCATAAATGCAACTTCCTTGTTAATCTCAATATTGTGAATTTCTTTTTTTTGCCCTCTCTGATAATATGACTTCAACTCTTGATTTTTAGGGATTTGTCTGATGCAGAATAAACTTTTTTCTCTCCTCTTCTTTTTATTAGGTATATGTCTTTGCAAATGTGTCTTTCAAGCAAAAGACTGTGGGCTTTTCTTTTTATGCAATTTGCTTCTCTCTTTCAATTGGATTATTTAGCCCATTTACATACAAAGTAATATATTAGATTTATGTTTCCCCAATTTGGCTTTACTCCTGCTTTTTCTGAGTTAAGATTTTTTTCTTGGTTCTGTCTCCATTTTCTAAGACAATATTTTTGTCTCCTCAATTATTTTAATTTAATCTTCATTAAAGTAACCCTATTCTGATGGGCTCTCTTCTCCAGCCTACACATACAGTTGCCATTGATTGGAAATGATATTAAGTCTATGAGGTAGGCTAATCCAAACTGAGGGTAATTGAGAGGTCTCAAATCTATCACTGAATTAGGGGAATATCTACCCCAGGCATGGGAAGACTTCCCTTTGTGGAAAGGGCTGAGAAGAATTTGTTTCAATGGCCATAAAAGTAGTGGAAGCAGGTACAGTGGAGTGCTTAGATATTGGTCAGCTGTTGAAGAAATCAAGGTCACCCTTAGAATCTCAGGCCACTGCCTTTAATTCTGGCTTTTTTCTTGCCACTGGACTTCAATGACTATGGAAGAGTGAGGTGATGTTTTGTATCTCTGCCTTACTTAAATCCAATGTATATGCAAGTCAAAAGATACCACCATAATGTCATTTTGGTTCTTTTTAAGTGTGAAAGACAACAACCAACCAAGGAAATTACTTTTTAGATCTTTCTTCCTCTCCCATTTTTTCCCATTTTGTCTTATTTTTGAAGTACCAATTCTTGCACATGATAGAAGCAGTGTCTCCTGGTAGAACTTTTCCTGCATCTCTGATTATATGCTCCTTCCCTCCTCATAATCATTTTGTTTCCCACTTGGTATGAAAAAATTCTCTTTGCGTCTATGCTTTCTCATGCTTTTGAATGTCAATTCCTAGGAGAGCTCTAATTCCTTTTTTTTCTGAGGGACAGTGTTGTCTAGGAAGGCACAGTGGTTTCTCAGTTAGTGGTCTCTCTGACCATCAAATCCCTAGAGATTATACTCATTGTAATCTCTAGACCTGGGAGAATTACTTTCACTACTTTTTCTTATTTTGGTAGTTGAAATTATTCAAAAAGATTTCCCTACATTTGTCATATTCTGATAATGAACATTTAAATCCTCAGCTATAATTACATTTTATGTGTTTCTTTTTGTATTGTCGATCACCTTTCTTTTGTGAGTTTAACTCAAAAATTTATATCTCCTAATTAAAAATAGTTAAATATTCAATATGAATTGTTCTTTTCACCATTATAAAATCACTTCATATGACATTTTAAAATTCTTTCTGAATTGAATTATATTTTACCTGATCTTAGTTCTGCCACTTTTGCTATTTAAAATATTAATAATTAATATTAATGTCAAATATTAATAGAATGATATATTTCAGGCAAATTTATCTAAATTTAAATTTTCCTATACATTTAAAAATAATTGCTTTTGATTGCTTTCTTTTCACTAATTTTACTTTCTCTATCCACTTTCTAACCCCTTTCTTTCAATATATTAGCTGAAGCAATTCACCTTTAATGTAAGAAGATATTAATTTTGCTTTATCTTCTTGCATTTCCCCTCACTTTTTCCTTTGTGTTGTCTAGAGGGAAATAGAACAATCTTATATTTCCATAAGTTTTTATTACTAAAACAGTTTAATGAATTAAACTAAATTTGCCTCATTATTTTTTAAATATTAATGGTTCCCTTGAGATTTGACTCTCCTTTTGTTAAGAATGAGAGTTTTTCTTCTGAGATGTAATTCTATTCAATAAACATATGTAGAGTTATTATCTATCTATTCTTTTATCCTTTATTCATCTATCATCTAACTAGTATTCTCTCTATCTATATCTATCTGTCTATCTATCTATCTATCTATCTATCTATCTATCTATCTATCTATCTATCTATCTATCTATCTATCTGTCTGTTTGTCTGTCTGTCTGTCTTGTTGAGTAATTTCTAAGTACAGGAACACGAATAAGAGAAACAAAGTCTCCAAGCCAAAAAGAAATAGATTTATTGGGAGAGGGCCAGTCTCACAATAAAGTCAGACATTCTGGTCAAGACCAAAAGACCCAGAGCCTTGTGGGAGACCTTCCTATATACTCCAAGAATATCATGTTTTATGTACCAGCACAAAAATAATCCCAAGACAAAAGTTGAACCCATATGAAAATAGAGGCACCTAGAAGCAATGTTCATTGGTTGAGGCAACTAGAAAGCCTTTTTCATTGGTACAAGAAGTCACTTGATAGGAAAGAGAAATGGGGGAGCCTGAACCCTGTCTTCTAAGCCTGATGATGTAAATGATGGTAAGTGGGTGGTGCTGGGTGGTATCAGGCTTTGAACCCAAGGTCAAGACTGGTGATGTACAATAGATCACAAGTTCAAGACCATAATTGCTGAGGATGTATGATATAACAATTTATGGGTTAAGGTCCAAAACTAAGGCCTATGATAATAATGATTAATTATGCTAAATCAGTTATCTACTTAAATTTAAAACCTTAGAACTTATACTAAAATAATCACAAAAGGTCAACTAAAATGATCACTTATGCTAACATTATTTAACTGTCATAGAATTACAATTATGATTAACTTAATGCTACTGCTAACCTTAAAATCTAATCTTCATAAAAGGGGGTGGGGGCTTTTTCACTCAGTCTGTTTTGTCTGTCTGTCTATCTATCTATCTATCTATCTATCTATCTATCTATCTATCTATCTATCTATCTATCTATCTATCTCCATCTATCTACCCTTCTGCAGTGGTGCTAGGCACTAGGAATGAAAAGACAAAACAAAAAATTGTACTTTTCTGGGGTGGGAGTGAGGAAGAAATATCCATACACATATCAGTAAATGCAAAGTAATTTGTTATAGGAGAGAACATTAAAAACTGGAGAAATCATGAAAGGTTTTAAACAGAACATGGTACTTGAGCTGATCTTTGAAGGAGCATAATGATTCTAAGAGATGGAAGATATGAAGGATGACATTTCAAATCTGAGTCACAAACTGTAATCTCTTCCTAAAGAATGGAAGTTTTTTGAGGTAGAGACTTTTTGGTTCATTTTCCACCCAGTGATTTTCCATTGGTGGATAATAGTAGGTGCTCAATAAATGCTTGATAGATGGGAAAAAAATTTAGGCTTGGAGATGGAATATGAAATGCTAAGTCTGAAGCGATTCATTGCATCATTTTGGCAAGAATATAAAGTTCATAAATAGAATTTATATGAAATTTCTGGAAAGGTATCTGGGAGCCAGATTGTGGAGGACTTTGAATGCCAGGTTGAAGAGTTAATACCTTGCTTTCATGAAATGGCAGAGATGTGTCTGAGGAAGATTATTTTGGCTGCAGTGGGGAGTACATATTAGAGAAGGGAGAGAGGAAGGAGAGATCAGTTAGGAGGCTTTTTTAATAATAGTTCAGGAGAATGCTTATAGGGCTTAATTTGGCTTGTGGTCTTGTGAGTGGCAGAGTATAGGTGCTAGATAGTATTTCTTTTGCTTTTTTGTTAATTGCTGAAGTTTTTTTTATTGTTTTACATGCATCAAATTATACATTGTCTCCTTTCAATTTAGGATTATTCTCTCTCTGTCTCTCTCTGTCTCTGTCTCTCTGTGTCTCTCTCTTCCTCTCCCTCTCTCTCTCTCCATATATAGAGAAAAATTTTCAAATATGAGATACTGTAGTTTTCACCAGATTTAAGCCTTTCTAGTTACTCTGCAATATTTGGGGATATCTGTCAAACTAACACATCTGCTATTTTTTTCAGGCACTACTTAATAAAATCAATATAACTATGCCTGTCCCACTTAATCATATCCTCAGCCAAAGATTATTACTCTCCTGACAACATAGCTATCAACCATGCTGCAACTGCTCCATGGTTTACTGAAAATGTAGCATGCTTCAGCCATTTGATGGTAGGCTATTGGAACTGGGTTTTCTATCTATAGTCCCAGGTCTTCATAGACATATATATTCAGTATAATAAATCATTTGTGTCCTGGGAACATATTCCTCTTTTCATATCAAATCAATAACTTGTGTTTGGATTTTCCCTTAAGCAAGACATGAGTGCACACATGGTCTGCTGCCCCCTGTAGAATGTAAGCTCCTAGATGGAAGAGGTCACTTTCTTTTTGCTTCAGTAGCACAGTGCTTATCACATAGAAAGACCTGTGAAATATTTTCTTTAAAATAAATATCATTATTTTTTAAATACCTCCTTACTTGAACAGGATTTAATTGGTGACATGAAGGGATCCCTCAGGTTCTACTAAAATATCTTAGTTTTCCTTACTGTTAGTAGCATAAAATAGAGGTCTTACACATACCCAAAACAAAAAGATGTGTAGACATTTTATAACTTGTGATTGCTTCCACAGTGTGAATAGGAGGTTCTTGGATTGGTTGTAGAATTGTTCAAAAATATTTATCAGCTTCAGCCTATTGATCTTTGTCTTAGCATGCTTGAGGATCAGGAAAGAGAGGGGAGCCTATGATTTGAATCCTTGCATCCTGTCATTCTAGAATTCAGATTTGTAGTCAACACAACATTGATAATCTGAGGAATGAAGAACTTCCAATGGTATCCCATCATTCTTCAGTTCAGGTTTCAAAACTAGTGTGGTAGTGATGCCCTGAGGAGCAAGTGGTACATTTTCCAGAATAACCTTTAAGAACCCGATACAGAGGTAGCTGAGACTCAGGATGATCTGGTTGTCATGTCACATGTGAACATGAACTATGTAGAAAGTGAGTTAAGTTTTGAGCCTAACCTCCATCACTTCCCCTCCTCCCAACCCACCCTCCCCGCCCATGAAGGACCAAGACTGCATAGTGGAATTATGTTCCTGGAGTGTTAAAAAAATGCTTACTTTTTGTTCATTATAACTTTGAAGTAAATATTCCTTTCTTCAAATTACTAGATCTTAAGTGGTTAAATGGGAAAGAGGTGCTGGTCACTTGGCCCCCTAAAATTAGGAAAATACCACGAGTGTGGGACTTGAGTTCACGGCAGTAGAGAAAAATCCATAAAACGCCTTTGATGGCACCTTCAAACTCTGAGTAGAGATGTAGTCTGACTGCCCTGAGAGATATGGGTCATAGCATACATGCTACATTGGATGTCAAGGAGTGATTTGGACTTTTTGAACTCACAAGTGTTATATTTGGGAAACACTGTAAGATGACAGGGGTCTGTAGCAATCAAATCTTCCTAATCTTTTGGTCAATGGAGGGACACACCCACAAGCAGGCTTGACTGGAAGGGAGGGGCAGGATCTTGTCAAAGTGCTCCTTCACCTCCCCCCTCCCACTAGACAGTTGGCAAGTCAGTTACAGTATGGAGGACAATCTGACATATCTTCTGAGCCAAGATGGGGAGAAAGGCAAGCTCCTTATGATTATATCTTTTTCTAAATTAATTCCCCACAAGATTGTATTGGAGAAGCTTGATGTCTTAGAAGCTGACAGGCACAGAGGTTAGGATATACTTCAGAGCTAGAAGTAGGAGGAACTTCGCTTGAGGAGTTTGTGAGTATATCTCCAAAATATATATCTAGGCACTGCTTCTAGTTGATAAAAGGTTTAATGATAGGTGGGAATGGGAAGGATGGGAGATGGATAAGGTTTGATAAGGTCAGGGAAACCCTCAAACAGTTATGTCAAAGCAGCCCCTCCCCCAAAGGGGGATAGGTATCCTGAATGGCTGATCTGATCTCTAACCCTATAAATATTCTTCTTCTATATCAAGATAACAAAACTAAGGTAGACTGTGATGTTGTTGAATGTCTAACTAAAGTAAAGCAGTTTGGCAGTCAGGAACTAAAGGGCTCAACTCAGAGTCACCCAGATTAACTCTCTGCTCAGATTCAAGACCCAAGCCCCCCAAGACCAGCCCAGGACTCTGGACCAGCAAACAGGGTGACCTGCCTTCTTATACCAGGGCTCCAACTGCCTTTAACTGCCCCCTCTCTTTCTGGGGGGGCCCTATCGAATTCTGTGCTGTAACCAAAACCCCTCTCTACAGCTTGAACTCCTCTCTGCAATATGAATCTCACTCAAGGTCATGAGTTCCATTCCACATTGAACTTTCCAAATTATGCCAAGGCAAATATCAGGAGGCTAGAGATGAAAGACCTTTTAGAATCATTACACAACCAAGTGAAGAACCTCCTATTTATTTACCATGTGGTACAAGTATAAAATGACTATGCATGCTTCATAGTCTGACTCTCCCATCCACTTCCTTCACAATTCTTCTGGAAGCATCTCTCTAGCATTTTCCATGTGACAACATCATCTCAGGTTGTCTGGGCACAGGTTAGAGCCCCAATACAAGTGGAAAGAGACCTGGATTCTAAACACATGAGACTGAATCCATTTGCTGCCTGTACAATCCTAGGTAAATAATTAATTCCCTCTGAGCTTGCTTTCTTATCTATCAAGTGAGGGGGTGGGTGATAGCACATGTCTCTTCCAAGTGTAAATCCTTTGCCTATTGTTGTTATTGTTAAGTTGTTATATTTCTTTCTTATTCTTTGTGATCCCATTTGGAGTTTTCTTGGCAAAGATACTGTACTGGTTTGCTATTTCAATCTCCAGCTCATTTCATATGTGATGAAAATGAGGTAAACTGGATTAAGTGACTTAGCTAGGTCATACACTAATAGCAAAATAAACACGGCTCCAGTTGTTCTGAAGTAGGTGAAACTTAATGAATTCTTTCTTGAAAAACATCAAGAGCAGCTTAGAATCCTAGCCTTTAGAATATAAATGCAAAAATGAGACCATCCTTAATCTCAAGGAGCTTCCATTGTAATGGAATGATACCACTTATAAAGGGGAATGCTAGTCAAGTAAGTTTTCATCTGGGGAGTCAGAGAGTTGTAAGTAGTCACAGGGTAGTCAATTATCATGCCTTTTGGTGTAGCAAAATGTGGATAATCTTGATTTGATGATTAAATACCAGACAAAGGTGTCTTCCATCCTGAAGATCTGGCAATTTTAAAGCTGTAGCTCCTACTTACTCCTGGTCTCTCTGGAGGATTTATCTAACATCCCTTCTCCTCCATTGGATCTCCATGATCAGTCTGGGCCATATCGAAATTCACAATTTGACATTTCCTTTCTTCTACTTCTAAAATGTTTTTCACTTAGTTTAGAAGCTTGAAAAATGTCTTCTATTTTCTTTTAATTATCCTTCTTGTTTCTGGGATCAATTGGGAAAAGTTATTTAAATTACTCTGAATTATTTCCCTTATAACCTTATTAGAGAATGACCTGGGAAAGCCAAGCATTCTCTGGCAATGCCACATTCCCAAGAAAGAAAAATATCTAGTAGGATTGTAAATTTCTGTTGAATGAAAACAACTAATGATTGAATGGTAGGCTGCTTTCCCAGCATTGATTGAATGATTTCCAGGTTGGTCTCTTGGGACCCATTAGCTTCTAGGCTTTTAGAGTGATAGTTTGAGGATCTAAAAGAAGTTCTATAAGTGAGCTGATTTTCTGAAACCAGAGAAGACACATGTGTTTCCCTAGCTATTCTGTTAGTCTGACCTTGGAACTGAGATTTCATTTGAGGACAATCACAGAAACAGCAGTGCCGAGGCTTAGTGGGATTTGCAATAGAGAACTCAAAACACTGATGTCTTTTTGCAATTAGTTAAATTGATTACTGTAAAGGATTGAGCACCAATGAATTAAGAAAATTAGATAAGCCCATTTCTACCCTTGAAACAAGAATGTTTGACGCAAATCTCAAGAAGTGATGTGTGCAATTTGCATCTAAACATAAGAGAGTCATAGAATGTGACTCATCATTCTTACCTTCCCACTTGAAAGCCACAAATTTATTAGCTGAAGTTTACAGTTCAGAAAGTTATCCCAAGTCAAATGATGAACTGACTGCATAACCTTTTCTATTATTAATAATGATTGCCCTAGGACTGAGTTGTCCCCAGTTTATGCTTACAGGTTGACTTTTGCAAAGACACTTTCTATTAGTATTTTGATAATACTTTAGTTATTTCATTGGGATTTGGGGTATCTTTTTGTTAAAAATAATTTTGATTTAACATAGGAAGTTGCTGTCTGTATTTATCCTGAAGGGAACTGGAGTTCTCAGTCCTTGTCATCATGAATAAAAGATAGAAACACGTGATAACTCTTTAAAAGTGAACAATATTATTGCCATAACTTTGCCACTGTTCTGGTGACAATGCTACTAATTCACATGTGCCCTTCAAAAATACCAACAAGAACTCTGAAAGAATGAAATGAACATGAATGTTATTTTCTTATTGGAATAACAAATTGATTCCTAACCTTTAGCTTTTTTTTTCTTTTTGTCTGAGCAGAGCTGGGATATACTTTAAATCAGTGATTCCCAAAGTGGGTGCTAGTGCCCCCTGGTGGGTGCTGCAGCAATCCAGGGAAGGTGGTGATGGTCACGGATTTATCTTTCCTATTAATTGCTATTAAAATAAAAAAATTAATATCCAGGGGGCTAAGTAATATTTTTTTCTGGAAAGGGGGCGGTAGGCAAAAAAAGTTTGGGAACCACTGCTTTAAATTAAGCAAAGTGCTAAAAGTACTGGATCTGGAATTAGGAAGACCTTGATTCAATTCTTACCTGCAGCTATTGGACATGAATGATACCTTTGTCTTCTTAGTATCTGAGATTCTCCTTCAACAAAATGAGGATAAGAAAACTTGCACATGTGCCTTATAGCGATCTTCTATATTTCTCAGCCTGAATTTTGAAATTCTCTCCCATCTTCCAGAAAACTGTCCTTCCTAGATGTTCACTCTAATTTTAAAGTTTATGTCTTGGAAGTATCCTCCATCTCTTTGGTCTCTCCTTCTGATTGGAGGGCTCCTCCTCTAATATCCATTTAAAGAAGGCCATGCCTTCACTTCTCACTGGGCTACTTTCTGGACTTCTTTGACTTCTCTGCCATTTTCCCATTCCCAGTTCCTTCATCTCTCTCTCGTCTTCTTTTAGTTTCCATGTATGTGCTTTCTTTCTAAATTAGCATAGAAGTTTCTTGAGGTCAGTGGGAGTTTTTTTTTTTTGTTTGTTTGTATGTGAGTTCCCAGTGCTTAACATAGCACTCAGTACCCAGTAATTGACTGAGTAGTGAGCCTTCCTCAAGATCAGACACATAAAATGCTTTTTTGACAGTTATTTTTTTAACCCTTGCTTTCTGTCTTTGTAACAACTCTAAGATAGAAGGGCAAGGGCTAGGGAAATTGGGTTAAATGACTTGTCCAGAATCACATAGCTAGGAAGTGATGGAGGACAGATTTGAATCCAGGTCTTTCTGAGTCTGCCTGGTGGTCTATCCACTGTACCAGTTTCTTGCATCATCATTTATTTTTATTTAAAATCCCCTAATTTCTATCTTAGAATCAATGCTAAGTGTTGGTTCCAAGGCAGAAGAGTGATAAAAGCTAAGCAGTTGGGGTTAAGTGACTTGCCCAGGGTTATACCACAAAGAAATACCTGGGGCCAGATTTGAACCTAAGACATCGTGTCTCCAGGCTTGGTTCTCTATCTACTTCTGTCAATTATTAATAAATTAGGCACTACTCTTTTTGGATCATGCTACAGAGTGTATATTATACTACCATTGCGCTGACCCCATGTACAATTCTTTAGAACTATGATTCTGGTTCTTGGCTTTTAACTTTTCAGGGGCTAATTGCAGGCAGTGAGATTTGAGGAAGGAGAATATTCATAATAATCCATGCTTATATGGCAATTTCAAATTTGGAAAGCAATTCACATACATTTAAGCCTCCCAGTAATATCATGAGGTTGGCATTAGAGCCGTTATTAGTTTTGCTTTTGTTCAGTCATTTAGTCATGTTTAACTCTTTGTGATGCCATGGACCATAGCTATCTATGAGGTTTACCATTTCCTTCTCTAGTGAATCTGGTAGAGCCTTTTGTCAGGTGATCCTATCAGAGGTTAAGTGACTTGCCCAGGGTCACATTGCTAGGAAATGACTGTGGCGAGATTTGAATTCAGATCTTCCTGATTCTAGGCCTGGTACTCTATCCACTGAGCAACCTAATTTTCTCATTTTATAGATGAGGCAATGAAGGCTTCCCAGGGAAAAATGACTTGTGCAAGCAAAGCTAGTAAAAACTATTTAGTTGTCCAAGTCAGTATTAAACCAAGGGTTTCTCAAACCCACATTTATCACTCTATTAGGAAGCAATGTTCTTCCATGAAAAGAATGCTGGTGCTGGATCAGAGATTCTGGGTTCAAGTCTTGGCTTTGTCATTTGCCCTCTCTGTCATCTTTGGCAAGTCATTGTCTCTGGGTTTCAGTTCCTCCTTTTCAAAATGAGGGAGTTGGACTAGATGGTTTTTATGGTCTTTTCCAGCTCTAAATCAGGAATTCACCATACCATGTTGAGATTCTGCGCTGATTAACTGAATATAAGACTTCATATCTCCTCTAACATTCTTCCCCCCATTGAATTATTACCACTTACTTAACTCTTTCTCTTGCTGATTTTGCTTTCTCCACATTAATGAGGCAGCACAGTACTTCTGTACTTGCTTTCCAAGGCACTTTCCTCTGTACTTTGTTGACTCTTTTGGGAACTAGAATAGGATAGAAGATTTAGCCGCAGGAGGCCCCCACAGTGGAAGCCTCCAGAGGGAACTATGGAAAGGTGACCCTCTGTGCTCTTCTGGGTGCTTCCTTCCTTTGATATTTCATGTAGTCCCAACTCCAACTTCACATTGAGGACTGTCCAAGCTTCACATAGCATCCCACGATCATTGGTTTATGACTGGGAACATCTTAGGCTGGAAGCTTACTTCATAGAAGAAAAACAGAGATCCAGGGAGATGAAGTCCAAATTCAGATAACTAATAGAGGAAGGAAGAGCTGAAGTTTTGTTTCCCAACCCCGTGTTCTTTCTGCCACATCAGATACAGCAAATGTGCCCTGTCCAAATTATATCTTTGTGAGCACTGCCTTTGCATCCAAATAATTCATGTCACCAACTTTCCTCCTTGGGGTTTCCTCCTTTTTCTCGCACCTGACAGGAATACTTCGAGTCCTGGAAAAGGCTGCTATGTTTCTCTGCTATCTTTCTGTATATATTTTTGAACACAAGGACTACATTTTCTGATCTTTTCTTTTGCATTCTTGTCCTGTCACTAGTTTAATGCTTTCTAGAAGGTGGGTGCTCAGTAGATTTTTGTGACTAAATAATGTTGTGTCTAGTGATTCTGACATTGTGAAAAAGAATAACAAAGTCAAATAGAAAGAATCCAGAATCCAAGATTAGGAATTATGGTACTTATACTTAAAAAAAATTTAAAGTGTTTTTTTATTAGCTATGATGACATTCAATCATTTACTTTTCACAAACAATTCTAATCTGTCCCTCCATCCTATTGACTAGAAACTAAACTGTAGAGTTAATAATTCCTTAAGTCAAACTTTTCCTTCTTAATGTAGGAAGTTTTAAAACTGTCCCCTTCTCACTCTGTGGGGATGACAGGGAAACATTTTCCTCTCCTCTGTTTCCTTAGATATTTTTGATAAGCACATATGGATGGATAGTCCCACTCAGTTGTTTTCTATCCATAGTGGATAGAGCAGTGGTTCCCAAACTTTTTTGGCCTACTGCCCCCTTTCCAGAAAAAAATATTACTTAGCCCCCTGGAAATTAATTTTTTAAAATTTAATAGCAATAAATAGGAAAGGTAAATGTACCTCTGGCCATTACTGCCCCTCTGGATCACTGTAGCTCCCACCAGGGGGTGGTGGCACCCACTTTGGGAATCACTGAGATAGAGAAATGAATGAGGAGGAAGTAAGATTCTTTACTGAAGTTCTATATTAATGTGTTGATAAAGATGAGAAATACATTTACTACCTGAGATCTGTGGGGAAGAAAAATATAGGCTGGGATGTCATGGAAAGCCAACATAAAACTAGGAAAAAAGGTATGAGGGTAGATGTATCCTTGAATACTCTTTGGAAATATCTTGTCCATGAGGTCAGGCATCTCAGGAAAAGGAGGCACCAGTGTCTAAGCTTTAATATATTTAAGGCTCTAAAGATATAACTCTCACTTGAAGTAAATATAAGCACCTGAGACAGAAGCATCCAGGATAATTTCTTTTTCCTCTAGGAAACTGAAGGAAAGCTGAACAAATGCCACAGTACTAAATTTTGATCACTGTGATATTTACAGTTATTTATCTTATTTTGGGGGATTTCATGTATTGTATTCAATAGGCTATTTATTTATTCTTGGATCATTTGATCACAGTAAGACTAGTACTGGACCACAGGGAACACTATTGTCCTGCTCAGCACATTTTAGTCCAAATAATCAAGTTTTCAATAGGTATGGCTAACTTAGAGAGTTTAATGTGTATTTTCAATGAGTTACCCTTTTTGAAAGCAACTCTTTATTTTTTTTAATATTAAGCTCAAAAATATTAATGAACACTATATCTGAAGAACCTATGGATAGTGAGTGGATAATTTAAAAATCTAAATAAACATTTAGGTATAATTGGCTACTGTTATTAGTAACCATACTTTTTAAACCCTTAATTCCCACCATAGAATCAATACTGCATATTAGTTCTAAGGCAGAAGAACAGTAAAAACTGAGGACTTCCCATCTTTAATTCTCAATACATCAAGCCATTCTATAACCATAATTGTTCATCACCACTTAATCATGGTTTAAGTCTAGTCTGAACATAGAATGCTCCTCTTTGAGTTTTTTTCACTCAAATCTAGAAGGTATACAGAAGCATTTTCATAGTTCTGCTATCTTCCAGCTTCACATGATATCAAAGATACTGTTGTCTTTGTTCCTGTGTATTCAACAGTTTTAACTTCCCATCATGAGGATTTACACACTTCCTTACTCAGCCAATGTTAATCATCTTCTTTCTACCTAAATTTTGAATCTATTCTTATCTCAGACAGCACAAGGGACTTCAATGAAGCAAGCCATGAATTATTGCCCAACCTCTACTACTGAAGTAAAACAGAATGAGTTATGTCTTTCTGATCTCCTGCTTTTGGTTCTCTGGCTATTTTGTCTACAGTAAAGAAACAGAGAGAATTTATTATTTCCTTACCAATTATTCATAACTGTTGATCACTACTTTTTTGAAACCCACTTTCCATCTTAGAATTAGTAATAAATATTGATTCTAAGTCAGAAAAATGGTAAGGGCTAGGCACTGGGGATAAAGTGATTTACTCAGGTCACATAGCTAGGAAGTGTCTGAGGCTAGATTTGAATCCAGGATCTCCCATTTCTAGTTTAGGCTTTCAATCTACTGAGCCACCTAGTTGCCCCCTAATCACCACTTCTTAACTTCAGTTCTATTCCAGCTTAAATTTAGCATTTCTAACTCAAATTCTCTGATGGGACATATTCATAGCCACCTAAATTTTATATATTTTATAATCCCAAGTAATAAAATGGTTGCTTGAGTAATGATAACTAGCATTTCTATAGTGTTTTAAGCTTTGTCAAGCACTTCACAGACATCTCCTTTTATGTATCCAACAACCTTAGGAGGTAAATGAAATGGTTAGCTGAATTTTACAGATGAGAAAATGGAGGTAAAACTGATTTGTCCAGGGTCATATAACTTGTAAGTATCTCCTGAGGAATCTCAACTAAATCTTCCAGACTCCAGGTTCCATACTGCCCACTGAAGCACATTGCTGTTTATGTTGTGTAATAATGTTTTCCTCCATATAGTTGGGCTCTAGGGCAAGAATATACAAAAACTATCCCAAAAATACTGGTTATATTTAATAAGAAAACTTCCAAATAACAAATACTGGGAAGTGGTCATTTAAAATCTTTTTGCAGTTATGCTGCTTCTATGCTTACAATGATCCCTCCAAATTATGGAAAAAATAATATGTCCTTAGATGATCCTTTGTCACTCATTGCATTGCCAGAGAGTCAAAACTGAAATGCTTACCATTGGAAGTTTGGATTAATTTAATTTTGTTTGAGCTCTTCAAAAATCCTCATTTTCAAATGTTTAAAACAATATTAATATGATATATTGCTCTATTAAGCAAAATATAGTGAAAACAACTCAACATTTCTTTGATGATGGAAACTTTTACAGTGCTACAGGACTAATTCTTCACATTGAGGGTGTAAGAAAATTCTCTTACAAAGGGTAAATCAGAAAAGGAAATATGGGGAAGGTGTGACTGGTTAGCCAAGAGTTTGGTTAACTAACCCTCAGAACAACCCTAACTGACTGATCAGGGAACCAATGGCTTCTCTTTCTCCAATATTCCAAACCCTTTCTGTGCAATTTTTTCCCACAAGGGTCATGGTATTTATAGAAAGTTTAGGAAAAGAGCTATATTTGGATAGTTTATGAGTTTATAAATTCTGTAAACTACATTGTGACATGTCTTAGAAATTGATTTTTTTTTAAAGAACTGAATCTATAACACAAGATTAGTTACATTTTCTTCTAGTATTTCTTTTCATAAGATTGTTGTGTGGATCCAATGAGCTCATAGATTTGTAGATTGAGAGCTGGAAGGGACCTTACAAGGACATCTGAACTGATATTCTCATTTTGCAAATGAGAGAATTGAAGCTAAGTTATATGTTCAATGTCACAGGCCACGCCGGCATTTGAAACTTTGTCCTTTAGCTCCAAATCCAGCAATCTTTCAGGTATGCCATGAAACTTCCCTCTCAAAATATTTACACATTTGAAGTGCTTTGTAAACTGCCATGAAAATTTATCTGTAAAGATAATGAGTATGAAATTCATTTTTTAAAGGTAAGCAAATGAAAAAGATTAGTTTATGAATTTAGTAAATCATATTCCAGTTAATGGAGGTTTTACTGGGATCTAAATGTTAGGCTGCATATGGCAAAGAGCTCTGTAGATCTCAGTCACAAGATGGGGAGTTATCTTCACCCCAGCAAGATTTGAACCTAGGACCTCCCATCTCTAGGCCTGACTCTCAATCCACTGAGCTACCCAGCTGCCCCCCTTTCCTATCTCTTTTAACCAGATCTATTTTTACTTTGGCTCTGTCAGAAATCATGATTGCAACTCCTGCCTTCTTTTTCTCAGTTGAATCCCAATAGATTTTGCTCTATCCTTTCATTTTTACTTTATGTATGTCTGCCTGTCTCATGTGTGTTTTTTATAGACAATATATGGTAGGATTTTGGTTTCTAATCCACTCTGCTATTTGCTTCTGTTTTATGGGCAAGTTCATCCCACTCATATTTGGAGTTATAATTATCAACTGTGTATTCCCAGGCATTTTGATTCTCTCTCTCCTTGTCCTGCTTTTTCTTCTTTCACTATTTCCTTCTATACCAGTGTTTTGTTTTTAACCAGTTCTCTTAATCCCCTCCCTTATTGTACTT